>NW_027532166.1:1087001-1106179 GCF_008692635.1 Crocuta crocuta
GAAGGAGGGAAGTTTTTGGTTGTTTTTGATTTTATTACTGAGGTTGAGGGAGAGATTAGCAGTTGGCTTTGGACATATTAAATTTGAGGGAGCTGTTAGGCATCAAGTGGAAATGTCAAAAGAACAGCTGGATAAGAACTTAGAGTTCAGGAAAGGTCTGGGCTTGAGATAAAAATTTGGTTGTTACCACGCACATACAATGTAAAGTCAAGAGATGGGATGAAATCGGGGCGCCTGGGTGGCTCAGTCGGTTAAGCGTCCGACTTCGGCTAAGGTCATGATCTCAAAGTTCATGGGTTCAAGCCCCGCGTCGGGCTCTGTGCTGACAGCTCAGAGCCTGGAGCCTGCTTCAGATTCTGTGTCTCCCTCTCTCTCTGACCCTCCCCTGCTCGCTCTCTCTCTCTCTCTCAGAATTAAAAAAAAAAAGAAAAAGAGAGATGGGATGAAATCACCAAGACAGCAAGTACAAACAGACAGGAAGACCAAGGAGAGCGCCTTGGAACAGTCCAAAATATATAGGTCACGGAGAAAAAGACCACGCAAAAGAAATTTAAAATGTGGCCAGTCAAGAATGAGAAGAACCAAGGGAAAGTGATGTGTCCCAAAAGCTATGGGAATGATGTTTTCCAAGAATGCAGGCGAAACTTTGTCAAATGATGCTGAAAGATCAACTAAGAAAAAAAACAAAAACTGACTACTGGAAAAGCAACTTGGAAGTCACTGATGACCTTGACAAGAACTGTATAGATGTAGCAGTGAATGAATGCTTGACTGGAATGATTCAAGAGGAAATGAACGTAGAGAAATGAGAAACCACACCTATAGACAAATCTTTTAAGAAGTTTTGCTCTAAAGGGAAGCAAAGAAATGCACATGCACAGCCAAGAAAGCCATCAACCTACTGAATGAGAGAAAATACCTGTGAATCATTTATCTATTAAGGGGTAAATATCTAAAATATATAAAGAACTCATCCAATATAAGACAAAAAAGAAACCAATCTGATTAAAAAATGGACAGAGGATCTCAATAGACATTTTTCTGAAGAAGACATACAGATGTCTTGTTAGACATCTCATGTACATGAGAAGGTGTTCAACATCATTAATCATGAAGGAAATATAAATCAAAACCACAATGAGATATCACTTCACACCTGGTGGAATCACTATTACCAAAAAGACAAGAAATAACAAGTGTTGGCAAGGATGTAGAGAAAATAGATTCCTTGTGCACTGTTGGTGAGAATGTGAATTGGTTCAGCCATTACATAAAATGTACGGAGGTTAAAAAAACAGAACTATCATAAGATCCAGAAATTCCACTTCTGAATATTTACCTGAGGAAAACAAAAACATTAACTCAAGAAGATATACGCACTCAAGAAGATATATTGCAGCATTATTTACAACAGTCAAGGTATGGAGACAACCTAAGTGTTCACTGATGGATGAATGGATAAATACATACACACACACACACACACACACACACACACACACGCCATGGAATATTATCCAGCCATTAAAAAAATGAAATCTTGCCATTGTGATAACACAGATTGACCTTGAGGGCATTATGCTAAGTGAAATAAAGCAGACAGAGAAAGACAAATACTGCATGATCTCACTTACATGTGGGATCTAAAAATAAACAAACAAAAAAACAAGCTTATAAATACAGAGAACAGGCTGGTAGTTGCTAAAGGCAGGGGGTGAAGATAAGGAGAAATGGGTGAAGGGTGTCAAAAGGTACAAAATTCTAGTTATAAAATAAATAAGCTACAATGAAGTAATGTACAGCATACTTACTACTGTTAATATTACTGCACTGCATATATGAAAGTTGTTTTAAGAGTAAGTAGACCTTAAAAATTCTCAACACACGAAAAATATTCTGTAACTGTGTATGATGATGGATATTAACTAGACTTATTATGATGATCATCTCACAATGTATACAAATACTGGATCATTATGTTGCATACCTGAAACTCATAGATTGTATATCAACATTATACATCAAACTCATATAATGTTGTATATCAATTATACCTCAATAAAAAAATTTTTATCAAAAAAGATGAGCAATAGATAGAAGGGAAAGTAAAGATAATTTTCTTTAAATAAGAGAAAAAACATTTTCATATACTAATAAGAATAATCCAGTAGAGAAGAAGGGCACTTGGAAGGGCACCCTGAAGATTAAAAAATGACTTCCTAAAGGAACTGTCTATGCTGAATCATGAAGGCTGAGTAAGGGTGAGTCAAGATGAATGGAGAAGGGATTTAAGCAGAATGGGCAAACGGAGGTAAGAAACAACATGAGGGGCAGCAGCAGGGGAAGACTGAGGAGAGGGTCTGGAATGTGAAACACAGCACTGAGGCTGGAGAAGCAAGCAGTCACCAAGCCTTTTAAGACGACATATCAAGCAGTACAACCTTTATCGTATAGATGACAGGTTACTTGCCACTATAGAGTTTAGGCAGGAAAGTACTGAGATCAAACTGACATTGTTTGAGGGGTACTAGATTGAAGGCAAGGAGACCAGTTATGAGTACTAAAATAAGGAAATAATAAGATTCTAAAGTAGGATCTTAGTAGTAAAAGGGACTGGGTGATAGATCCTATGTGCTCAGTGTTGAAGACAACAGTTTCTAGCGTGGGCAACTGGGCAGATGAAAACGCCATTATCTATATTTGGAAATACTGGTGGGGGGGGCGCTGGATGAATGATTCATTTCAGTTTGGAGTATATTGCTTTTGGAGTCTCTATAGGACATCCAAGTGAGTAAATGTAAGCAGGCAGAGGATAAAAAACTTGGAACTTTAGGGCTTGATATATCTGAAAGGCATCAGCATTTGAATGGTTACTAAAATTATTGTGATGTATGAAATGATCCAAAAGTAACAATTCAGGGAAAACAATGAGTGAACTTTTAGAAACATTAGGATTTAAGGAGAAATAAACGGAGAAAATGCTTGAAGGAATACCAGATAGGATAGTCAGAAAGGTATACAAAACTCAGGAAAAGAAACATCCAAGATGCCAGGGAAACGGCCGAGGGCTAACAATACCTTTCCCAGTGTAAAAAAGAGACACCGTAAGTGACCTGAATAAGCTGGCAGAAATCAGAGCTCAAAAAAAGTCAAGTCACCTAACTGACTGGACTTTCCAGTTCTGCTGCATTAATTTTTCAAAAACTAATAGAACCTACAGGGCCATCCCTTCCTGAGATCCTTAAGTAGTTAAACCAATTTGAGTAGCAACACCTAAAGGGACTAAACCCAGTTACACAACTACCTACAGGAAAAGATTATTTACAGTTTCAGCAGAAGACTATGGTTGCTCTATATAAAGGAAATTGATAATATATTTCTTAGTAAACCAAAAAGTGTTGCCAAGCATAATAAAATGAATACAAATTTTTTTATTTTTTATCATTCTTAACTTCTTGTTACACACTACCTATGACTTCACATAAGCTCAACAATAAAAATCTTACAGCCTTGGGGCGCCTGGGTGACTCAGTCGGTTGAGCGTCCAACTTCGGCTCAGGTCATGATCTCACGGTTCGTGAGTTCGAGCCCCACGTCGGGCTCTGTGCTGACAGCTAGCTCAGAGCCTGAAGCCTGTTTCAGACTCTGTGTCTCCCTCTCTCTCTGACCCTTCCCTGCTCACACTGTCTCTCTCTCTCTCAAAAATAAATAAAACATTTAAAAAATTTTACAACCTTAAATAACAAGTATGATGATGTAGAAATCTATGTTAACTAGGGAAAAATATTAATCCAATAAAAATTTATTAGAAACAGAAAAAATTTCTGATGTTAGAAGAAAAAAGATAACTTGAAAGATGCAGGGGGAAAATAAATAAAGCAAGGATCAAGTTCCATTTCTTGATTCAATGAATGTTCTACTTTATCACTTTTTGGCAGACAACTTGTCAAACTAAAAAACCACTTACTGTTGGATGACTGTACTGTAGTGTACTAACTGGGAGTGACACAAGTGTTTGGTCCCACCCATACAGAAGAACACAAAGAACTTAAAAAAAAAATCAGTAGGAAGCATATTTTTCTATGAGTGCCTAAAGCAAATTTACTGATATAAATTGTAGAGAGGACAGAATTATTTACTCCAAATGAGAAAGTTAATAGCATATTCATGGAGTGGGGTGGGGAACTCCTAAGGTGTGAGTCATTGGATTAAAGAACAACTGGATCCAGGATTTAGCCAAAGCTGTAAAAGCAGGGTTCGGGCTAAAGGAGAGCAAACATGTGCTCTCTGGGCTGGAAAGAAAAGAAGCTGTGTTGAGTTAGTGCCTCCAGAGTTTAGAGTCACAGAGACAGAGTGGAGGAGACAGAACAACCAGACTCACCTTCAGCACATGGGGAAAATCTGTACTATTTTCTTATCTTCTGATTTATTCCTTAACAATTTACTATTAAAATGTTTTAATTACATTGAAGGAAGCTAAAATGAAACTAACCTCAGAACCTATTATTCCAAGGATCTGGATAGGCTTTATCACATTGCTTTGTACATGAACTAGATCAACACACAAAGCAACATCACTAACACAATCTTTTTAGCACATTTTGCTAATTTAATATAATCAATTTGTTAAATATTTATTTCTGTGATCTCTAGCAAGAAGGAATGTTTACTTGCTGTATATGTTAATCTTGAATGAAATGACTGCTTATGGGGCGCCTGGGTGGCTTAGTCGGTTAAGCGTCTGACTTTCGCTTAGGTCATGATCTCGCGGTTCGTGGGTTCAAGCCCCACGTTGGGCTCTGTGCTGACTGCCAGCTCAGAGCCTGGAGCCTATTTCAGAGTCTGTGTCTCCCTCTCTCTCTAACCCTCCCCTGCTCACGCTGTCTCTCTCTCTCTCTCCTAAAAATAAAAAAAAAACAATAAAAAAAAAAAAAAAGAAATGACTGCTTATATCTTTGGCCTGTTTACAAAAGTCTTGATGGCCTTCTTTTATGTTAAGAAGGGCATGTTATGTGTTACATACTTTCATTTTTCCATCAAAATAAATGCAAATGATGTCCCATTCCCATTTTTCTCATTTTTCATGGAACAAAAGTTTTCAATGGTTTTTTTTTTTTTTTTTTAGATACCCATTAATTTTATTTGCCTTCACTTGGTTTTAAGTTCTGGTCATTGCTCATCTACCAAAAAATCCTGAGGTGGTTCCCATTATTACACAGTCATACTACATGTGTTAGAACTTTTCACATGCCTACTCCAATCATTCCACTTTAACTCTTTTACATCGTAGAACTGTCTTCCTTCTCAAATCTAGTACTATAATCTATTCTTTTAAAGAAACATTTTTGTGGCTAAGTAATGATAAGAAATTTAATGGATTTCAAGCAACTGTACTCCCAGATATCTACTCAAGAGAAATGAAAGACAGAAAGAAATGTACACAAATGTTCCTAGCACAACAGTTTCTTGTTTATAATAATCAAAAGATGGAAATAAGCCAAATGTCTATCAATTACTGAATAAATAAGATATATTGGCAATAAAAATAAATGAACTGGAGCATCTGGGTGGCTCAGTTGGTTAAGTGTCTGATTCTTGATTTTGGCTCAAGTTAGGATCTCACAGTTCTTGAGTTTGAGCGCGGCACCTGGCGAGGGATTCTCTGTCTCTCTCCCCCTCTCCTCTTTTCCACTCACTTGAGCATGCACCCTCCCTTTCTCAAAATTAAACATTTTTAAATAAATAAAAATGAACTACTGATATATTCTACAAAATAGATGAACCTCAAAAACAATGCTAAGTGAAAGAAGCCATATACAAAGGATTGAGTATGATTTTATTTGT
The DNA here is from genome assembly GCF_008692635.1 of Crocuta crocuta. Classification (NCBI taxonomy): domain Eukaryota; kingdom Metazoa; phylum Chordata; class Mammalia; order Carnivora; family Hyaenidae; genus Crocuta; species Crocuta crocuta. Next base: position 1,092,846 of record NW_027532166.1, read on the forward strand.
TATTTATAGAATATGCAAATTTATAGAGATAGAAAGCTGATCCGTGGTTGCCTAAAGCTGGGTGTGGGATGAAGGACTGAATGCAAATGGACAAAAGGGAACTTTTTGGGTGATGAGAATGTTTTACAGCTGGATTATGGTGATGGTTACAAAACTACAGATTTACTAAAAATAATCAACTTCACGTAAACTCAACTTACATGTACAATAGGGATATTTTATGGAGTGTAAATTATACTTTAATAAGGCTGTTTTTGAAAAGCCAATGAACAGAGGAAGGATAAGAAGAATAAATACAGGGATGCATGAGTGGCTCAGTTGGTTAAGCATTTGACTTCAGCTCAGGTCATGATCTCGTGGTTCTTGAGTCTGGGTCCCACATGAACTCCGAGCCTGGAGCCTGCTTCAGATTCTGTGTCTCCCTCTCTCTCTCTGCCCCTCCCCAACTCGCGTGCTCTCTCTCTCCCTCAAAAAAATAAACATTAAAAAAATTCTAGGAGGTAGGAGAGAGAGGAAGGGAGGTGATGGGCATGAAGGAGGGCACCTGTTGGGATGAGCACTCGGTGTTACGCGGAAACCAACTTGACAATAAACTATGAAAGAAAAAAAATCAGTAAAAATAAATAAATATTATATTTAAAAGAATAAATAAAATTTCTGAAAAAAAGAATATATACACACACATATTGACCTTAAAATATAACAATTTAAGGGGTTCAATTTGTTAAAACTAAAAGTAGCAGGAAGTATTTTAAATAATATTTGGTGGTTCCACGACTGACATAAAAGAAACATTTTCACAAGCTGATCATGGGAGAATAAACTATCTGAAAAGCAGTCTGGCAAAGTATACCAAAAGAGCTTTTAAAATGTGACTTTTGGGGCGCCTGGGTGGCTTAGTCGGTTAAGTGTCCGACTTTCGCTTAGGTCATGATCTCGCGGTTTGTGGGTTCGAGCCCCGCGTCGGGCTCTGTGCTGACTGCCAGCTCAGAGCCTGGAGCCTATTTCAGTCTGTGACTCCCTCTCTCTCTGACCCTCCCCTGCTCATGCTGTCTCTCTCTCTCTCTCTCCTAGAAATAAATAAAACATTAAAAAAAATTAAAAAGAATAAAAATAAAAAAAATAAAATGTGACTTTTGATTCACTTCTGAAAGTTTAGCCTAAAGAAGTAATAAAAAAAAATGTGACTAAAGACAGATCAGATCTGAGTATAAAGATATTCAGCAAAGCAAAATTTATAATAGTTTCCAAACAATGGAAACTATGTAACAATGGAAGGATGGTTAAGAAAATTATAGCCCATTCATGAATATTGTACACCCTTATAAAATGTTTGTGGGCCTATGGCCTAGTGTAGAGGATGACACCATCACCACCACCACAGCTATCACCAGGGCCTGCACTCAAGAGGAAGATGCTCTAAAAAAAAAAGATACCCTCCATTTCCTCACTATCACAGCTAGGAGACTGCTTGCTAGAGGCATATCCGACAACTTCACAAATGATGCTACATTTTAAATTAAGAAATGTGACCTTCATGGATTAGAAGAGGGCCCTCCTATCATAACAGTGCTCAACAGGGAAGAGGGACTCAAATAGTAGAGAATGATACAGACTATTCACCGAGAGCATTAACAGAATATTATTCACGGTTTTTGTCACTTGTAAAGTGTCAAGAGGTCATGGGGAACTTGAGATTGGATAAATATCACAGATCATCTCATCTCAACCTACTGGGCTCATGGCTTTTGCTTATTTGTGGATCTTCTGTCCCAGAAAGAAATCTGCAGAGCTTACAGAACAAAGAGAAGGCTGCACTAAAGAAAAAGAAGGATCAATGCACATGTATGCAAACAAATGCTAGCTCCTGGGGGAATGGCATTGTCAGAGCTCAGGTGCCTCTGGGAGCTGGTATTGGTCTGGCCTGTAAATACAATGGGAAAGATGAGTTCTGCTTGACTTTATATTCAAAAATTACAATATGACAGTTTTGTGGAAATCACTACTTATTTTCATCTGTGGGAATAACTGCTGTGGAATGGGAGCATCTGCTGAGAGAGCAGCAGCCAGCACTGATTACTACAAGAGAGAGACAAGTTTATTCCTGGGGTAAGAGCAGATGGAATGTATGTCTAGGAAGCAACAAAAATCGTAGCTGCCTATTATAGATCTGTGGAGGGGACCATGCTGATGGAGCTGCAGATTAACCAATATCAAGGACACAGTATGGGTGATCCTGGAGTCATTTATCATATACAAGAAGAAATACAAGAAGAGTGACCTCATTATGTTTCTCAAAAATAGAATAGTAGACAGCACTATAGCCAGTGTTGAAGACTTATAAGAAATTGATGTTGAAGTGAGGAAAGAAACTGAAATGAGTGACATCAAAATGGTCCAGTGTGCAACAGTTCATTATGAACCAGCTTTAGAAGAATTAAGCCATCAAGCTACACCAACAATCCACCTTTTAGAGTTTATGGTGTGAATCAGTGAATCAAGTTTAAGTGGATCACTTAAAGGAAAACTGTAAATTTATCGTTATGCCTTGAATGAAACATTCATGGTCAACTTTAAGAGATTTTGTGGTCTCAACTTTAAAAAGGCTAAAACCCATAAAACAAACAAAACTTCTGTGAATGTGTTTATGCTATGCTATAATATTAGATTTAAAAATTTGGGAGAAGGGGCACCTGCGTGGCTCAGTCAGTTAAGTGTCCGACTTCAGTTCAGGTCATGATCTCACGGTTTGTGGGTTCGAGCCCCACGTCAGGCTCTGTGCCGATGGCTAGCTCAGAGCCTGGAGCCTGTTTCAGATTCTGTGTCTCCCTCTCTCTCTGACCCTCCCCTGCTCAATCTCTCTCTCATTCTCTCAGAAATAAATAAAACATTAAAAAATTTTGGGAGAAAAATGTAATGGGTTCCAAAGGTTCAGTGATGCAGTAGAAAGCACAATATCTCCCCTATATCCCATAGTTTCCTAATTTCCCTCCATAGCGGCAGACATTTTACCTGTCTCTTCTGTATTAAAAAAATTTTTTTTTAACTCAAACAAACCAACAAACATTTGAAACCGTAGCTCAAAATGTTTAAAGGAGAAAACTCACAAATTCTTACATTCAGAAAGAAAAACATGGAGGAAGAAATATAAACACTATGTAATTAACATGACCCAAGTAGCAGATGGTACAAAGGTATACATCTGGAGAATTTGGAGGCATTGAATTAAATCTCTGGGAAGATAGAATAAGAGATCTGACATATAGGGTAGGAACTCTCTCATATCTGTATTTAGACAAACCACTCATCCTAAAATAAAATCCAATCCTTAATTCCAGAAGAACTCTTCCCTCTTCTGTCAGTGAATCACAAAGCTGCCTTGAGCTGATTTTGTCTATCAAATCAGAAGACACAGCACTTTTCTCCTGTCATGGGAATTAGATAGGTATGTTTTATAAGCAAAAGTTATTAATAAGAGGAAAATATCCTCTAATATCTGTTTTCAGTAACAAACTATATTCCATAACTATGGAGTCAAACTCCGGCCTTTTGCTTCCTGACAATGTTACTCATCTAATTTGTTCTCCAACACAGAAATAATGACTCCTGTAGTGGGCTACCTACTGCAGCTATAACCCTGCAGAGAAGGGGAGAGCTTCTAAAGATCTAAGAATAAATGTATTAAAACACAACTTTCATTCTTATCCCTCTCAGGATAAAAATATAATCATCTTCATTATGACTGCCATTATAAACTGAGGTACCATACAGTGACTTGCTTACAGACGAAAATTTCCAAAGGGATGGAATAGCTGAGTCACTTTCCAACTGAAGACTTAATTAAGTATCTCATATAGTCAGTGAAAGAAAATGATATATTATGAAAGTCATCTATTTCTATAGTCTATGTGCAGAGTTCCAAAATGAATTAACATGGTTGCTAACTCTGAATGTGATTTTGATACTCAGATTTCTCTCTTAAAGCATTTGGATACATTCTTTTTCTGGGATTAAATTGAGTAACATCTATGCCTCAACTGTGTCATACTATAGGTCATGCTCTACCACCATTCAGTTGTTTACCTTTCAACATTAGCTTTTACTAGAATGGACTAATTGACCTGTAATAGTCCCTAAGTTTAAAATTGAAACATCAGTTGAAGAAAAATAGGTACAGCCTAACAGCCTATGTAACTTAATTACAAATATATTAAGCTCTATACATTAGCTTCAGAACAAAAAGAACTGGAAAAAAAAAACCTCTATAAAATCAAATGAGATTTTTACTGTTGAAAAATACCCTCGATGATAAGATAATTTAGGGCCCCAAAGAAGCTGCCTATACTAAATACAAGATATAATAGTAAAGCTGGGGGAGGGGAATAGGGACTCCAAAATACCTAAATTAAAAAATCAGCCAAATTTCAAATGATACACAAATTTAAGAATCGCTCACTTGACTAACAATATTATTGGAAATAAATGACTGCATTAGAAAGGATCTTATATACCAGTAAAAACAGTTAACACTGATTGAACCTTTCCTGTGTCAGACTCTATATTATTAAGTCCTTTACATGTAGTATTAACTCATTTAATTCTCACAGCCCCCCTATGAGGTATTAGTACTATACCCACATTATAGAAACCTGAGGCACAGAGAGGTTAAATTACTTGCCAGAAGTCACCAAGTGACTAGGGCATGAACCCACACAGTGATCTCTTCAACTGCAGTCCCTAACTCTCCCCTCTCAGCTCCCAACTCTTAATCAGTCTACACACTGTCTTTTTAATTTTAGTTCAACTTCCCATTTTATGGATGAGGAAACAGTGTCTTGAGGTATACAGAAATTTCATTCAAGGCTGAAAACTATTTAAATAATCTGCCTGCCCAAAGTGGGATGTGAATTCATGACCCCAAGATCAAGAGTTGCATGCTCTACTAACTGAGCCAGCCACGCACCCCAAGGCTTGAAACTAGTTAATAGCAATACTGGTACTAGGACTCAGGTTTCCTGTTTACATTTTGCTTTCCTATTTCACATTGAGCTTTTCCAATTTTCCTGTCATTTTTCCTATTTTACAGTGGGCTTTCTCCACATTTGGTCTTTTTAAAAAATAACTTAGGGGCACCTGGGTGGCTCAGTCAGCTGAGCACCTGATTCTTGATTTTGGCTCAGGTCATAATCCCAGGGTTGTAGAACCGAGCTCCATGTCAGGCTCCGTGCTCAGTGTAGGGCCTGCTTGGGATTCTCTTTCTCTTTCCCTCCGTCCCTTTCCCCTGCTTGTGCTCTCTCTCTCTCTAAAATAATAAAAATAAATAAACAAAATTATTTGGTTTTCTGTGTATACTTATTGTTGAAGTCAGGAGAGTACAATAAAGTACAGAAGAAAATTAAAACCACTCCTCCCAGCTTCCAAGAATAACCACTGTCAACATTTTAACATACTACTTCATATGCATTATAAGACCAACACTCTGCTTCCCTGCCCCATATTTTCAAAGAAGTTTAGAGACATAATTTATATATAGTTATATATTTACTTGACTTTTTCACTTACATCATTATTTTTCATGGCTTTAAATATTTTTGAAAATATGACTAAATGGCAGATGACATTTCACAAATTTCATTAATTTAGACTATATATGGTAAATTCTTGCAATTACTCTATGATAAAACTGTTATACCTACATCTTTATGCAACATCAGTGATAATGTTCTAGATTAGGTCCCTAGAAATGACATTACTAAAGTTAAAGGGTACAACAATATCTAACATGTATGTGGTTAACACTATTGCCAAATTACTCTAAGCACTTCACAGATATTTGCTTGTTTAACCCTTGCAACAGAGAGAGCAAGGGACCCTCTAAGAGAGGGAATGAATGCCTAGAGAGAACAAGTGACTTGCCCAAGATCATACAGCTAGCAAGTCACAACCAGGATTGTCTACCTCACACTCAAGTAGTGAGATGCCAGGATCCATGCTCTTAATCACTACGTTGGCCTATTTTACTTCCACACTTTTTCAATGTGATGTGAAGTCTCCTAAAAGTTTACTAAGAACATACAAATATCCTCTGAGGAATGTGTAGTTTTAGTAAGCATCCAGGAGATTTTAAAATTTGAAAGCCACTATCCTGATCTAAAAATTAAACATTTAGGGGTACCTGAGTGACTCAATCAGTTAAGCATTCAACTCTTGATTTCAGCTCAGGTCATGATCTCACGGCTGTGCATCAGGCTCTGCACTGTCCGTGCTTGGAATCCTCTTTCTCTGCCCCTCCCTGCTGTCTTTCTCTCTCTTTCTCTCTCTCTCTCAAGATAAATAAACAATTAATTAATTTAAAAAACATTTAATAAAGCCTTCTTATAAAACCTTTGATAGTTATATTGATGTTTTAAATATGGATGAAAGAACCAAGTAAGAGAGTACTCAAAAATGATTAAAATAAATCTTCATGACCTTGGATTAGGGAATAGCATCTGAAATATAACATCAAAAGCACAAGTGACAAAATAAATGAAAGAATTTAAGATCATTAAAAATTACTTGAAAAATAAAACAGGTAAGCTGAACTTCATCAAAATTAAAACTTTTCTGCTATAAAAGACACCATGAGAACAAATATTGTATTATTCCACTTACATGAGGCACCTAGAATAGGCAAATTTATAGAGCCACAAAGTAGAAATAGCAGTTATCAGGGACTGAGGTAGAAGAAAAAGGAGAGTTATTGTTTATTGGGTATAGAGTTTCTGTCTGGGATGATGGAAAAGTTCTGGAAATGAATAAAGGTAATGGTTGCACAGTAAATGTATTTAATACCACTGAACTTTACCCTTAAAATGCTAAAAAATAGTAAATTTTATGTTATTTGTTTTAATGTAATAACAAAAAAGGCACTATCAAAACAATATATAGAATGGAAACAATTTTTTGAAATCACTCAACTGATAAGGGAATTATATCCAGAATATACAACTCAACAATAGAAATATAAATAATTTAATTTTTTAAATGGGTAAAGGACATGAACATTTCTCCAAAAAAAATATACAAATAGCCAATACGTACATGAAAAGATGCTCACAATGTTATTAATTAGGGAAATGCAAATCAAAATCACAGTAAAATGACTTCATATTAGCTGGCTACAATAAAAAAGACAGTAAGAAGTGTTGACCAGGAAGTAGAGAAATCAAACCTTCATACACTGCTGGTAGAAATGTAAAATAGTACAGCCAGTTTGGAAGACAGTTTGGCTATTTCTTAAAACATTAAATATGGAGTTACAATATGACTCAGCAATTCTATTCCTAGGTATATAATCAAGAAAGCTGCAAACATATGTCCACAAAAAATGTGTACATGTATGTTCACAGCAATATTACTTTTAATAGTCAAAAAGTAGAAACAACACAAACATCCATCAACTGAGTATGTGGTAAAAGTGATAAATGAAATATGGTATATGCCTAAAATGGAATAAATTTGGCAATAAAAGGTATAAAGTAAAGATATATGCTACAACATGGATGAACCTTGAAAACACCAGGATGAATGAAAGAAGCCAGACACAAAAGTCTACATGTTATACGATTCCATTTAGATGAAGTATCTCCCGAATAGGCAAATGTATAGAGACAGAAAGTAGACTGATGGATGCCAGGGGCCGGGAGAGGAGAAAATGAAGAGTGATTGGGTACAGTTTTTTTGGGGGAGCAATAAAAATGTTCTGGAAATAAACAGAATTTTGTGAGTATACTAAAAACCACTAAAGTGTAAACTTTAAGAAGTTAAAAATAAACTAAAAATATGGTTAAGAAATTCATAAGTACATAAATTGTGAAATAACACTCTTTGAAGTAGTAATTTAAGACTGTAAATATGTGAATTTTGAGAGAATTAGGGAGGAAATTTGACAGGATAAAGTCTTTATGAAAACCACAGACAATGGAAATAAAGATAGAAATGTCAAAACTGTCAAAAAGTTAAAAACTAGAAAAGTACAATGTCAGGCAAACAACAGTTTTAAAAGTTCTATTAAAATCATATTGAGGAAGACAGAAAAGTAAGTTTCAGACTAGAGAAGAAACTAAAGAAATAACCATCAAAACAAAATCATTCAATGGCTTATCTAAGCAATTCCCTGATGACTTTGAAGAATAATTTAAGTTTACCTGTTCGTAAAGAAGAGACCAAGAACATACATATATACGATCTAAATTTATAAAATTAAAGGAGATATGTACAAATTTCACCAAATGTAGAGTACTAGGAATTCAGGACAAAACTCAAATTTAACCAGGATACTTTGGGGCCATGTAATAGCATTGCTTTTACACCGCAACCTTACAGGACAAGAGGAACTGAATTATGCTGGATTCCCCGACAACAAATCAGAAACACCCCAATTTGTCCTAAATAGGCTGAGGTAATAATGAAAGCTGGATGATGGGACATGTGTGCTAGAATGTTAGCTTCATGAAGCCAGGGACTTTGTTTTGGTTACAATAGTATGTGGCACATAGGAAGTGCTCAATGAAGGCTAAATGAATCCACAGGATTTCAAACTCTGTAGAATACTGGGCTTATGTTTTAGGAATTCACATCTAGATTAAGGAATTCTACACATCTAGAAATGGAATTATAATGGATGAAAAGCCAGAGATATAGGACCAGAGTTTCAGACGAGAAAAGAATTTCTCTTTAAATATCACACTGACTAGAGGCAGATAAGCCTATATAACTTGCTGGTGTTGTTAAATGCTTACACATGTTCACAAATTTCCTCTATTTTTTTTACATAGTATAACGGAAAATATAATGGCTCTATAAACTTCTAAAAAATTAACTGTTTAATGCTAAAAATAACTATATACATTTAGGATTCATCATCGTCAAGTAAAAGGAATACAAAATAGAGTAAAATCTAAAGGAAAAGATATAATTTAAGTAAAATATAATAGATAAAATCAGTATCTACAAGATCTAAGAAAACATAAAACCCTGTCAAAACCTATTCAGTACTAACCAACCTAATAAAATGAGCATAGAAGACAAAGTTCTGCACCTTAAAAGAATTCAAGACAACAGACAAGAAAAACTACAATGACAATCTCATAACAGAGATGAGAACAATTTCTAACAATGACGAATTTGACTAAAGACATCCTATTATAAAGCATTAGTGTTTCATAAAAAGTTTCTATGCCTTTCACATAAACACTAAAATCAATACCAACAGAAGTATTTTATATAAAAATATCACTGAGAAGTTTGCATTTAAACATTTAATTAGCACAACTATGGCAAAATTTTAAGTCAAAGTATTGTTAGAATGACAACTGTTACTATTATTTCACTTTTCTTTTTAAACAAGATACCTGCAGGCAACAGATGTGCAATTAAAGCTGTAGTTCAAGTTCAAACAATTCCCTTTGAACATACCAAAAAAATATCCCACTAAAATATCCTGTCATACTTCTCACATCTAAATACTATTTTGGATCCACCTCAATTAAGGAGTTTATTTAAAATCTAAAATATCTGGGGCACCTAGATGGCTCAGTCGGTTAAGTGTCCAACTCTTGATTTAGGCTCAGGTCATGATCTCATGCTTCATGAGATACAGCCCCTCACTGGGCTCTGCACTGACAGCATGGAGCCTGCTTGGGATTCTCCATCTCTGACCCTCCCCTGCTCATGTGTATGCTCTCACTCTTTCTCTCTCTCTTAAAACAAATTAAAAATAAACATTTAAAATCTAAAATATCGGGATGCCAGGGTGGCTCAGTTGGTTGAGAGCACAATTCTTGGTTTCAGCTCAGGTCATGATCTCACAGTTCATGGGTTCAAGTCCCATATTGGGCTCTGCACTGACAGTGTGGAGCCTGCTTAGGATTCTCTCTCTCCCTCTCTCTCTCTGCCCTTCCCCCACTCATTCTCTCCTTCTCTCTCTCTCTCTAAATAAACTTTAAAAAAATAAATAAAATCTAAAATATCAAGCAAAAGGGCACCGGGTGAGTCGGTTAAGCATCTGACTTCGGCTCAGGTTATGATCTCACGGTTCATGGGTTCAAGCCCCGCGTCCGGCTCTGTGCTGACAACCAGCTCAGAGCCTGGAGCCTGTTTCGGATTCTGTGTCTCCCTCTCTCTCTGACCCTCCCCTGCTCACGCTGTTGCTGTCTCTCTCTCTCTCTCAGAAATAAATTATAAAATCAAATAAAACAAAATAAAATATTTTTAAAAATCAAGCAAAATTTAAGATGAAATGCCTTTACAGAGTTTCAACTCTAAAGTTTAGCAATGAAAGTAAATTGGTTCTGGTATGAGAGATCTCTATTACTAAAATTACAATTTTTGAGTATTTTGAGCAAATTTAGATGCTGTGCCATAAAACAAGGAATTTTTAGAGTTTTCCATTGATACAGGAATTCATTTGATAGTTTTTGAAAATCATATTGAAAATACTGAAATAAACTTTTAAATGGTCGTAACATATGAAATTAATCATACCTTAAATTTTACTTTGTTTTCAAACTGTTTTTCAAGATCCTGAGAAATTTACACTCAGTTTCAGGCATGTTATCTTAGAAGCAGAGCTAGATTTACAACAAGGAAGTGACAGTGCAGATTCTGGGTTTTGACATACATGCTTTACAAGAGAAATTATGCAAGTAAAAAACTACTAAGGTTTAGAACTGCAACACATGCTAAATAAAATGGTACTTTTTTTTTTTTTTTAGGTAAGACTGGTGCTATATACTTACACTGGGCCAAACTCACAAAAAGCCATTCCTCCGAAGTTTTTCCCTNTTATGATCTTTAAATTCATGTATAAAACTCTCTGAAATTGAAAATATTTTACTTGACCCCTTTGCTCCAGAGTAACTTAATTCTGTTTTTCTATTAAATTTAGAATGAATTTTGAATATTTCTTCTATATTTAAAACCAGCTACTTAACTTCTAACCAATACTTTATAAAAACAGTTCCACGTACATGACCTCATTTTACGTTATATAAATTCAGAGGAATTATTAGTCTTACATATTTAATAATTGCTTGATATCTTCATTTTTACTTAATGTTGAAACTACATTTTAATCATCACATATTCAGCACCTACCACAAAAATAAGAATGTAAAACTGAAAAACTATTATAAAATTACATGAAATGAAAATAAGTGACCAAAGTAACATAAAATTAAGTAAGAGAATTTGATAATTCACAAAATCTATCTTGCACTGCAAAATATTTAAATTTGATCAGTGTTTCATTTTTTAAAATCTTGGTTTATAATTTCCTATAACCACTCTTTAATAGGTAAGTGTTCATCAGAGTAGATACAATGACATTTAACTCTTGTTGAATATTATAGAATATGCACTAAAAATTTAATTTTGGCCAAATATAAAATAACTATCAATCATCCCCAGATTAAGCAGTCCTCAGAGTATCTCTCATTCACATACTGTGGACATAGTAAGAGCTGGACTACACACACACACACACACACACACACACACTGCAGAGACATAATTTTTTGTACCAAGAGAAATGCAAAGATAAATTCCCAGATAAATACTCAGAACATCAAAGAGTACTAAAGAGCTGGAGACATTACAATTCCAGAATTTGAGATGTATCACAAGTGCATTATAGTAATCAAGACAGTATGGTACTGGCACAAAAACAGACACAAAAACCAATGGAAAAGAATAAAGAATCCAAAAACAGATCCACAAACATATGACCAACTAATCTCTGACAAAGCAAGAAAGAATATCCAATGGAATAAAGACAGTCTCTTCAGCAAATGGTGCTAGGAAAACTGGACAGCGACATACAAAAGAATGAACCTGAACCACTTTCTAACACCATACACAAAAATAAACTCAAAATGGATGAAAGACCTAAAGACAGGGAGCCATCAGAATCCTCGAGGAGAAAGCAGACAACAACCTCTTTGAGCTTGGCCGCAGCAACTTCTCACTCAACATGTCTCTGGAGGAAAGGGAAACAAAAGCAAAAATAAACTACTGGGACCTTATCAAGATAAAAAGCTGCTGCACGGTGAAAGAAATTTAATCGGCAAAACTAAAAGGCAACCAACAGAATGGGAGAAGATATTTGCAAATGGCATATTAGATAAGGGGTTAGTACCCAAAATCTACAAAGAGCTTATGAAACTCAACACTCAAAAAACAATTAATCCAGTAAAGAAATGGGCAAAAGACATGAATAAACACTTTCCCAAAGAAGACATCCAGATGCCAACAGACACATGAAAAAATGCTCAACATCACTCATCATCAGGGAAATAGAAATCAAAACCACAATGAGAGACCACCTCACACCGGTCAAATTGGCTAAAATTAACTCAGGCAACAACAGATATTGGTGAGGATGTGGAGTAAGAGGAACCCTTTTGCACTACTGGTGGGAATGCAAACTGGTGCAGCCACTCTGGAAAACAATGTGGAGGCTCCTCAAAAAATTAAAAATAGAACTCCCTATGACCCAGCAATTACACTACTAGGTATATATCCAAAGGATACAGGAGTATTGATTCAAAGGGGCACATGCACCCCAATGTTTATAGCAGCACTATCAACAATAGTCAAAGTATGGAAAGAGCCCAAATGTCCATCAACTGATGAAGGGATAAAGAAGATATGTCTATGTACAACAGAATATTACTCAGCAATCAAAAAGAATGAAATCTTGCCATTTGCAACAACATGAATGGAACTAGAGCATATTATGCTAAATGAAATTAGTCAGAGAAAGACAAATATCATATGACTTCACTCATATGTGGAATTTAAGATACAAAACAGATGAACATAAGAGAAGAGAGCAATATAGAACAGGGAGGGGGACAAAACATAAGAGACTCTTAAATACAGAGAACAAAGTGAGAATTGCTGGAGGGGTTTTGGGGGAATGGATTAAATGGGAAAGGGGCATTAAGGAGGACACTTGTTGGGATGAGTACCAGGTACTATATGCAGGGGATAAATCACTGGATTCTACTCCTAAAATCATTATCATACTATATGCCAACTAACTTAAATGTAAATTAATATATATTATATATGTGTGTGTGTATATATATGTACTAAGAGAATATCATCTATGCTGTTAATGTGTAGAATTACAAAATTTTAACATTTCAATACATTTTTGACATCTGGGATTCATGTCCCATTTACACAAATCATACTTTACTCAATAAGATATCAACTTACATTTAAGTCTACTTAAAATTTAATGTGGATAAGGAATGCCTAACCTAGAAGACTTTTTTCATCCCAAC
>NW_027532166.1:1106299-1399054 GCF_008692635.1 Crocuta crocuta
CGTGGAAGTGTACATACACATATATTTTACATGGTAATCTTAATTACCCTCTGTATCCACTTATTCAAGCACTGTCAGAGCTGTAACACTAATTTATAACCTTTTACCCATTGCCAGTGAGCTTCCATACCTATTATGCCACTAGTAGCCCAGCTTTTGCTAGTTACACTCCCTATAAAGTGACATTTGAGTGCTGTTAATAATTGTCTTCTCAAAATTTCTCTCTTGCCTTGTATCTCACAAATCCAATCTTTCCTGGTCCTCCTACTTCTCTGGCTGTTCTTCCAACTCGGTTTTCTTTTTCCCTGCCAGCTCTTTAAATGCTGATCATCCCCAGGGTTCTCTAGCCTCTACTTTTCTAGATATGTATAAACTTCCCTGGAGTATATTTCCTACAACCTTCACTACTTTGGTTGATGACTCCCAAATCTGTCTCCCTCCATGCAGATAATTTTGTTGCACTCCAGTTTGTTTCTAACTGTCCTACTATATCATTCTACCAGGTCTCCTTGCCTCTAGGCAATGTCTCCCACATTATCACCAAGACTGCTCCTCTAAAAACAAAGACCTAACCATGTGATTCTTTTGAAATCTTTTGGAATTCCTCACCACCAGTCCTAAAGGAAAAAATACCATAACATTAAAATCCTTCATGATTTGAGGGGCGCCTGGGCAGCTCAGTCAGTTGAGCGACCAACTCTGGCTCAGGTCATGATCTCATGGTCTGTGGGTTTGAGCCCTGTATCAGGCAGCTCAGAGCCTGGAGCCTGCTTCGAATTCTGGGTCTCCCTCTCTCTCTGCCCCTCCCCTGCTCATGGTCTGTCTCTCCATATATATCAAAAATAAAAACATTTAAAAAATTAAAATCCTTCATGACTTGATTCTAAACTACTTTTCCTGCCTCATCTTCTCTTCCTTGCCCCATATTATGGCATATAAAATCACTTAAAGTTTCTCAAACAAGGGGCAACCTGGCTGGCTCAGTTGGTATAGCATGAGACTCTGGATCTCAGGGTGGTGAGTTCAAGCTCCATGTTGGGTGTAGAGATTATGTTTAAAAACCAAAGTTTCTCAAACAAGCTACATATTTTTTTCTCCTTCAGCTATATTACTCATGCTATTTATTGATGCTGCCTAAAGTGTACTTCCCCCTCATTTGCATGCTAAAATCTTGTTCTTCTTTTAGGACTTGTTTCAGATGTCACTTCTGGTCACATTCTGTTTCCTCCTTCATTGCCTTATTAATTGCTCATTCTAGCCTCAACATTTCTACTGCAGTTCATTTAAACAACACCTCTCTTAGCAATTACTTCACTGTATTACTGTGATTATCTGCATACATGTCCACTTATGTAGAATCACTAAAAGCAGGGATCACATCTTGTTACCTCTGTATCCCTGTCAAGTTGCAAATATGCCCGAAAGTAATTGCTTAATAAAGAGATCCTTGATAAGCAAATGCTATGTAATTTATGTCACTCTCTACCTACTCTACTGTTTGACCCTAGGAACTCATATATCCCAGTGTTTCATCTGAAAATATGACTAATGCCGATTCAGTCCACGACAAAGCAGATGAATCGGCAAGATAAAGTAGGCTGAAGAGATGTTTGGGAAAAGGCACCTATGATTAAATCACATAATTCAATGTCAAATGTTAGAGTTATTCACAAAAGACACTAAGTATATTAATGATACAGTCTTCTATCTCTGCTTAGAGGAACACTACTTCAAATTATAATTTCTTTATGTCTTAATTTTCTCATCTGAAATATATAAAACATTTACCTTATGAATATTAGAATACTAGTAAGGGAATGGAAAACAACTTCATTTTTGTTAAAATACATTCTTAGTTGATAGTTCCCAATGCTATATAATTTTCACTTTGAGTTAGGAAGTAAGCTGAATGTAATAAAATACATGACTATGTTCAATTATTCCACTGCTTCTTCCTATATGAATATTAAATTACACTTCCCTGCTCAACTTCATCACATCTGGCCATGTGACTTGCTTTGGGCAATAAAATGTGAATGGAAGTGGCATGTGCCACTTCTAAGCAGAAGTGTTAACTGTAACTCTATGGCTGTGCATAGCTCTTTTCCTTCCATCAGAACATGTCCCAGACAGGAGCTGTTTCTTTGGCCTTAATTCCAGAAAGAAGAACAACTGTGAATGAAGCTGCCACATACCCAAACATGTAACATGAGCAAAAACTAAATCAAGTGAGGTCTTGGGCTGTTCACTACCAAAATATAACTAGCATACACTAACTGATACACTGAATTAGATGCTCCTCCTCTATAATATCATAACACCCAGCCATATGCCACTATAATATTATACTACACTCAAAGTTTTTTTATTGTTTTGTTCAAATAGACTTATAATTTCAAGAAGCCAGACATTTGTTTTTTCATCTCTAGCACCTGGTAGAAGACTGATAAATGTTTGCTGAAAGAATTATAAAGGTATCCATCATATAGTCTCCAATAAATGAAGCTAGTTACTGAAAATTTTGAATATGTAATACAAAAATAACATATTGCAAAGAAAGGCTAAAGAGATCAAAATAGCTTATATTGTAAAAAGCTGAAGAGATTCCATGGCCATTGTTAAACTGGTCTTACATACAGTATCTTAACATTTTCCTAAAAGGTTCCAACATTATATTTATTAAAGATTCCAATAATACCACTTTAAACATATTCCCTTGATAACCAGAAGGAAAGAAGAGAAGTGTGGGAGAAATCCAAGTTCATGCACTGTAAAATTCATGTTTCCTCACAGATCCATATTTACATATATGTTTTAGACACATACATTTATATATATGTTTAAAACATATATTTTGTTTCTAAATAGTTCCTGTAGTAATGGCTGACCCAGAAAACTGGCAAGTAACAATCCAGAAGAATCAACACATTACAAAAATGCATTAATTCAGTTATTTTAAAACATTCTAATACAAAGTCACCCAGCACAGGGGTAAAAAAAACTTACAACCTCTAATGCCTTTAAGTGCATAATTCTATTAGTAAATACAACCAGGTCATTAAGAAA
The DNA here is from genome assembly GCF_008692635.1 of Crocuta crocuta. Lineage (NCBI taxonomy): Eukaryota > Metazoa > Chordata > Mammalia > Carnivora > Hyaenidae > Crocuta > Crocuta crocuta. Next base: position 1,109,366 of record NW_027532166.1, read on the forward strand.
AGTTTTTGTCCTTTACTCTATTTAAGGTGACAAGGAAATGTTTAATCACTTTAGACAAATTTCCATCCAAAAATTACTTGCTTGTAGAAGGTGTACCTTTTTAATTCACCAGAAAATCCTGTTTTCTGAAATGACTCATTCCCTGCAGTTATCAAGAAACTATGGCATAATTGTACCTGGTATAATCTCTAATCTAGTAAAATATATTTGAGTTTTAAATTTTATCTACATGGAGATGTACTTCAAATTCCCTAAACTCAAGTAAACATTTATATTTGCTAAATCTTGCTAGCATTTTATTCTATACTGGAGTATATGCATTAAAAACCACATAGAGTGATAGGAATAGAAATTTTAATATTAAGTTGCTATGAAAGTCTTTTAAATTTTTTTAATGTTTTATTTATTTTTGAGAGAGAGATAGAGACAGCATGAGCAGGGGAGGGTCAGAGAGAGAGGGAGACACAGAATCTGAAGACAGGCTCCAGGCTCTGAGCTGTCAGCACAGAGCCCGACGCGGGGCTCAAACCCACAAACCGTGAGATCATGACCTGAGCTGAAGTCGAACACTCAACCGACTGAGCCACCCAGGCGCCCCCTGTATTACAAAGTCTTAATCTTTGTGATTTTTCCTAAACACTTGTACAATTTTTATTCTAAAGTACATAAAACTATAACAACACTTAGATAAGTTATATATTCATTTTATATGTAAACTTCACAATGATGTTATATAGGCAGTTATTTAATAAAATTTTTTTAATGTTTATTTGTGGGGGGCGGGGGGTCAGAGAGAGAGGGAAACACAGAATCTAAAGCAGGCTCCAGGCTCTAAGCAACAGCTTAGCACAGAGCCCAACGCAGGGCTTGAATTCATGAGTGGTGAGATCGTGACCTGAGCAGAAGTCAGAAGTCTGATGTTTAACCAACTGAGCCACCCAGGTACCCCAAAATAGTTTACAAACATTATTAACCAAAACTCATACAGTATCTTTTGTATATGGGTTTTTTTTTTTCTTGTTTTTAAGTAGGGGGTTTTAGCTGATATCAGCAGTCTGAATAGGAAAATTCCACTCAGGTCATGATCTTGAGGTTTAAGTTTGAGCCCTATATGGGGCTCCCTGCTGTCAGCCTGTCAATGCAGAGCCTGCTTCTGATCCTCTGTCCCACTCTCTCTGCAACCCCCTACTGTGCTCTCCCAAAAAATAAATTTAAAAAAAAATGCCTATTGACAAAAATTGCCACCTTATTCCACTTAATGCAGAAATACATGATTAACTTAATGGATTTTCGCTTCTCAATATTAAGTCAAAATAGCATAGTCATGCAGCCAACATGATCTTCATAGGTATTAACACTTTACAGATTTTAAAATGTGAATAATTAAATGTCAATAATTAAAATGTGCCTGGGCCCAGGCATCAATGTTTTAAAAGCTCCAGATGATTCTAATATGAAGCTAAGGCTGCAAATTGTTTATTTCTTTCAGTGTCCCTACAAAAGATTAACAACTTTTTCTTTCAACTTAATTCTGGACCAGATTTTTAGGCAGTAGCTTTAAACATTTCCTTAAAATAGTATAGACTTATAAGCTTAATTTCCATTTCAACTTCTGAAGATTTTGATTTAAACAATAACTTTTTATCATGCTTATAAAATGCATCTTAATAAACCAAGTTTGAAAAAGAAAAAAGGGACAGTTTGGTCATTTAACATTAACACAATTTTTTGCTTTAAGTTAAATCATATCAGATAGCTCAAAGTCACAGTACCAAAGCAATTTTAAATCACAAAACTCTTTACATATAAGATCATATTATTAACAAAAAGCTTATTCATTAAAAGAAAACTTCTACTGAGGCAGCTAGCAGGCTCAATGAGAAGAGCATGGAACTCTTGATCTCAGGTTCATGAATTCAAGTCCCACCTGAGTATAGAGATTACTTAAGTAAAAAGTAATTAAAAAAGAAAGAAAAAGAAAAGTTCTGCCTATAGATGTACAGCATCTAAAAGAGGAAGGAGATAATTAAAAAAGAAGTGAAACAGCACTTGAAAAGGAGAAACTCTGAAAAGATTTTGGGAATTTAGCTGAAAAAGTCCTCTATGAACATAACTGATGGCATAGTATTTCCAAAATGTCTCTTATTTCAAGAGATACAATACCAAATATCCTGAAAATGGAAATACTCTATAGTCAACAAATAAATAAATATGAGTCTCAAAAGGACATAGTCTGAATCTACCTAAAGGAACCATGTTGGGGCACCTGGGTGAATCAGCTGCTTAAGTGTCTGAGTCTTGACATCAGCTCAGATCGTGATCTCACAGTCACTAGATGAGCCCTCAATAGGGGCTCTCTGCTGAGAGTGGAGCTTGCTTGGGATTCTCTCTCTCTTTCTCTCTCTCTCTCTCTCTCTCTCCCCCCCTCCCTCCCTCTCCCTCTCCCCCTCCCCCTCCCTCTCCCACTCCATGTGTGGTCTCTCTCTCAAGAATAAATATATAAATAAATAAATAAATAAATAAATAAATAGGCCAGGCTAAACACGTTTTCTATTTAACTTAATAAGTTAATGTTTATTTATTTAGAATAGGTGGTATAGTTTCAAGGTTCCAGAAATACTAAAAAGATATACACATTGAAAAGTATTCCTGTCGTCCTTATCTCATCAAAACAGCTTCCACCCTACCTCACTTCCAGATAACCAGGTAGCTAACCCCTTTATATACATCCTTCCAGATTTCTTTATGCATAAACAAATAAATAACAAGTATGAATTCTTATTTTCCTTCTTTTGCATAAAAGGTAGATTATTGTGTATATTGTGCTGTGCCCTGTTTGTTGTTTTGTTACCTGATAATGTATCTCATTCTTTTTATAGATTTTTCAGTGAGTAGAATCTCAGAAAGTCAATCCATTTGCTTTTTTACTTTATAACTTATAATCCCCTTATGCTCATCCCAACAAAGACAGATATAATGTAGCTGCAATAAGAAGTCTTTGGAATTTAAAAATCTTATATGATATTGCTATTTTTTTAATGTTTATTTATTTTTGAGAGACAGCATGAGCAAGGGAAGGACAAAGAGAGAGGGGGACAAAGGATCCAAAGTAGTCACTCACTGTGCTGACAATAGAAAGCCTGATATAGGGCTCAAACTCACGAACCATAAGATCATGGCCTAAGCCAAAGTCGGACACTTAACCAACTGAGCCATGAGCCACCCAGGTGCCCCCTGGCATTATTATAAAGAATTTATTGAAGTATAGAATGCCTATAAAGACGTGAACAAATCAAAAGGGTATAGAGCTTGATGAATCACCACTAAATGAACATACCTTTATAACTAACTACCACCCAGGTCAACATATAAAACATTAGTAACACATCATCTATCTGATTTTTTAATATTTTATGACCTATTAGTATCTAGGACACATGTTAGAGAAAATTAATAGTACTGACTTCCTAAACTTACATTAGGGATATAGATTATGGAGTTAGGTTTCTTACTTTCCTTTTCAGTTGGCTTGACCTGTTACTTTTCTTTTAAAATTTTAATAGTTCACATATACAAAAATAAACAGAAACATAGGAGTAAAAACAACAGAATATTAAATTAAACTTTCAGGGCTCCTGGGTGGCTCAGTCGGTTGAGTGTCCGACTTCGGCTCAGGTCATGATCTCACAGTTCGTGGGTTCAAGACCCGCATCAGGCTCTGTGCTGACATCTAGCTCAGAGCCTGGAGCCTGCTTCACGTTCTGTGTCTCGCTCTCTCTCTGACCCTCCCTGCTCACGCGGTCTCTCTCTCTCTCTCTCTCAGAAATAAATAAAAACATTAAAAAATATTTTAATAAAATAAAATAAGATAAAATAAAAAACTTTCATGTACCTAACACCCAGCCTGAGAAGACCCCTGCCCCTCCCATAAGGGCAAGCAGTATGGCTTAATTAATAGTTAAGAGTACAGAGTGCAGACTCTGGAACCAGGCTGCCTGCGTTTGATTACAGGATTTATTTCTTATTAGCAGAATGATCTGGGGTAGTTAAGATTTTCTGCACCCTTATTTATAAGCTCCTTTATTCAGAAATGAGAACAAGAATAGTGCCTGCTTCACAGCACATACTCATTTAATTATGAGAATTAAATAAGTATATATTTGTAAAGTATTTAAAACACATTCCAGCATATATTATGTAAAATTTAGCCGTTTTTATATCCACTCTCTGCTTCCCTCTCAAGGAAATATTCATCATTCTATTACTATATATAAAGTAACATACATATATTAGTAAGTATCATGATTTCTAAGTTCTATATTAACTAGCATCATAGTCTAAGTATTCCTTTGCAACTTACTTCTTTCATTCAACATTTCTGAAATTCATCTGCACCGATAATGTACAGCTGTTTATTCATGTTCACTCCTGTACAATATTCCACAGTATAAATTAACAGAAGTATTTACATATTCCTGTTGATGAACATCTTAGTTATTTCCAGTTTTTTGCTACCAAAAACTGTTTGAGGGGCATCTGGTTAAGTTAATCGAGTGTCCTACTTTGGCTCAGGTCATGAGCTCACCGCTCATGAGTTCAAGCCCTGCATTGGGCTCTGTGCTGACAGCTCAGAGCCTGGAGCCTCTTTCAGATTCTGTCTCCCTCTCTTTCTCTAATTTAAATAAACATTAAACATAATTTTTTTTTTTAATTCTCTCCCTCTTCTTCTGTCCTTCCCTACTTCTGTGCATGTGTTTTCTCTTTTAAAAAAGCTTGAACATGTCTCCTGATGTAGATATAAAAATGTTTTTGTAGGGTATATGCTATACTTAGGTAAAGAACTGCTATTTCATTATACATGTTTAGCATTTTAACAATGTCAAATTGTTTATTGAAATGGTTATACTAGAGCATTACATACGTTTATTAATAAAGAAGAAATTCTAAAATCAATGATCTAAGTTTCCAATTTAAGAAACAGAAGAGAAAATCAAGCAGAAAAGAAACAGAAAGCATTTAATAAAGGTAAAAACAGAAATCCATGAACTAGAAAACAGAAAAATAACAGAAAAAAAAACATTTAAAATAACTGATTATTTAAGATCAATAAAGTTGATAAACCTCTGGCCAAAGTGATAAACCAAAAAAAAGAGAGAGAAAAGAAACAATCCTAGGAATGAGAGAGGTAACATCATTACAGAATCTAAAGATACTGAAAGGGTAATAAGGTAATGTTACAAATAATTTTATGTCAATTGACCCAAAAACTTCAATGAAATATGTTTCTTTAAAGACATAAAATACCAAAATTAACTCTGGAATAAATAAGTAACCTGAAAAGCTCTGTATCTATCAAAGAAACCGAACTGATAGTTTAAAACTTTCCACACACACAAAAAATAAATAAAACACAAATCTAAATGACTTCATTAGTGAATTCTACTACATATTTAAGACTAACCTTTCATGAATAGATTCGCAAAAAAATTTTTTTTAAATTTTTTTTAATGTTTTATTTATTTCTAGGAGAGAGAGAGAGAGAGAGAGAGACAGCGTGAGCAGGGGAGGGTCAGAGAGAGAGGGAGTGACAGACTCTGAAACAGGCTCCAGGCTCTGAGCTGGCAGTCAGCACTAAGTCACCGACTAAGCCACCCAGGCGCCCCATAGATACGCAAAAATTCTTGACAAAATTTAAGATCAAATCCAGCAGTGTATTAAAAAAAACACAATATAGGGGCGCCTTAGTCGGTTAAGCGTCCGACTTTCGCTTAGGTCATGATCTCGCGGTTCGTGGGTTCGAGCCCCGCGTCGGGCTCTGTGCTGACTGCCAGCTCAGAGCCTGGAGCCTGTTTCAGAGTCTGTCACTCCCTCTCTCTCTGACCCTCCCCTGCTCACGCTGTCTCTCTCTCTCTCTCTCTCTCTCTCTCTCCTAGAAATAAATAAAAATAGTTTAAAAAACAAACAAACAAAAAAACACAATATAATCAGGTGGAGTTTATCCAGGAATGCAAAGTTGGTTTAATATTCAAAAAGTCAATCAGGGTTTAACTCATCAAATCAATAACAGAGTGTGGAGGTTCCTCTACAGTGTTACTCATACTTGGTATTATCCAACTTTTTTAAAAGTCAAACTCAACAACCAAAAAACAATTAATCCAGTAAAGAAATGGGCAAAAGACATGAATAAACACTTTTCCAAAGAAGACATCCAGATGCCAACAGACACATGAAAAAATGCTCAACATCACTCATCATCAGGGAAATAGAAATCAAAACCACAATGAGAGACCACCTCACACCAGTCAAAATGGCTAAAATTAACAACTCAGGCAACAAGATATTGGTGAGGATGTGGAGTAAGATGAACCCTCTTGCAAACTGGTGCAGCCACTCTGGAAAACAGTGTGGAGGCTCCTCAAAAAATTAAAAATAGAACCACCCTATGTCCCAGAAATTGCACTACTAGGTATTTATCCAAAAGATACAGGAGTGCTGATTCAAACAGACACATGCACCCCAATGTTTATTGCAGCACTATCGACAATAGGCAAAGCATGGAAAGAGCCCAAATGTCCACTGACTGATGAATGGATAAAGAAGATGTGTTGAGTATACACACACACACACACACACACACACACACACACACACACACACACACACACTGGAATGTTACTCAGCGATCAAAAAGAATGAAATCTTGCCATCTGCAACAACATGGATGGAACTAGGGTGTATTATGCTAAGCAAAATAAGTCAGAGAAAAGACAAGTATTATATGATTTCACTCATATGTGGAATTTAAGATACAAAACAGATGAACATAAGAGAAGGGAAGGAAGAATAATATAAAAACAGAGATGGAAACAATCCATAAGACTCTTACTGAAAACAGAGAACAAACTGAGGATTGCTAGAGGGGAGGGGAATGGGAAGGGTGCACTAAATGGGTGAAGGGTATCAAAGAGGACACCTGTTGTGTTACGTACTGGGTGTTACTTACATTTTACTCCACATCCTCACCAATAGTGAGGATTAAGTGATGGATGGATCACTAAATCTTACTCCTGAAACTAATATTACGCTATATGCTAACTAGAATTTAAATAAAAACTTGAAACATTTTTAAAAATTAAATTAAAAACCACAACAAAAAAAATAAAGGCAGAAGAATTTCTTTTAAGTTTATTTATTTATTTTGAGAGAGAGAGAGAGAGAGAGAGAGAAAATGAGTGAAGAAGGGGCAGGGGAGGGGGGAACAGAGGATCCAAAGCAGGCTCTGGGTAACAGCAGAGAGCCCAACACAGGGCTCAAACCTGCAATCTGTGAGATCATGACCTGAGCCAAAGTTGGATGCTGAACAGACTGAGCCACCTAGGCGCCCCTATCCAACTTTTAAAAGTTTCTTACCCCAATAATCTCTACACACAACATGGAGCTCAAACTCACCACCCTGAGATCAAGAGTCTCTTGCCCTACTGAGCCAGCCAGGCACCCCAATATTATTCAACCTTTTAAATGAGTATAAATGGAAGTGAAGGCTTAAGTTTAGCTTCCTAGTTATGCTGAACATCTTGTGTTAGTTTATTGGCCATTCTTATTTCTTCTGTGAATTTTTATTTGTGTCAGCCATTTTTTTCTCTCAGTTTGTGTTTTTTTGTCAATTTGAACAAACCCTTTCTATTCTGGACACTTATCATTTATAAGTGATGTGTTTTACAAATATCTTCCCCTAGGATTTTTTTTCCTTCTTCACTTTTTACGTTCTTAATGAAAAAAATAATTTTAATGTATTAGCATTATCAATCTTTTATTTCAATTATGCTTTCATGTGAATTTTTTTGTAATTTATCCTTCCCTAGCCCAAGGTCATAAGATATTTCACACTCTCTTCTAAGAGGCTTAAAAAAAAAAAGACAGGAGCACTTGGGTGGCTCAATCGGTTAAGCGTCCGACTCTTGATTTTGGCTCACGTCATGATCTCACAGTTTGTGGGATCGAGCCCCATATCTGCACTGTCGGCACAGGGCTTGCTTGGGATTCTCTCATATCTCTATGCCCCTCCCCCATTCTCTCTTTCTCTCTGAATAAATAAACATTAAAAGAAATTAAAAAGACAAATTTCTAAAGTTAGTAGCTCTAGAATTTCTTTGTGGATATGGGGCACCTAGGTGGCTCAGTTGGTTGAGCATCCGACTTCAACTCAGGTCATGATCTTATGGCTTGTGGATTCAAACCCCGTGTCAGGCTCTGTGCTGACAGCCTCAGAACCTGGAACCTGCTTCAGATTCTGTGTCTCCCTCTCTCTCTGCCCCTCCCCTACTCAGGCTCTGTCTGTCTCTCTCAAAAATAAATAAAGAACCACAAAATTTTGTTTTGAAATTTCTTTGGAGAAAGGTACTATGTTGGTAATAAATGTTTTAATCACCTACTAAATACCAGGCATTGCACCTATGTTGTAGGACTGCAAGGCAGCAAAGACTATTACAATTACCTTTAAGGAGAACTTAAACTAATTGTTATTATTCTTGTTAAAGAACAAAGGAAAATGACATAATCAAGGGCTAAGTTTTGTGATAAACATGATCAAAGTTCAAAATATTATGAAAAGGAATAAATCAGTGAGAATTGTCGCAATCAGTAAAATTCCACGAAGAAAAGCATTAAACCTTCACTTAGTAGTTCTGACTTAGAATAACAAAATAATCTAGAATTTATCTAAAACATATTGATATTTAAAATAGCCAACAGAGGGGCACCTGGGTGGCTCAGTCAGTTAAGCGTCTGATTCTTGATTTCAGCTCAGGTCGTGATCTCCTGGTTCATGGATCAAGCCTCATATAGGGCTCTGCACTGACAACGTGGAGCCTGCTTGGGATTCTCTCTCTCCCTCTCTCTCTGTGCCCCTTCCCTGCTCTCTCTTCCCCCTCTCTCTTTCTCAAAATAATAAACATTTTAAAATAATAATAAAAAGGCAACTCTTTCTGCCCATAAGTCCTGTCCACATGTTTTAATAAAATCACCTTTTTTGCACCTAAATAAATAAAACTTTAAAATAAAAAATAAAATAGCCAACAGATAATGGCACCTAGGTGGGTTAAATGTCCAAAGTCAGCTAGGGCCATGATCTCACAGTTTGTGAGTTCAAGCCCAGCATAGGCCTCTCTGCTGTGGGAGCTGAGCCCACTTTAGATTCTCTGTCTCCCTCTCTCTCTGTCCCTCCCCCACTCATATTCTGTCTCTCTCAAAAAACAAACATTTAAAAAAAAAAAGCCAACAGATAAAAACCATGAAGTCTGAATTAATGCAAGATTGCATATGACAGCAAAAGGAAATAGAAAATGTAAGTAAAAATGTACAATATAAATAAACATTATATTGCTTAGGGCCTTATGTAAGTCAGATTTACCCAGTCCAACTCTGCACACAACCAGGAAATTCAAAATTCAAAAGCAAAAGACAGCTGGCAGGTTACAGCTGGCAGGTTAAGTGAGTTGGGTAACAGAATTAACTGGTACTATCAGAATAGGATATAATCATAAAGCTGGAGCTATGACACTGATTCCAGAAAAATGAAAGAGGACCCTTTCTAGCAAGTCTTTTTAAAAGTGACTGAACTTAGGCGGAGAAGGACAAATATCATATGTTTGCACGTATAGGAGGATTAGGAGGAACTTGACGGAGGAACAGGGGGGAGAAGAAGGGGGGAAATGGTGGGGGAAAGGGAGAGAGGCAAACCATGAGAGACTCTTGAATGCTGACAAAAACTGAGGACTGATGGATGTGGGGGGGAGGGGGGATGGGCATGGAGGAGGACACTTGTGGGGATGAGCACTGAGTGTTATGTGGAAACTAATTTGACAATAAACTATTTGTAAAAAAAAAAAAAGTGACTGAACTTAGAAACTTGAAGGACTTTAGGACTTTTCTCCAGCCTCAACATTCAGATACCAATACTCCAAATATTTTGCTTTGGGAGAATAATATTTTGGAAGCAGGACTCAAATATCAGAATTAAATACTTTACAAGTGAAACACAGCAGGTAGCAGTCATCAGTAGGCCTATAACAAAACAGTTATTTCAGAAAATAATTCTTAAAATGTATAATTTACTAGCACACCTAAACCTCTAAACTGGTAAGATAACAGCGGTAATAACAAAAAGTAGTAAAAGTAGGAAGGAATAATGAGTAATTTTTACAACACAGCCACATAATATTTGAAAGTACTTTTTAATCACTTTCTCACACATTAACAGTTTACCTATTGTTATATCAGCTTTCAAAATAGTTGCAGCTAAAACAAAGGATAAAATTCTCATTCAATTCTCAAGTCAGGTCATTGGTGAGGGAAGTGGGAAGAAAGAATTATTAAAACCAAGTAACAATGCCGATAAACTTAACTGATGCTTATCTGAAAACTGCCTCCACACAACTGGCAATTATGAACATCCATTTAAAATGGCAAGACTAGCACTATCACATAAGTTTTATGTTTCAAAATGTATTTCTACTGAAATTCTAATATACATTCTATCACTTAACACCTGCCTCTGACTTGGACATTCACATGCATTATTTTCCTCTTCATTGTATTTGTAACTTCTTTCATTTTTCATTTAAATATTAAATTCTATATTTCTGGCAATATCAGAAATGGTATTTAAGTGAATTTATTCCAGGGGCTCCTGGCTCAGTCAGTAAAGTGTCCAACTCTTGCTCTCGGCTCAAGTCATGATCCGACAGTTGGTGAGATCGAGCCCCATGTTGGGCTCTGCACTGACAACATGGAGCCTGCTTGGGATTCTCTCTCTGCCCCCGCCCCCCAAAATAAATAAACTTAAAATAAATAAATAAATAGATTTATTCCAGAATTTAAAATGACTGACAAAAGAAACACACCTTAAAATGATGCATACTGGGGCGCCTGGGTGGCTGAGTCGGTTGAGCGTCTGACTTCAGCTCAGGTCATAATCTCACGGTTCGTGGGTTCAATCCCCACGTCAGGCTCTGTGCTGACAGCTAGCTCAGAGCCTGTAGCCTGTCTTCGGATTCTGTGTCTCGCTCTGTCTCTGACCCTCCCCTGCTCACGCTGTCTCTCCCTCTCTCTCAAAAATAAATAAAACATTAAAAAAAAAATTTTTTTTAATGATGCATACAAGCACAATCTTTTCATGTGCCAAGAAAAAAGCAATCTTGAAAATAAGAACTCATACCCTGGAACCTTTAAATTTTCTCTCCTCACTACAGCTATGGATCCAATCTTCACCACTTCCCAATCATCTTATTATGAAGTCAGTATATTAAAGCAGATGAGTGTTTTATAACCCACTGTAAAACATATCAGTTTAGTTAGTAGAGTCACCTGGGGAGATTATGGGACAGTTTGGCCTTTTCCAAAGTTGCAAATCCAAGACCCTTACTTCCAAGGTCTGTGCCTTGGTTCCCTCAATGTTTCTGTCCTACTGCTCCAGCAACCTTTGTACCTCCATAGCCTTCCTGAAATGCAACCTGATTCAGATTCACCTCTACCATTTAACCTAACGATCTGATCAATCCAGTAGTAGAACTCCTTTTTTTTTTTAATGTTTTATTTATTTTTGAGAGAGAGAGAGTGACAGCATGAGCAGGGGAGGGTCAGAGAGAGAGGGAGACACAGAATCCGAAGACAGGCTCCAGGCTCTGAGCTAACTGTCAGCACAGAGCCCGATGTGGGGCTCGAACCCACGAACCGTGAGATCATGACCTGAGTTGAAGTCGGACAATTAACCGACTGAGCCGCCCAGGTGCCCCCAGTAGTAGAACTCCTTAACATACAACTGTCTCCTGATTCTCTCTCTGGGCTTATGCCTTTTTATGTAGACCTTTTTGTACCAGGACATCTGTTATTTTCTACCTTAAATCTTCAGAGTCTAGTTCAAGTCCCCCTTTCTAGACAAACAAGCCTTCCCTACCTTAACCATATAGATCTCTTAATTTCATTTAGAACTTTATTCTTCCCTAATTTGTTTATGGGAGTTAGTTAGCTTCCCAATTAAACTATACGTTCATTATGTCCCATGCTGCCTAATGCAGAATAAGCATTCTTTCACATGTTCCCTGACTAGATTCTCATCATATTATTCACTGAGCTCCTTTCATTTCAAATCTTCAAGTAAAGCAAACCAAGTATGCTACTGATTTTTATTGCTATTACCAGGGAAATTCTACAAACTTAGTAGTATTGGATAATGAATATTAATTGTAAGACTATTTGAACTATTTTTACACACAACAATTCTGACACCAAATGCATGGCGTCTTCTAACATCACTCTCCAACTCTCTAATACAAGCCGGATGTCCTACAATTCCACTCTACACTATCTACCTGGAATTAATGTTGGGTCTCACAAGTTAAGGACTCAGTCCTACAAGACTGCACCCACTTGACATACCAGTCAAAAGTCCCAAGTTGTTACTGATACTTCCAACCAACCAGCTATAAATTCAGAGGATTCTTAATTCACTCCTTGGTTTTGATAATTCATTATAATTACTCACAGAACTCAGGAAAGTGCTTTCCTTACTATTACCATTTTTTATGGAGGATACAACTCAGGAACAGCCAAATTAAAGAGATGGGCAAGGTATGGGGGAAGGGGCTTCTATGCCCTCGCTCTCCTGGTGAGCCACCCTCCCAGCACATTGCAGTGTTTACCAAAACTAAAGGAGCTACATTGCTTCCACTCTTGCCAGCAGTGCTCAACTACTCCAAAGATTTGATAGCTCTATTCTCCCCTTCCCAACTGCATTAGGTGAAAACACCATTCTTTGTCAGGCTTTTCTGCTTTAAACACATACCGTTCCCTTGGGCTGGAATGCCCTCCATTTTTTTTTTTAAGATTTTTATTTTTAAGTAATCTCTATACCCAATGTAGGGCTCAAACTTAACAACCCCCAATGAAGAGCTCAATGCTCCACCAACTGAGCCAGCCAGGTGCCCTCAAAATGCCCTGCTCTTTCTTTTATCCAGCTAGCAAAACCCTACTCACTCTTCAAACAGTAATGTTTTAAAAAACAACTTTCTCTATGAAGTCCTCTTCCTTCCTTCCACATTTTCTGCCCTCTGGTCTTGGGGGAAGGAAGGAACCATCACTCCCTTAGCTACTTGGAAACAATGACTAACAAATACTTTTATTATTGGACTTATTTGTATTATATTTTTCAGTACTACTTACTGGGTACTATACCACAATGCAAGCATTAAACACTCAGATACTTGTTAAAAAAAACAAGAATGCATAATGGTCCCAATTTAAGTTCAACTATAATTTGAGTGAACAATTTCTTCTAGTCAAGACAAGATCATTCGTTCTAATAATCTTTTATCACCCTCTATGTGCCTGCATACCCAAAAGATTCCTGGTGACACCCTCATGTCTACTGCAGCATTATTTACAATAGCCAAGATATGGAAGCAACCTAAGTGTCCACTTGACAGATGAATAAAGATGTAGTGCATACATACACACACACACACACACACACACACACACACACACTGGAATGTTACTTAGACATGAAAAAAAAAAACATGAGATTTTGCCATCTGTGACAACATAGACAGACCCAGAGGGTATTTTGCTAAGTGAAATAAGCCAGATAGAGAAAGACAAACAGTCTATGATTACATTTACATGTGGAACCAAAAGACCAAAATATATGAATAAACAAACAAAAAGTAAAAACTGACCCATAAATACAGAGAACAAACTGATAGTTGCCAGAGGGGAGGAATGTGGAGGGATGGGTAAAATGGATGACGAGGAGTGGGAGATACAGGCTTCCAGTTATGGAATGAATAGTCACGCAGATAAAAGGTAGAGCATAGGGAATATGATATCGTAACAGCATTGTACGGCAACAGACAGTAATAGCTACACTTGTGTTCAACATAGCATAATGTATAGAGCAGTACAATCACTATGCTGTACACCTGAAACTAATATAACACTGTATATCAACTATTCTTCAATTAAAAAAAAAAAAGGATTCACTGGTGAATAAAAATATTAGCTTATACTTTCCCAGGTTCAGATCAGGGCTTTTAAACTGTATCTTTCCACCATTTCCCAACTCCTAAATTAAGACCTTGGCACTACAATTTCTCAGTAATATCAAAATTGTGCATGTTAATAAACATTTCAATACAGGAAGCACTTTCCATCCACCAAACTTTTTAGAACAAATGTCTAACCAATAAGATACACTAAGGAAGTAGTGACAAATATTAAGCTACATGGTACTTCAAAAGCGGCTCTGCTAATCCCACCCACATCTGAACAGTCGTTCTGCACCTTCTACTTCCTACACCCTAATCTGTTTGCACTAAGCTATTACTCCATTTTTTTTTAGAAGAGCTGATTTGAGATATAATTCACATGCCACACAATTCCTTGATTTAAAGCATACATTTCAGAGTGGTGCAACCATCACCGCAATCAATTTTATAACATTTTCATCATCTCAAAAAGAAATCCATACCATTTAGCAGTCACTCTCTGTATTAGTCAGCATTCTTAAGAGAAACAGAACCGATAAATAGGACGTGCGTTATGTATACAGAGAGATTTATTTTGAGGAATTGGCTCACATGACTGTGTAGACTGTCGGGCCTGAAACATGCAGGGCAGGCCAGCAGCCTAGAGACACAGGGAAGAGTTGCTGAGTATGACCGTTCTATGAAGGCAGAATTCCTTCCTTCAGAAGAACCTCAGTTTTTTCTCTTAAGGGCTTCAACTAACTGAATGAGGCCAAGCCTCTTTCTGAAGGGTAATCTGCTTTACTCAACGTCTACTGATTTAAAGGCTAATCACATTTTAAAAGTACCTTCACAGAAACATCTAGACTGGTATTTGACTAAAAACTGGATACTGTGGCCTAGCCAAGTTGACATATAAAATTAACCATCACACCCCGTTATTCGCAAACGCTGGCAACCACTAATCTACTTTCTCTCTATGGAATTGCCTATTCTACACATTTCATACAAACAGAATGATACAACATGTGGCCTTTTGGGGCCAGCTTCTTTCACTTGGCATAGCGTTTTCAAGGCTCATCAATGCTGTAGTATGTAGCAGTACATAATTCCATTTTATTGCTGAATAGTATTCCATTATATGGTATACCACATTTTATTTATCCATTCATCAGTTGATGGTAAATTTGGGTTCTTCCCACTTTTTTTTTATCACTATGAATAATGCTACTATGAAAATTCATACAAGTTCCTGCACGGACATATGCTTTCATTACTCTTGGTATATATATTCTTAAGAGTAGAATTGCTAGATTATACGGCAACTCCATAACATTCCTTTTTACCATGCAAACTGCTGAAAAATTCAAAACTACAAATTTTGTTCATTCTACAAACATAACTACCATTGCTATACTGGTAACATACAGCATGATCTTATTTTCCAGCCCTAAATTTCTGAAATAGAAGGAACCTTATAGAATTTCTGAAATAGAAGGAACCTTATAACTAGCATCTAATAATATAGTTAATATTTCAATAAACAAAAAACCAAGAGTCATTTTTTCTGTAACAGATTTACTTATAGGGGGGTCACACATACATAGATACACACACATTCTATTTAAAACACAACCTCCTGGGGCGCCTGGTGGCTCAGTCGGTTGGGCATCTGACCTCGGCTCAAGTCATGATCTCACAGTTCACAGGTTCAAGCCCTGCTTCAGGCTCTGGGCTGATAGCTTAGAGCATGGAGCTGGCTTCAGATTCTCTACCTCCCTCTCCCTCCGCCCCTTCCCCGCTCATGCTCTCTCTTTCTCAAAAATAAATACACATTAAAAATTTTTTTAATAAATAAATAAAACACAACTTCTAAACATACTAAACTTAGAAATTATCTGATGAAAGAAAAAAGTTTATTTTTTATTATAGTATCTGAACAGTGATACTCCAGTATCCTTACATTTAAAGAGCTGTTTTTATTCAATCTGTAAAATGTTAAGTGATCAATAAATACTGTTTGAGAAGCTAATCTTCAATTAAAACTCTAGACTGATTGGGGTGCCTCAGTCGGTTAAGCGTCCGACTTCAGCTCAGGTCATGACCTCACAGTTCATGGGTTCAAGCCCTGCATCGAGCTCTCTGCTGCCAGCTCAGAGCCTGGAGCCTGTACAGATTCTGTGTCTCCCTCTCTCTGCTCCTCTCCGGCTTATACTCTATCTCTCTCTCAAAAAATAAATAAACATTAAAATTTTTTTTTCAAAAACCTCTAAACTGATTTACTATACAAAATATCTAAGAGCTATTTGACAATACAGTTTTTATTTAACGTATTTTTTTCTTCTGATCATATTTTTCACTAACAGGCTGATGATGACATTAATGATTAAGAATGTTGAGGTAGCAAGAGTGGTCGAAGGTGTGCATTCTGCAATCAGATGACTGGAGTCTGAATCCTGACTCCACTACTTTGTTACCCTGAAGAAATTCCTTCACCTCTCTGAACCTCAGTTTTCTAATCTGTAAACAGGATAATACTACTACCTACTTCAAAAGTTTGTTGTGAGGATTAAATGAGATAATGCACATTAACTCTTAGCACACCACCTGGTAAATAATAAATGATAGCTATTAATTTTACAGTACTCTAGATGCTGGTCAGAACTCAGAGCATATTACCATATTTCAGATAAGCCTGCCACAACTTACTTAATATCATCAGCTAAAAAGTACATTTTAAAAAAAATTTTTGAGAGAGTGCACATGCACATGAATAGAAGAGAGACAGAGAGGGAGAGAGAGAATCCCAAGCAGGCTCCATAAGCCTGACACATGGCTAGATCCCACAAACCATGAGTTCATGATCTGAGCCAAAATCAAGAGTCAGAGGCTTAACTGAGTGAGCCATCTAGGTGCCCCAAAAGAATATTTTAAATTATGATCCAATCACTTATGAAAAAAGTAACAGAAAACCATGTTTCTTTACCTACATACCCAAGTAGGTAAATGCAAAGAAAAAGTTTTGAAAATTATGTACCAAACTAATATTAACAGTTACTTCTGGAGTAGGGGAAGAGAATGGGAGGTACCTATGTTCAGGAAGACATATTCTCTATATAGTTTCCTATTGTTTGAATTTTTGAGAATTTATTCCTGATATTTGCATAAGTAATAAATAAGAAGTAACAGCATTAAAGTCCATATTGGAAATTCATTCTGCTTGGCTCGGCCAGAACAAGTCAGCAGTTACAAACATAGACAAACCTATAAGCCTAAAAGAATTGACAAAACTTAATACAAATAAATAAGAAAACAAAGTTTCTTATATCTTTAAATTAAAATCTAACCCAAATTATATATTTGACAAGGAATACAATACTAATCACCAAAAACTTCCATGTTTTCAAGTGCCTATATAAACTTTTTAACTTTTTTTCTTTATACTCATTAGGAATTCTCCTTAAAGGATAAAAGATTTACATGGGAGGCAAGTTTTTCCAAGGTTGTTTCAGTCATTTGCATAAATACCAAATCCAAATCAGCTGCCACAATGCAAACCTAAGAAAAAAATATATTCATTGCTGGAAGTATTAGAGGTATGTTTAAAAAATGCTAGCTGACTCAGAGAAATAATTAACTCAGGTTCACAGTCTTTGAAAGTCTGTCATATGATAAGCATTTCAGTTACGCTCCCAGAAAATAATAACTTAGCCTATCTTTCAAAAGAGCAAAAGATAAATTTTCATTATAACAGTTCTGTCCATAATAAGATAGTTTAAAATAAATGTCTAGCAGTTGGCTTTCATTTCGGGGGGCCGGGGGGGAGGTGATGGAGTGGAATGTAGATTCTGGTCCCAACTCCCATAGTTACTAATAGATGACCTTGTACCAACAACCTCTAAACATCCAACTCCTTTAGGATAAAATGCACCTAGCCTGTTGCTGCTCTAACTACCTCCTAAGAGTGTTACACAGATCAAGTGAAATAAGAAAGTACTCTGACTATAAAATCTTTAAAAGTAGTATTTTGCATGAGAATGGATATGTATGTAATACATATAAAATTAATGCCACCAAACACAGGATTATCTATGGTCCCAAAACGGTTAGCAAAGTGTCTTGCACACTGCAAATTCTCAATAAGTAATGATTTGTACAAAGACTACCTATTGGTAATTGAGTCCATGATCTCAAATTAAGAACTAATTCAAAGGACCTTCCGGCCTTTGACCCCCCTCAGGGTTTGTAGAAGTACAGACTTCTCCATTGTTCGTACATCGCTCACTCAAACATTTATGTAGTGCCTATCCCCTTGTTCTCAAGAGCTCACATCTGGCAGGGCAATAGCACATTTGCATTATAGTTATTTTGTTGTCTGTGTCCCATAATGAAATTATATACAAAGTTCTATGGGAGTATAAAGGAAGCAGCAATTAATTCTTTAGTCAGTGGGAGTTAGGGAAGGTTTCTCACTGGAACTGGGCCTCAAGGGATGAAGGGGAAAGGTCATTCTGGAAGACAAAATAGCAAAAAAGGCACTTGTTCTAGGAACAGTGAGCACTGTCACACAGCTACTGCACAGAGTATGGGGCAGAGGGGAAAAAAGAATAAGAGAAGTTGGAGCTGGAAAAAGGAGAAATGAGAGATTCTGAATGGGTGCTTACATCACGTTAAAAATTAGGGGCGCCTGGGTAGCTCAGTCGGTTGAGCGTTCGACTTCAGCTCAGGTCATGATCTCACGGTTCATGGGTTCGAGCCCCATGTCGGGCTCTGTGCTGACAGCTCAGAGCCTGGAGCCTGTTTCGGATTCTGTTTCTCCCTCTCTCTCTGACCCTCCCCTGCTCATGCTGTCTCTCTCTCAGAAACAAATAAAACATTAAAAAAAAAATTAATGGGGCAACAATTAAGATCTTTGAGATTTGTAAACTGTTCATTCACTTGTAGTGGCAGCGAAAGGAGCGCCAGCAGAGAGTCCTTAGAACATTTCCGCAGCTCACAAATGCCATCATTTTTCTTGATTCAAGTAACTGACATACATTAAGAACCAATCTCACAACCTTTTCACTTAAGTCTAAATGACAGACACTCTCCTCTCTATTTACCAAAGAGAATAGATACTAAGCTCTAACATAAATACCACTTGAAAAAACCAAATAGGAGACTGAGAAGGTAGGCAAAGCATAGATTAAACCTAACAAGTAAAGTCAAATACCTAAACAGGAAAAAAAAAAAGTTTCAAGTATCTATACCATCCATATTTTTAACAGCTTGAATAGATAAAATGTTTCATGTTTCATTAATTTTCCACTATTGTGAACAGTGTGAAAGGAATCTGTGTTCGGATATACAACTTGGCCTTCTAAACATGTTTACATCAATGTTTCTTAAACATAATATTGGTCAATTATAATGCTTTCTCACAAAAACCAGCACCTCTTAATGAGGTTTTTACTTCTATCAACAAAAAAGTCTGGTAAAACAATACACAAACAAATAAAATCAACGATCTCCTAAAAGCTGAGGCCAGGATCTTTGCTGTCAGGTTAGATATGGGGAAGAAGAAGAAAGGCATTATCTTGGCTATCAAATTCTGGGGATTCTTCCCTTGCAATGACTTCTTTGCAATGTCCTTTGAATGTGACATATCATACCTGCTTTTATGCCTTTACTTCATCAAGTCTCACCCAGAACTCCTTCTCCTGTTATTTACATCTGCCTTACTTTAAGTCCTAAGGTCTACCTCAAATTGTATCCCATCCATGAATCATCCCTAAAAATCTCCAGAATTTACAGAACCTCTCTTTTTGCTCAAGTCCTAATAGGCAAGATAATTTGTCTTTTCTCACTTTCTGGCATTTAATAATTTCTATTCCTACTGTGAGCCTGGTCTATGTCCTTACAAAATTACATCATATCTAAACTGTTATAAAGCCTTGGAGTAGCAGAGTAGTTAAGAGCTTGGGTTCTAGACTCTAGAGTTAAGAGTCCAAATACCTACATTCGAATCCTGGCTCTACCACGTAATAGCTATGTGAATTTAGGTAAATTAATCTAATCTAATCTCTTTGTGCCTTAATTTCCTCATAAGTTAATATGGGAAAAATAAGCACCTATCTTAAATAGTTATTTAAGGATTAATTGTTAACATGTAAAGCAGTTAAAACAGGGCACGGTACACAGTTACTGCACAAAGAGTGTTAATTAAGCAGTTACCCATTTGTCCTCGCTCCAGGCCTCCCTACAGTGTGTTGTTGTATGACTTTTAAATGGTGGTTCTGTTACATCAGTGCACAGAACTTTCCCTGGTCTTCCACAGTGCGTGGATCCATGCCCTTGGTAATTAAGGCACTCCACAACTATCTACTCAGCTTCAGTTACTCAGCATCTACTTTATACAAAATAATAAGAGACAGATAAAATATAAGGCAGACACACCTTCTCTTTCAGGGTCTGACAACTAATTATAAAAAAGAATTCAAACATAAGATGTCACACAGAATGGATGTTCACCCATAGCTACTCTCCAAAAACACTTTCCAATCCAACAAAATTGATTTCATCAGTGATTGGAAGATGTCAAACTCATTCAAAACTACCTGCTTTCGTGTGTTTTATTCTACCCTCAACTGCTCAAAACACACAAAATCCACACAAAAAGGATACCTTTTCTTAGTGTGTACCTATCCGCCTCTATTTTAAAGTCAAATTCAAACACCATCACTCTTGCATTTAAATTTATTTAATACCATCTTGTCTCAATCGACTGTTCTCAAAGTGTATAGTCATCCTCTCTATCCAAAATATAGGTTCCTAGGGGCCCCAGGGCGGCTCAGTCAGTTAAGCATCAGCTTCAGCTCAGGTCATGATCTCATGGTTCGTGGGTTTGAGCCCTGCGTCGGGCTCTGTGCTGATGGCTAGCTCAGAGCCTAGAGCCTGTCTTCGGATTCTATGTCTCCCTCTGTCTCTGACCCTCCCCTGCTCACACTGTCTCTCTCTCTCAAAATTAAATAAAACATTAAAAAAAATTTTTTTTTAATATATAGGTTCCTAGAAAGAAGGAGTAACAATCTCTTACTAGTTGTTTTCTTTCCTCTCATCACTGTGCTTCCACTAAAACAGATCATGATAGAACAGGTGCTCAAAAATATGCTCTGAATTTAAGTAAAAAAGTGAAACTGGAAGTAGAATACTCCTCCTCCTACTACTTATTACTAATTACTAAGTAAACTACAGTAAGAGTGGACATAGACCACTATATCAACCACTAGACTATCACTTTCCACAAAGCCTCAAATCCAGTGGGACCATCCAAATCCGGAGGCAGTCCACTCACTATCCCTTCTATATAACCACCATATGGAGAGATTTGCTTCTTCAGTGGTACCTGGGAACAATAGAAGGATTTAAAACTATTCTATTATCAGCCATCTCATTTCAAGAGCTTGACCTCCAAAAAGAAGTGAAGGATGATACTCAGGGCCAGCATCCAAACAGAGCAAAAACCAACTGCTACACCCTTAAATAGATGATTTGGGAAAACTTATTAAATTCCGCTTTGTCACAAACCTGTTGCCCTCCAACAAGCAGGTTTTAAGTGCCATAATACATTCTACACACTAAGCATTAAAAAGTATCACCCAGGGGCACCTGGGTGGCTCAGTCGGTTAAGTGACCAACATTTAATTTCAGCTCAGGTCACAAACTCACAGTTCAGGGATCGAGCCCCACATCAGGCTCACACACTCTCTCAAAATACATAAATAAAAAAACATTTTTTTAAAAAGAGCATCACCTAGATTTCCATGTGCCTATGTTTTCCAAATTTTCTACAATGAACATGTATTACCTGAATAATCAGAAAGGTTCAAGTGTTTATTACTTCTTCCAGCTCTTTATTTTTGAGAGAGAGAGAGAGAGAGCGAGCGAGCGAGCACAGGGAGGGGCAGAAAGAGAGGGAGAGAGACAGAATCCCAACCAGGCCCTGCACTGTCGGCACAAAGCCCAAAGTGGGGCTCAAACCCAGGAACCATGAGATCATGACCTGAGCCAAAATCAAGAGTGAGACGCTTAACTGACCAAGCCACTCAGGCGCCCCATTACCTCCTCCAGCTTTTATTGGATCTCTCTTAATGGCCAGTGCCGAATACAAAAATCACAAGTTAGAAGTCAACCAAAGGGCATATTACTCCAATTTTCCACCTCCCAAGGAAAGTGCCAATTTGAACAAAGTTCCCAACTTCATAGGTTTTTAAAAATTATTTCTACATATGCCATCACATGAAAGAAAAGCAATTCTCATTACCTTCCTAAGACTCCTCAGCAATATACCAAGTTGCAAAGAGCTGCCTAAATGGTTCCTTCTTTCCCTACCTTAAATGCCCTCCTCCCTAAGTATTGATGCCTTTAAGAAGGGCCAGAAACAGAGTGCTAACTAATTTATATGATTATCTCAATCCTCAAAACAGTAGGTACCATTATTATCCCCAGAAGAGAAAACTAAAGTTTCAAGACATTTGAAAAATAAAAGCTTGGGGGTGCCTGGGAGACTCAGTTGGTTAAGCATCTGACTCAATTCTGGCCCAGGTCATGATCTCACAGTTTGTGAGTTCAAGCCCCACATCAGTCTCTATGCTGACAGCATGAAGTATGCTTAAGATTCTCTCTCTCTTGGGGCGCCTGGGTGGCTTAGTCGGTTACGCGTCCGACTTAGGTCACGATCTCACCGTTCGTGGGTTCGAGCCCCGCATCGGGCTCTGTGCTGACTGCCAGCTCAGAGCCTGGAGCCTGTTTCAATCTGTGACTCCCTCTCTCTCTGACCCTCCCCTGCTCACGCTGTCTCTCTCTCTCTCCTAGAAATAAATTAAAAAAAAAACAAAAAACATTAAAAAAAAAAAAAAGATTCTCTCTCTCTTCCCCTTCCCAGCTCATGTTCTCTCTCTCTCTCTCAAAATGAAATTAAATTAAAAGAAAAACTTCTGAGGTGAGCTTACAGGAGGGGATTCTGGTAATGTACAAAGAAATTTGCTGGGAATATATATTAGGCTCAATGATTTTTGCTAGGAGAAATCCTCAAACAGAATATTTCACACAGAAAGCATAACTAATATTTGGCCACACTGTGTGTTTTCTTTGACACTGTGTATTTCAGGATACCTGGCACATAATAGGTGCCAATAAAAACATGTCTGTTCAAACCTAAATTTTAAATAATTCATAAAACAATTTGATTACATGGCAAAATCTGACAGGTTATTTGTTTTAACTAGATTAGTTTGTACAACAATCAATAATTATATTTACACCTAAAGTAATAACCTCATATCCTGAAGTGTTTTTAGCTAAAGCAGAAAAAAAGTGAAAATGGTGGAAATAAGCTGTGTATCTTTTAAAGTTTTTCTCATTACAAAATTCCACTCAAAATTTTAACATGTCATCTCAATTTATACAATACTATTGATTTATTCTTAGCCATCTTAAAATAACCTATCGTGAGAGTTTTAGTATAGCCATGAAAAGCACTGTTCATTTAACCAATATTTTTCAAATAAGTAAAAGAAAAAATCTGAGCCACCTTTGAGTAGTGTATCAAAGAAGGTGCATCTGCAGATTATGTAGTGTAAGGAAACCTGTTATCTGATTAAGTTGGACCTTAGCTGAGACAAAATGGTAAAGCTGATTAAGTTAGGGCACAAGCAGTTAACTGATGTTTGAATTTGATAGCTGGTAGGATGAGTTCTGTGAACACTCACTTTAAATGATTATGGGTAATTTACGAAGTCTTTTAGGCATCTACACTTAAGTTTCCAGGGAGAAAAAAAGGTCTGTTCCATAGGTAAATGAACATCTGGTGTTATACAGAAAAATTAACATATTTTTCAGTTCTCATCCTACACACAGAGTAGGGCATAGGTATTATGCAAGCACAATCTTTTCCTCCTTTCTTTGAAAAATGATTTATATAATAATTCTTTAATTCAGTAGCAACAGAAATATTTTTTTTTGAGTCTCAGGCTTCTTTCATTTCAAAACACTACTCTTGAAGACTTAAATTCTTCTTTTAAAAAGACTTAATCATTTAACTCAGAAACAGAGCAAAAGGTCAGGAGGTGAAACCCAAGGTATTCCTATTAGTCTTACATAACTTACTCTAAATTGGAACTGATTCAATAGCTCAACTAAAACCTGAGGTATAAGCACAAAAATGAGCTTAGTATACTCTCCACACATAAAAGAGTTTTAAAAATTGAAAGGCCCTTACTTTTTTTTCTTGTATTCTTAAGCTATAAGCACCCACTACAGAATTAGGGTGCCGACGTAAAAATACAAAAGAGTCACACTTAAAGAGCATTAAATTCATCCTATCACCTCGAAGTAATGCAATTGACAGAATTCGATATAATTTCAGAAAATAAATTAATTTCTTAACACTTATTTTTAAATATCACCTCTGTAAGTGTGCGTTAAGTATTTTTTTAAGTTCTTGCAGGGAATGTCAAAAAGTAATTTTCAAAAGCAATACATGTATATTTATCCATCTTGCAAACAAAACTGAAAATGTAAAGTTACAGTTATTAGTGCTTAATGAAATTGACTTTGAAAATTGCAAATTACTCCTTCAAGGTAAATATGTATCAAATCTTTCAAAAATGTAAATTTACACAAACAACTGTCCTTACTAGGAAGGCTCTGATCTGAACTCAATTAAAAGCTATGTTGTTAACTACATCTCACGCTGAGACACCTGAGCCTCAGTGTAACACCGGCCACGGATTCCCTGCATTGCTTCAGAAACTGCTGCTGGCTTTATTAAAGCACTCAACTGCAAATCCACCTTTCTAAAAAGACTGGAAGCAAGAAGCCAAGTTTCACTATCTAGTTTTCCAAAATGAATTAGGGTTTGGGATTTCACTGGGAATGACCACATTATCAAGATGCCATCGCCCTCCCCAGGCATTTAATTACAGTACCTTCTCTGTTTCCATTCAACCACCTCAACTAAACTTCCAAAAGAATCAGACACACAAAAAGTTGCTTCCGTGGCCTTGCTGAGAGTCTCCTCTGGGTGCAAACCCTAGGATTCTGCGTGTATTAGGCAGAAAGGGCAAAGGGAAACAAAAGTAAAGATTGTTAGATTACGTGGTGACATTACCTTGCCCGTCTTGTGATCAAACCAGACGAGAGCATGGTTCCTTGACAGCACTTTGCAATCAAAGGTAGCATTATTCTGCGCTGGTCGACAGCGGGCCACGGAGCGGCCGATTTTAATAGGTTCGTCCAGGTAGACATGGCGCTCCTGAAACGGGTGCGAGTTCGGGCGGCAAGTGAAGATGGCCAAGGCTGACGGCATCGAGGACAGACTGCGGTGTCTCTCCTACCAAGGGACAAAGAGGAGTTCCACCGGATCCGGGCTGCCCTTCACAAGCCTTTACCCCCCCTATCCCCCCCAAAATTTTAAATTAAAACAAACTGCGCATTGTCTAAGCATAACCAGTGAACATCAACAACTCTTCACTTGAGGGGGAAGACAAGCCAGCGCAAGCCCCATCACCTCCTTTAAAACCCAGCAGCGCCCTGATCACCCAAAGTCCCCAACTGGCAGCTTTCAGTCCATCGTCTTCCCTGGGAAGAAAAGGCTCAAACATCGGACAGCTTCGGCCAAGAAAACTCCTGGAAGACAGTTGAGGGACTGGAGGTATCCAAGCAGATGAGTCACACCCCAATTCTTGTGTTTTGTTTGGGATCGCGGCCGCTTTTCCCCCTCGGTGGCGGAAATGTTGCAGCACTGCAGCATGAAGGAAGGGTCGGTTCCGTGCGGCCAGGAAGGTCCTTTCGGGCCGAAGGAAGGTGTAGCCGAGCACCCCTGGGCAGCCACCGCTCGTCTTCGAGGGCCCCGGGAGCGGAAGGGCAGAGGCGAGGGGGTCGGCGAGGGGGTCTAGACGGCAAGCGGGACAGCCTGCATTGCTCTTGCTGCGCGGAGGCCGCCCGGGAGGTGGCACGGGGTCCCTGGCACGAGCCGAGGCGGCGGCGGCGGGGGTCCTCGGCGCGAGGAGCGGGGACAGGCAGAGGCGNGGGTCTCGGCCCGCAGGAAGTTGGTCCCTGAACGCCTGGGCTCCTGGCTGCTGCTCAGCACCCGGGCAGCCTTCCTTCAGGGTCGCCCCCACGAGGGTCGCATCTCAGGGACGGCAGCCGCAGCTCCCAGCGGACGAGGAGGTGGGGGAGGGAGGCTGGCCCGGAGATTGGGGGAGAGGCCTGGAGGCCCCGGGCTGGGTCCGCCGCAGCCTCCACCACTCGCGGCCGGTGGAACACGCTCAGGCTGGGCCCGACAAGGCAGGAAACTTTCCGACCTGGTGGGGAAAACATCAAAACAAACNTACCTTGCCAGCGCCGGCCGCCATAGTGACTCTGACTGAAACCTACCCGGTGCACCGCCACGGGAACGCGCACCCTTCAAGGGCCCTCCTACCCCCTCTCCCGCGCCGTAGTCCAGGTCGTCACGTGTTCGACGCTGTGGAAGCCATGATAGTCAAGGGCAGAGAAGAGGGCAAGCTAATTTTTAAAGAGCCTCCAGACGCCATGTTAGTTAAGGGCTGGAAGCTTCAAACCATGGGACAACCGCTACAACCATTTTCGTTAAGGGCAAGAGAAAATTTGACCTGTTGAAGGCTTTCCGAACAAAAGGTGACAACTTCCTAGGTTGCCATCTTGGTAAGAAGACCAGATTTTACTAAATTTTACTTACTGTACTCCTCGCTGAAGATACCGATAAGCGAAGAGAACAGACTCATCTGAAGGAGATGTTCGTTTGCAGTCATCTTAGCTGTGGGCAACAGTCCCCTACAGCCGCCTTAGGTGTGGCCAACCAGATTCCCACAAGTCTCAGGATTTGTGCATCTAAAATGAGATCCCTCCTCCCCCTGCTAAAGCCTTCTGTGAATCCTGCCCAGAGAAAAACTCTTTCTTAGTCTCCGCATTCCATTTCGAATGACCCTTCTTCTCTTGGGACCTGTCACGTCCCCCGGGGCTCCAGTGCAGATACTATCCCGGAAAGAGTGTGACTTCAGAAAGTTTAAAATCACTGTGCTTCCAGAGAAAGGTCAAACAATTACCAATATGACAAAAAGGGGGTATAGTCCCCACTCATAATATGGTGGATGAGGAGTCATTGGTCTGTAGAAGGAAAGAATACAAAATCTAAACGAAAATTTCAAGAAAAGATGGTGGGAAGGAGTTTTATTCATTTAGAACCAATGGTGGCTTCATTCTTCAAATTCCTTTGACAACAGGCTCTACCACTGTGTGACCTTGAGTTTAAAACTTTTCTAAACCCTTTCAAGCCTCCTTTTCTCATCTATAACTTGGAGATAATACATAACTCACCTGTTATTGTGAGAATTCATTTCAATCCTTACATATAGGGTCTGGGCCCTGTCCTACGTGTCCTAAATTCTGTGCCAGGCCCTGGAGACACAGGTGAACAAAACCTCAATCCCTGCCCTCTGAAAGCACACCTGGATATTGTGGGATAGGAAGGGGGGCGGGGAGGGGACAAACACAGATAATTTCACTTTGAGGTAATGAGAGCTAAGGTGGAAGCAAGCACTAAGTGCGAAAGGTGTCAGGGACTGCTTCTGGGGGAGGTAACTGAACTGAAGGAAGGAAGGTAGGAAAACCACAATAAATACAGTATTTGTTGAATGGCTTCTTAAATTTCCAGCAAGAGAGAATAGCAAGAAAGGAACAAAGCTATTTGAAACAGTGGACCAATGTGCCTGGCGCATAATAGTGAATAAGTATTTATGCATGAATGAAAATTACATACTGTTATTATTACAGGATGAAGAAGGAGTGGCACAAAATGAGTCTGGAGAGAAGAATATGCATTAGATTATAAAGACATTGTGTATTTGTGTACTTTTCTAGGACTCTTCACTAATTCAGCAACTATGTATTGAACTACTTCTGTGTTCCAGGTACTTTATTCTGGGCAAAAACAAAGGTATGTTGAAAAGTTTTAACATAAGAGGATAAAGAGTTTTCATTTCTGGTAACTTTTAGGCTTATGTGGAATAAAGTAATACAAATCCCTCCACAAATATCTAATGAGTCTGGGGCATGGATTTATAAGTTATTTGTACGTGCTTTCATTAGTTCATTCTATAAATATTTAATTGAATGCCTACTGGGAAATAGCTACTTTGAAAAGCCTTACAACAATGAAAAAAATACCCAACTCCGTCTAGCTGCTCATAATGCAGAAGGTGACATAGTAAGAGACTTGCTATTGTAAGTATATCAGGAGTAATGGGAGCATGGCAGAGTACTTTATTTTATTTTATTCTATTTTATTTAAAAAATTTTAGGGGTGCCTGGGTGGCTCTGTCAGGGATTGATCCTGAGAAAGATCTTGTAGCAAGAACCACATCAGAAATACAGAAGAGGGGCACCCGGGTGGCTCAGTCGGTTAAGTGTCCGACTTCGGCTCAGGTCATGATCTCACGGTTCATGGATTTGAGCCCCGCGTCGGGGTCTGTGCTGACAGCTAGCTCAGAGCCTGGAGCCTGCGTGAGAGTCAGATTCTGTATCTCCCTCTCTCTCTCTGACCCTGCCCTGCTCATGCTGTCTCTCTCTCTCTCAGAAATAAATAAAACATTTAAAAAAATTTTTAATAAAAAAATAAAATACATTTTTTCATTTCAGGGGCACCTGGGTGGCTCAGTCAGTTAAGTGTTCAACTCTTGGTTTCAGCTCAGGTCATGATCTCACAGTTTGTCAACTTGAGCCCACGACGGGCTC
Organism: Crocuta crocuta; assembly: GCF_008692635.1. Lineage (NCBI taxonomy): Eukaryota > Metazoa > Chordata > Mammalia > Carnivora > Hyaenidae > Crocuta > Crocuta crocuta. Next base: position 1,138,180 of record NW_027532166.1, read on the forward strand.
TATGCTGATAGTACAGGGCCTGCTTGGGGACTCTCTCTCTCTCTTTCTCTCTGCCCCTCCCTTGCTTATCTCTCTCTCTCAAAATAAATAAATAAACTTAAAAAATAAATTTAAAAATATAAATAAATTAAAATTTTTTTAAATTCTAGTGTAGTTAACAATGTTATATTAATATGTTTCAGGCATACAGTATAGTGATTCAAAATTCTATATGTTACTCAGTGCACATCATGATAAGTGTGCTCTTTAATCCCCTTCACCTATTTCACCCATCTGACCCACCCACCTACCTTTCCTCTGGTAACCATCTCATTGTTCCTTATAGTTAAAAGTCTGGCTTTATGGCGGGGAGGAGGGATGGGCATGGAGGAGGGCACTTGTGGGGATGAGTACTGGGTGTTATGTGGAAACTAATTTGAAAATAAAATATTTGTAAAAAAAAAAAGAAAAAAAAAGTCTGGTTTTAGGTTGTTTCCTTTCTTTGTTTTATTTCTTAAAATTCCAGAGATGAGTGAAATCATATGGTATTTGTCTTTCTCTGACTGACTTATTTTGCTCAGCATTATACTCTCTGGATCCATCCATGTTGTTGCAAATATCAAGATTCTATTCTTTTTTAATGGCTGAATAATATTCCATTGTATATATATATACACCGCCTCTTCTTATCCATTCATTCATAAATTGACGAAATTTGGACTGCTTCCATAATTTGGCTATTGTAAATAATGCTGCAATAAACATAGAGGCACACATATCCCTTTGAATTAGTGTTTTTGTTTGCTTTTGTTAAATACCCAGTAGTACGATTACTGGATTGTAGGGTATGTCTGTTTTAATTTTTTGAGGAAACTCTGTTCTGTTTTCCACAGTGGTTGTACCAGTTTGCATTCCTACCAATAGTGCACGAGGGTTCCTTTTTCTCCTCATCCTCATCAACGCCTGTTTCTTGTGTTTTTGATATTAGCCATTTTGACAAGTGTGCAGTGATATCTCACTGTGATTTCAATTTGCATTTCCCTGATAATGAGTGATGTTGAACATCTCTTCATGTATCTGTTGGCCCCCTGTATGTCTTCTGTGGAGAAATGTATGTCCATATCTTCTCCCTTTTTTTTTTAATTTTTTTTTTTAAATGTTTTATTTATTTCTAGGAGAGAGAGACAGCGTGAGCAGGGAAGGGTCAGAGAGAGAGGGAGTCACAGACTCTGAAACAGGCTCCAGGCTCTGAGCTGGCAGTCAGCACAGAGCCCGACGCGGGGCTCGAACCCACGAACCGCGAGATCATGACCTAAGCGAAAGTTGGACGCTTAACCGACTAAGCCACCCAGGTGCCCCTCCCCTTTTTTTTTTTAATGTTTGTTTATTTTTGAGAGAGACAGAGACAGAGTGCAAGCAGGGGAGGGGCAGAGACAGATGGAAACACCAAATCTGAAGCAGGCTCCAGGCTCTGAGCTGTCAGCACAGAACCCAACGTGAGGCTCAAACTCACAAACCATGAGATCATGACCTGAGCTGAAGTCAGATGCTTAACCAATGGAGCCACCCAGGTACCCCTTCTCCCCATTTTTGAATTGAATTATTTGCTTTTGAGGTGTTGAATTGTAAAAGTTGTTTATATATTTTAAATACTTAAATTTTTATCTGCTATGTCGTTTGCAAAAACTTCTCCCATTCAGCAGGTTGTCTTTTAGTTTTGTTAATTGTTTCCTTTGTTGTGCAGAAGCTTTTAATTTTGATGTGGTCCCAATAGTTTGTTTTTGTCTTCCCTGCCTCAGGAGACATATCTAGAAAAATGTTGCTACTGCTGATGTTGGAGAAATTACTGCCTGCACTTTCTTCTAGGACTTTTAAGGTTTCAGGTCTCACAATTAGGTCCTTAATCCATTTGGAGTTTATTTTTTTATATGGTAGAAGAGAGTGGTCCAGTATCATTCTTTTGCATGTAACTGTCCAGTTTTCCCAACACCATTTATTGAAGAGGCTTTTCCCGTTGCATATTCTTGCCTCCTTTGTTGAAGATTAATTGACCATACAACACTGTGGAGTAATTTGAACTGAGACTTGAGAAATGAGTAGGAGTAAGGCAGCTAGTCTGGTAGTAATGGGAAATTTTAGGCCAAGAAAACATCATATACAAAGACTGAAAAACTTGAGAGAACAAGACTTTAAGGGAATTATAAGTAGGCCTATATTAGTGAACGAAGCATAAGGGCAGGAATTGGTCAAGAAGAGGGGCACAGAAATGAGTTTCAATGGCTGAAAGACTTGAGGGCAAACACAGACTTCAGAACATTTTCATCTTTCTCCTAGAAGATCAGAGTAGAGTAACAAAAATCAAGATGTCAGAATCAGACATTGCATCACCATTTACCAGCACTGTAAACCATAAATTATTTAGCTCCTCTAAGTCTGTTTCCTTATCTGAAAAAAGTAGATAATACCTCACAGAGTTTTGTTAGGATTAAGTAACACAATGCAAAACAAAGTGCCTTTCTTCCATGATGCCCAGAAAATAGTAGATACTCAGATGATGTGAGGGGTTTTTTTATGCTTATTAACCATAAGAATTCCCCTAGCCTTCCATTGTAAGGAGCAAGTTGTATTATCCTAATTCATATATGGAAAAATTTGTTCATACATGTGGAAATAAAAAGTATCTCCTTATGTTAAGTTCTACTACAATATCTCTTAAAACAAACAGAATAAGTTTGTTTTGTTTTGTTTTGTTTTGTTTTGTTGTTTCTGTGAGAAAAGCTGGGATTGCTGTAACCTGGAAGGGTAAAGAATCCAACCAAGCTATGCGGGGTGCTAGAAATGCCAAAATGGCACTGAAGGCATACTTCACCCACTGTTATTCGGCAGGCACAGAAAAGGCTTAAATTAAGAAATCTCATACATGAGATATTTTGAATTCTAAGCCATGTGGGTGTTCCTCTCTATGATTCTGTATCCATACAATATTTTAATTAAACAAGAAATATGGCATGTTTTGGGGTGCTTGGCCAGCTCAGTTGGTAGAGCATACAACTCTTGATCTCAAGATTGTGAGTTCAAGCCCCATCTTGGGCATGGAGCCTACTTAAATATATATATATATATATATATATGTATATATATATATGTACATTTTATATTGATACATATCACATTTTGAAAATTTTGGAATGGTAGTATTTCCCAATGTTGTAGCTTTCTCTCCTTTTTAAAATTTTTACCTTTTTAGTAGACTGATAAGTATTATCACTACTATGATCCATGCTTGTTTTCAATCTTAGAAAACCATAGAGAGATTGTAAAATCAGTACCCTGGTACTATGAAAGATAGACCATCATTAATATTTCAGATGTGTAGGAGACAACTCTGTAAACTCACTTAATATACAACCTCCCCTAAGTGATTCTGATCTAATTGGACTTTAACCAATGACATATGATAAAATGAATTATGGAAACTTCGCATAACTGCTTAAGCAGAGTATCTGGATTGCAAATATCGGTAGGCAAACTAATTAAAGAGGAAGTCTGGAGTAGTCAAAAATTAAAATTGAGAGCATATAATATTTTTTACGGCACACAATAGCTTGTTAAGAGTAAAGTTTCATCCTCTTTTCAATAAAGAAGCTTCTCCTCATTAGGGAGGTGGTAATGAGTGGAAATACGCTGTCATTTCCCAGGTGCCCAGGGCGGAGTGGCCCAGACATTCCAGAGGAACTGCTCATCTGTTTTTGGTTTCCTGGTTCTTCAGGAAATAGGAGAAAACTAATTACCTGAAGACAAGTAAAGACATTTATTTTTCATCTAGCAATCTTTTTCTGTGAACATAAATAGAGGGAATCAGAATATAAACTCTCAAAAGGATTATGGACAACTAATCCACCTTCCTCATTTTGCAGGCAAAGAACCTGAGGCTCAGAAAAGGGACTGTTATTGAATATGTATTTATCATGTGGGAAGGCATCTTCCTTATGACATCTTTGTGTGGTATTATTCCCATTTTATAAACAGGGAGACTGAGGCTCAAAAAGTTTAAGTGACTGATCCTAAATCAGCATACTAGATGTAAAGTACATGCTGGTTTTTTTTCTTTTTAAAAATATCTTCACTGATTTTTTTGGCTGTATAAAATTGATACATATTCATTGCATATATTCAAATAAGCAAAATAAGGAAAATAAAATCCTCTCCAGCCTCATCACAAATCTTCAGTGTACAGACAATTACTGTTAACAGTTTGTTAGCTATATCCTTCCAGATGTTTTTCTAAGCCACATGAGGCATGCCCTTTTAAAAGTATCTTATAATTTATTATATGAAAATCAATACCAGGAGCCTTATTCCTAAAAGTGATAAATACTTTTTATATCAATAGCAAAAAGCCTGTATTGGGGAGATGGTTAAGGAAGGAAAGAAATTATGTTTATTTTTGTCAATTTTGTGTCAGTTCCCTTTTGATTAATTTGAGTATTCTCTTGCTTTTCATAATCAATTTAAGAACGTTACTTGGAATGCAACATATGCTGAAGAATTAAAAGAGATGGGTCAGAAAGCCACATAAGGCATTTTTTATGACTTTTTATTGGTATATTTGGGTTTGTTTTCATTTATTTTTTTTTAATGTCTTATTTATTTCTGAGAGAGAGAGACAGCGCAAACGGGAGGGTCAGAGAGAGAGGGAGATACAGAATCTGAAGCAGGCTCCAGGCTCTGAGCTGGCTGTCAGCACAGAGCCCAACGCGGGGCGTGAACCCACGAACTGTGAGATCATGACCTGAGCCGAAGTCTGTCTCTTAACCGATTGAGCCACCCAGGTGCCCAGGTTTGTTTTTAAATAACTTAGTTACCAATTAAAATATTAGAGATTGTTTATATGTGGTGGTTTTGTTCATCAGGTGATTTCTTAAAACTTTTTTAATGTTTATGTATTTTTGAGAGAGAGACAGAGACAGTGTGTGAGTGGGAGAAGGGCAGAGAGAGAGGGAGACACAGAATGTGAAACAGCCTCCAGGCTCGGAGCTGTCAGCACAGAGCCCGACGTGGGGCTCGAAGTCACAAACCGCGAGATCATTACCTGAGCCAAAGTCAGATGCTTAACCAAGTGCCACCAAGGCACTCCACATCTAGTGATTTCTTAAAAAATATTTTAAATATACTCTTTATCTGGGAGAACAATGACATTTTGAATCTTCATATTTTAATATAATTATTAGTGTTTCCTTTTAACAAATTCCATTAGAACTTTTGTTTTAGATACATGCATTGTTCCTGCTACCATACAACACTGTCACAGCTAATAGTCAAGAGCATCTTACCAAATGGCTGTAATTTGGGGAATTGATAGATATCTCAGGGATCTTTGGTTTTTAAGTATCCATAAGAAGAATGGTTGAAATGGAGTGAAGAGACCTGTGCAGTAAGATGAGTCTGGAGTGTCTGCTCCTTTTCCACCCTCCTCCCCACTGAGCATGCCCAGAGTATGAGGATTGGTGGGGAGGTCATTGGTGGAGTCCGCTGAGCTTTGTACAGGGCCAATTTCATGGGTGTGTAGACTTACACAGGGACAGCATTTGAAATTCTTAATCTTTTTTTTTTTTTTATTGTTTTAACAAAGGGGGCCTTCATTTTCATTTTGCACTAGGCCCTTCACGTTATGGAGCTGGTCCTCTTCCCAGTATCCTCTGTACAAGTCTAGGATGCTGACATGCACAACACATGAAATGCTGTAGGAGAAATTAGTGAAGAGGCATCCCTATAGAAATGAGACCCTGTTAAGTGAAACCAGACAGGCCCATCTCCCCATTTCCTGAAATCTAATTATTTAACTTGATATCAATGGCAAAGATGGTTGCAGAAGAAAACTTGCCTTAATTTCCTAACTTATCTTCTCACTCGAGATTAGACTCAAGTTACTCTTGGAAATGATAACAAGAATAATATAGAATCAATATAGAATCTCTGCCCATTAAATTTTTGCATTTTATTAAACTTTTTATTACAAAAATTTTCAAGCGTACAGGAAAATTGAAATAAAATTACAATGAACACACATACATACCCCTTCTTGATTCAAAGTTGTTACCATTTAGCCATATCTATTTATGTGTTTTCTGGACTTTTTGACAACTAGTTGCAGACACCAATACACTTTACTCCAAAATAGATCAGCATGCATTTCCTAATGATACAGACATTCTCCTAAATAACCACAATATCTGAGGGTGAGTCTGTTTTTTTTTTTTTAGCATCTTGTTTTTAATGTAGAAAACTTAGTTAGAAAACAGATAAGCATAAATAAAAACCATCCATAAATCCAGTGCCCAGAGATAATCACCATTAGTAGTTTGGTACTATCCAGAAAAATAGCATCATCTTGTACCAATGCTTTGTCCACACAGAATGAAGCACATCTATTTTTTTTTTTCTTCCTTAACAAGAACATTCCTTATGCTTTCTGTGGTAGGCAGTATAATGGCCCTTCAAAGATATCCATGTCCTAATCCCCAGAATTTATGAATATGTTACACTACATGGCAAAGGAGACTTTGCAGGTATGATTAAGGGTACAGAATGTGAGCTGGAGAGATTATTCTGGATTATCTGGGTGGATCTAGTTTTAATCACATGTGTCCTTTAAAGTAGATAGGGAGGCAGAGAGTAGGTGGGAGAGATGTGACATGAGAACTAACCCTCTTGCTGGCTTTGAAGATGGAGAAAGGGGGGCGATGAACCAAGGAATGAAGGAAGCCTCAAGGAGCTGGGAAAAGGGAAGGAAACTGATACTTTCCTAAAGCCTCCAGAAGGGAACTCAGTTCTGCCAACACTGAGATTTTAGCCTAGTGAGACCCAGGTGGACTTCTGAACTACAGAATTTTAAGATAATAAATTTGTGTTATTTTAAGCCCTGAATTTGTGGTAATTCACTCTAGCAGCAGCAGTAGGAAAGGAATACATACCCATTTGGAGGGGTTGCCCTATAGTCCTTTTAAGAAAGTCACTTGGACAGCACCTCGCTGACTCAATTTGTAGAGCATGTGACTCTTGATCTCACACTTGTGAGTTCAAACCTCACATTGGGTATAGAGTTTACTTAAAAAAAATCACTTGGAATTATGGAAACTTTATTTTAAGGAAAACAGTTTACTCTTAATCTTTTTCACGGATCTTTGTATTTGCCTTTCATAGCACTTGTGACAATTTGTAATGGCGGATGACTATAACATCTTAACGAATGTCTGCTTTTGGACTATAAGCATTTTAAGAGTAAGGTCTGTCTGGTTTTGCTTTCTGTTGTTTCTTTAGTACTTAGTGCAGTGCCTGGCACATAGTAAGCACAAAAATATTTGTTAAATGATTGGATCTTTGGCTATGCAAAGATCTGGTTCTTGAGTGGCTATTGCAAAAGTAAACTGTGCAGTATAATAATATTTAAAATAATGTTAAATTACATATAACATTAAAGTAACTTTTTTTTAAAGAAAGAAAGAAAAAGCTGTGTTTCAACAAGAGCTTGGGAACTTCTTTGCAGATGAGTATGCTTTTATGGAGATTTCTTTCCTGGATATAGAATCCGACTACACTTTCTGAATATCATTCTGGAGACATCAGTGTGTTCTTGTATATGTGTGAGTTCCTTCCAAAAGTTCTTTCAGGAGGTCAGGAACAGATTGCCAGGAAAGACAAAGAGCAATGTCTTAACTTCCAGCTGACAGCAGACCCTCGAGTCAATCAGGCAGGGAGCCTATCCCGGGCTATTGTGCTCAAATATTGTGCTCAAATCTGTGCTCAGCTTGTAATTTTACCATTCTGGGGCAATGGAATTAAAATAGCCACCGACTAAGAAGTGCCCCCTTGCTAGGGACCTTTCTAAGAGCCACACCTAACAGAAAGATTGCTCTATTTTTCCAGGAACTCACTTCTGGAGGTGTCATTAGCCTGAACACCAGTGTGTTGATCCTGAAAAGCACTTCCACACTAAGCTTTGAGGAAGGAAGGGTGGACCCAAGCCCAACTTTTTTTATGCAACTTAAGTTACCGTTCTGTTTAGGCAAGTGTTTTTGAAAGCAACATTTTTCTTTTCTTTCTTTTTTTTTTTTTTTTTTTAGTCATCTGTTACTAGTGAGGCAGGCAACACAAACTAACCCTGACCAACCTAAGCCTGTGAAAATTATTGGAAAGACATGGGAGTAACTCAGAGAATGGAAATAGATGCTGAAGAAGCAAATCTCAGGAAGGATGGGAAGCAAAGCTGAGAAACAACAAGAGCCAATAAGCAGCCTCTTCAGGAGGCCTCTTCAGCACCAGCTGCAGGAGAATTCAACAGACCTCTTTCAGTCCTTGAGTCCCTGTCCTTGAGATTCAAATGCCACAGAGACCACTGACCCAGGTAAGGTTACACGCCCATTTCATGGCCAGAAGGGCGGGGCACTTTGAAGGACCATCCCACTAACTCCATCCAATGAAAGAGAGATGGTTTTCCAAAGCTGTTGTCAGAAGGGGAAGGATTGCTGGGCAGGAAAAAGCTCTAGATGTCCACTTAGCTTACTCACTGAGAGTGCATTCAGGAAAATTAGTCTTCTCCATGAGCACCTTAGCAAAGAGATTTAGCTACCTATGGAATCCAGGCCAATAACCTCCTATGTGACCTTAGACAAATCTCAAACCCTCTCTGAGCTGTAGTTTACTCATTTATAAAATTTATTGAACAGTTTCGGGGTACCTGGATGGCTCAGTCAGTTAAACATCTGACTCTAGATTTCAGCTCACCTCATAATCTCATGGTCTGTGATTTCAAGCCCTACATCAGGCTCCAGGCTGACAATGTGGAGGCTGATTGGTATTCTCTATCTCCCTCTCTCTCTCTCTTTGCCCCTCTCCAACTCATGTCCTCTCCCTCTTTCTCTCTCTCTCCCTCATTCTCTCTCTAAAAATCAATCAACTGAAAGGGAAAAACCACTTTTTGAAATTTATTGAACTGTTTGGACCAGATGATTCTTAATGGCTTATAGAGTGGAAAGAGCCAGAAGAGAGGATCTCATCTCAGTTACTGGCAATGTGACCTTGCCTGACTCATTTGCCAAATTCTGGTTTTCCCCTGTATGTAAAATAAAGTAGACACCTTAAGGTTCCTTCCAGCTCTTAGATGGAAGTAGCCAGGTCACTTTCCCCCACCCCAAAATCAATGGGATATCTTTGTTTTCAGGAAACACATACTGAAGTATTAAGGGATAAAGGAGTATTATATATGCAACCTACTTTTTTTTTTTAATTTTTTAATGTTTTATTTATTTCTAGGAGAGAGAGAGAGAGACAGCGTGAGCAGGGGAGGGTCAGAGAGAGAGGGAGTCACAGACTGAAACAGGCTCCAGGCTCCAAGCTGGCAGTCAGCACAGAGCCCGCCGTGGGGCTCGAACCCACGAACCGCGAGATCATGACCTAAGCGAAAGTCGGATGCTTAACCAACTAAGCCATCCAGGTGCCCCTATGCAACCTACTTTTAAATAATTCAGAAAAAAATAGATATGTAAAAAGAGAATGTGGCCAAACCTTTTAAAAATAGTAAATTTCAATAAAGTGGGAGTTCTTTGTGCTATTCTTGAAACTTTTCTCTAACAGTAATTATTTCAAAATAAGTTTTAAAAAAAGTCAAAAGGAAATCTGCTCCTCCACTTGCATGTCCAAAGGCTTTTTGATGAATATTTGTGTGACAAATGAATATTTGTATGTGCAGATTGTTAGATCCAAACTCTCTCGGGGAAGTTGGTAGTGCCAAGGCATGGATTCTACAATGAGTTCTCACTGTCAGTGTGACAAAGCTCCACTGTGGACCTGGAAGACCCTGGATAAGGCCCATCTATTTGCTCCTCCTGAGGAGTCTAAGTGGGTGGAGATTTCCTGTCAGCTTTTATGCTTTTCTTTCATTTTAATGGTTGTTTGGGGGAACATATTTCAGACACAGCATCTTTAATGATATGTTCTTTTAGTACTCATCTATAAGCCAACAAATGTCTCTATCAAGTTCTTACTTATTTGATTTGAAGCCTAATATTACTACCTTCACACAGTCATTTCTTATTCCAAAATGCTGTCAGTATCTAGAGGGGTATTCATTGCAGGGTTATATTAGCAAAATGTTGGAAACAACCTACTGGTCCATTAACAGAGTACTGGTTAGTTACATTCATGCAATGAAAAATTGTGTAGATGGTTAAAAAGAATGAAGCAGCTTCCATTTTAGGCTACAGAACAATCTCCAAGTTAAAAATAAAGGAAGCAACTCTATATGAATACATATGGAATAATCCCCAAGGTACAATTTTATTAGCAACATGTAAAATTATGTGTAAGTGTAACACTATTGTATTTAAAAACTGCTTGAGTGAGTAAGCCATGAGTGGACAATTAATGTTTTTGTCTGCTCAGCATGTCTGTGTACACATATGCAAAGCATTTTCTGGGAAAATATACAGGAAATAAGTAGCAGTGGTGACCTCTAGAGAGAGGAGCAATGGGTGAAATTACAAAGCCAGGGAATAAGGATGGGAGAGAGAATTACTATTCACTTACATCTTTATACAGAGTTTTTTACCAAATTTAAAGCAGGGGTCATTGCCCCTTTAAGAGTAAATCCTTAGGGTCCATTCCTATCATATAGGCTTAAGTAAAGATAAGTCACTGTAGCCGAGGAATTTGTGCTATTAGGGTGTGAGTATTCTGGATACTGAGTTCATGGCTTCTCATCTTTTTGCTCCCACCAGCTAACCTTATCTTTGCATGTGGTAGTCACTTATTTATTTATTTATTTATTTATTTTTTACTGTATTGAGTTCAACTGGATTTATCTACAGTGCTTTTAGGGGCACTTTAAAAATTTTTTTTAATGATTATTTGTTTTTGAGACAGAGAGTGAGTGGGAGAGGGGCAGAGACACAGAACCGGAAGCAGGCTCCAGGCTCTAAGCCATCAGCACAGAAAGTGGGGCTTGAACTCATGAACTGTGAGATCATGACCTGAGGTGAAATCAGTGGCTTAACCGACTGAGCCACCTGTGTGCCCCACTTTGGTGCTCCACTTTTTTTTTTTTTTTTTTTTTAAGTAGGCTCCACAACCATCATGGGGCTTGAACTCACAACCTTGACATCAAGAGTCCCATGCTCTACCTACTGAGCCAGCGATGCCCCTTTTAGGGGCACTTCTGTATGCATTCTCACTTGCTGGTTTAAATCTAGGTATATTAGCCCTCCGTTTATTTCCCTCTTTTCTATCCTAAAGGAAAAAAGATAAAATACTCATTTTCTATTCTTAAAAATTTAAAGCTTAGCCATTCAATAGAGATGTAAATTTCTGCCTCCTTTCTGGCAGGTATTTTGGTATCATAAACCAGCATGTAAAACATATTCAGGTTGTAACCCCAGTAATCCCATCCTTAGCAATTTATCCTAAGGAAATAATTACATAGTTCAGAAGATGTATGTACAAGGATGTCCATTGCAGCATTGCTGATAATTTTGAAAAATTGGAAACAATCTTACATGTTCATGGGTAGATAAGTGGCTAATTAAAGAATGGTATGTCCACCTACTGTGCCCATATCGATGAGGAAAGATATCTATAGCATATTGTTAAGTGGCAGAAACAGATCGTATATGTGTATGATCCCATTTTTATCAAATTACATAAATCACTTCACGATAGGTATATATAAATAGATACATGGGAGAAATTCTATCAAAATATTTTAAATGTTTATCCCTGTATGATGAGTGATTTTTAATTTTCCCTCTGTATTTTTTCATATTATTTACATTTTTTCTGGAGTACACATTGTGTCACTTTTACCAAAAACTGAAATTATTAAAAACAAAAAGTACTGCAGTGATTTCCCTAGTTTTACGCTTTGATTCAATAAATATTTGTTGAGTACATCAGAGTATTCTAGATTTATCTCTATCTCTCCTATTTACAGTCTGAAGAATTTTCTATGTGCCATGTGAGAAAATGTTGAAGTTAAGTACTTACTAAACTTATCTTTAAGTTTTAAAAACTTAAGGATCAGAAAAAAAATCAGAATAATAGTTGTCTCTGGGGGAGGTTGGGATGGGGATTGATTGGGAAGGGGTATAAAGGAATGTGTTAGGGTAATGGTGATGTTCTAGAGGTTTGGTTTACAGAGGCATATGCATTTGTTGAAACTTGGCAAATTCACTCTTAAAAACAGTACATTCCTCTGTATGTCAATTTTACATCAAAATGAAAAAACTAAATAAATTGGATTTTAGTTAGTGATATTTGTCTGGAATTTACTTTGAAATGCACCAAAAATAAGACAGATTAATAGATGATTTGAAGAATGGATAGTAATAAAGCAAATATAATAGAACATTAGTTGGAGAATCAAGGTGGGGTGTATACACATGTTCATAATAAAATTCTTATAATTTTGCTGCTTGAACATTTTTCATAATAAAATGTTCAGAAAAATGTAAGCACCAATCATCTATTGATATACTGAATAAGTATATATTTTATCCTTGTAAAGTAAATTCAGCAAATTGAGTTCTGGAAGTTGCCTCCAAGAAAAACTCAACCTTTTTGGATAGATAAGCTATATAAACACATACAGGTACATATGACATAATTAGTGATAGGACTATTTTGTGAGTGTGCTCACTGTACAGTTACCCAGGGTCCCACACTTTAGTTTAATGTTGTGTGCTATTGCTGTACTGAAATTCTTAATAATTTTTTAACACGAGGCCTTGCATTTTCATTTTGCACTGGGCCCTACAAATTATGTAGCCAGTCTTGACTAATGAACAAAAATAATATCACTAACACAAATTATCTTCTCCTTGTGCCAACCACTGTGTTAATCACTTTACATACATTATTTCACTGACTCCTCAAAAAAAAAACCAAAAACCCTAAGGAGGTAGGTACTATTAATATCCACATTTTACAGATGAACATACTGAGGCTCAAAGAAAATAAGCTATTTGCTCAAGTTCACAGATTCATTGTACCTTTATGATGCATAGTAGTGTAGTACATATGGTAGATATTCAATAAATATTTATTGAATAAATAATAATGGTTTCCATTTATTGAGCCTAGATTGCTCTTACTAAAACCTGACATGTTTCCCTACCTGACACTCCGCATCTTTGGCAGTACTACCTCAAGGCCACATTCCCTGGCACCCTAATTTAGGTCAGGTATCCTTTTATAATACCCTAGGCTGCTGCTTTATAGCATTCACCACACATGTAATTAGGTACTTCTTCATTTAATGCTGGTCTTCACTTCTGGAACTGGAATCTAAGTGAAGACAGTGGCTCATTTTTATGTGTTCACCACTCTATCCCCAGCACCCCCTGCTGTACCTGGAGCACAGCCTAATCACCCGCCAAGGTTTGATTATATATTTTCTTTCTTTCTTTTTTTTTTTTGGTTATATATTTTCTCATTTAATCTTCAATCCTATGAGGTATAGATTATCACCATCATTTTATAGGGGAAGAAACCAAGGCTCAGAGAAGTGACGTCTGAGTTACCCCCATAGAGGAAGCATCACTGTGATGTGGCCCAACATTTGCCTGACTCCAAAACCTCTGATCACTTCACTGCAGCCCACTGCTTCCACATGACAATCTGCTCGACATTATTTTCTGTCTCTAGGCACCACTTATTCCTTTAGTATCTCTTTCGGCTCCTATTTTTGCTGTCTGACCTCGGGGCTCTCTAATGAAAAGAGGCATGCTTTCCAAGAAGTAATTACAGCAGGTGACATAACCGGGCTGGCTGTAGCCAGGGTTTTATTTTTTAACCTTGGTGAGTAAAGCAGCTGGAAACACTACCATCTAAAAGCAAAGGATCCAATTTCCTTTTGGTACTAACTCTTCTTTAGTTCTGGGAAACACCTTAAAGTGATCTCTTGGGCTATGTAAATGTAAAGCAATCACCCATCTCTAGTTCTTGGGGAAGGCTCAAAATAATTAAGGTAAAGCAAATGTAGATGCTTTGAGATATTAATAAGACATCTCTTAGTACTTTTATGCCACGACGGTTTATTACTAATGTTAAGTGTGAATTTAGACTGTGCTATGCTTATGCATCACTGAATGTCTTTGCAGAGCTGAGAGAACTATTCTTTGGGCAGTTGTTTGTAAACATCATGGAAGTGGGATGGAAAGGAACGTTGGGAGGGGGCACAGGCTCACTTCCTTTAGCCAGTGCTAGGAGAAAGGCTGTGAACAAAAAATAGAGAGTGCTTGGCCCAACATGCCATGGTGTGGATTGCTGAGTTCCACCTGCGGAGTTATTTAAAGACTGAAAATCCAAATCCTTAGGACTGGAGTGATGACAGCTTATGTTGCACTTTGTCTTTTGTAGGACATACAGCGAAAGAAGACCAACTGGCAGTGATGTAGTTTCCAGAGGACCTGTGTTTAAGCTATTTGAGAATTAGTGCAGACAGTGGACTTCTCAGAGTAACCACTGTGAATAGCAGTATAAGTTATTCTATTACATTTCTTTTCAAGTACTTCCAAAGACTTCCAAAAAGGTTTGTTAATGTCACAGCCTGGCCTTAGTTGTGCTCCTGAGCTTGTTCCACTTTCTTAGAGGAATATCAAGTATTTGCTAAAGTCAGTGGTAGAAATAGTGGTGACAGTCATCTGTGCAAGACAGTGGTACCCAGTGGGCTGCATCCTCATAAGGGTGAGAGACGGCAGGGCTTGACTAGATCCAGAAAGTTGGAGTATAAGAATGAAAGGGATTGATCCTGAGAAAGATCTTGTAGCAAGAATCACATCAGAAATACAGAAGAGGGGCGCCCGGGTGGCTCAACCGGTTAAGCGTCCGACTTCGGCTCAGGTCATGATCTCACAGTTCGTGGATTTGAGCCCCACGTCGGGCTCTGTGCTGACAGCTAGCTCAGAGCCTGGAGCCTGTTTTCAGATTCTGTATCTCCCTCTCTCTCTGACCCTACCCTGTTCACGCTGTCTCTCTCTCTCTCTCAGAAATAAATAAAACATTTTAAAAAAAGATACAAAAGAGAAAGAGGTTTCTATTTCTAGGAAATAGGCCATGAAGGCAGGCTTATACCATCATAATTTGAACACTGAAGGTATGTATTATATTTTGTCATCACTGGCTAGTGAGATATGATGAATATTTGTTACTGTGTGTCTTAGCCAGTCTCCAAGATGGCTCCCAATGATCCTCACTTTTTTGCATTCATGTCCTTATGTGGTCTTCACCCAAAGTGAATCAGGGTTGGTCTATGTAAACAGAGGTTATAGTAGGTAACTTCCAAGAGTAGGTTGTAAAGGACTTGTCACCTCTGCTTTGGCCTCTTGGATTACCTGATTTGGGGGAAGCCAGCAGTCATCATATGAAGACACTTAAGCAGCTCTGTAGAGGGGCCCCCAAGAGGAGAAACTGAGGCCTCCACCAATATCCAGCACCAATTTGCCAGCCATGTGAGTAAGCCATTGGAAGTGGATCTTCCAGCCCCATTCAGGCCCTCAGGTGACTGCAGCCTCAGCTGACATCTAGCTGAACCTCATGAGAAGCCCCTCGCCAGACCTTCCCAGCCAAGTGGCTTCCGTATTCCTGACCCATAAAAACTATGAGAGATAACAAATGTTTATTATCTTTTAAGCCACTAAGTTTTGGAATGATTTGTTGTGCAATAATAAATAAAACACTACACTACTATAGATTCTATAGAATAAATGTCTATCTGAAACTCTGCCTAAATAGGTCAGAAAAGTCTTCAGAAAATGGGGACATGAGTTGAGTCTTCAAGCACGAGTAGGAGCTTACAGATGGATGTAGGGTAAAGGGGAGTCATTTCAGGCTGAAGGAACAGCATGCCCACAGGGCCAGAAGTAAGAGGGCATGACTTGTTCAAAAAACAAAAATCAGTTCACCATGACTGGGGTGCAGTATGTTTAAAGAATGAGGCAGAGAGAGATTAGAAGAGTAGACAGGAACCAGTTCACAAAAAATCTTATGTGCTATGCCCAGGTGTTCGTTTTTTTTTTTTTTTTTATCCTGAAAGCAATGAAGAGCCATTGAAGACTTTTTTTTTTTAACATGATCACTTTTAAATGTACAGTTTGTAATTGTACATTTTAGAGTGATGGCCAAATGGAAACTGGATTGGAGGCAGAAAGGCCATTTAAAAAGCTATTGCAAGTCCAGGCACTAAGTGATTAGCACCTGAACTAAGTCCTTAACATTGTGAACAGAGAAGGGGGAATTGATTCAGAGGGCTTTTAGGAGGAATAATTTTTAGAATGTGAGGGATGAGGGAAAGGGAAGATGTGGGATCCAGGAGAAGGAGCAAGTTTTGGGGCAGTGAGTTTGAGTGGACTGTGGTCGAGCATGTATAGTGGGCCACTAGAAACACTGGTCTGGCAATGAACCCAAAGCGGGCAAGGTCAGGCTGAAGATGAACACTTATGTTTTGAAGGCTTTTTTATGCAAGCATCCCCTACTAAAAATGTAAATAAGCCCATGGGTGGAATAAAATCTGAATAAGATTTAGAGTTTTAGGTTTATCTTTCACTGATAGTAAAGCCATTTATACACATGATTTACAGGATTGAAGGAAGAAAGTTAGAACTAGGTACAGGTAGTGAGAGTTAATTTTAAAGCCATTATTTTTTTAGGTGAACTCTTCACCCAATGTGGGACTCAAACACATGACCCCTGAGATCAAGAGTCATGCTTTATTGAGTGAGCCAGCCACGTGCCCCTTGACAATTATTTTTTAATATCTTCCAGTTTTGCTGGGAATTCAAGCATCAGCAGGACCTGGTGACTGATTAAATATAGAGAAAGAAGGATAGGGTAAAGTCTAATAAATTATTATTTGCCCATCCAAATAAGTTTCCTTTTTTATTTAGATATACTTGTTTCATCACCTCTAATATCTTATGGTCTATGCCCTATTTCTATTATCACTGATCTACATTTTTTCAAATTTAATTATGCTTCTGTTTACTTTGCCTCTCTTCCAGTAAATTTGTATCTGTTTCATGATCTACTTTGTTTTCCCTTTTTCCCATTCCTACTTTTTGTGAACGAAAGAAAATAAAATGTCTCCTTTTCTTGACTATAAAACAAGTATGGCTTGATTTCCTTTATTCAGCATTTTCCAGGTATGGTACAGGTCTTGATTTCATTGTCAATGGCCTTCTAATTCTTTGAAATTGTCTTTCAACTAATATAGTGATTTTCGTCTTTAGCACGTAATAATGGCCTTGAACCTAACACTCCAAGAGTTGGATTTTAACCAGTCATCTGATTTGACCTCATCTATTTATCCAAGAACCATATATTTAGAAATATCATAGAGATAAACTCAGTGTCCATAGCATTAGCATCTTAACGTTTATCGAAAAAGTAACTTGCAGGTCATACAGCCTTGTAATCAACTTGGAAAGAAAGAATTATTGTGAAAAATGTGATAAAATCCCAGACTTTGAACAGTACTTTTTTCTTTGGTTGTTTTTAAACTATTTCTGCCTCAGTAAAAAAAATTAATATCAATGGAATTCATGTAATCTTATTGGTGGAAATAACTGTGGTTTAAAAAAAAAACCACTTAATTTTTGTTAGGAAGAAAGCCCAAGGAAAGTAATGTTAAAAATTAGTAAATGGAGCTGAGTGCTTTTACCAAAGTGCTTAGCGGTTAGCATAAAAAGACACCACTTAATGTACCTAATGTTTCAACATTTAATTGATAAAAATGGAGGCTTAATAAAAATTTTCCAAGGCACAAAAGTCTAATTAATATTCTAAATTTAGCTTTAGATAAAACTGTTTCACAGAACAATTAAAGATAAAACTGCAAAATTCTAAGATGAAACAATTTTTCTGATTACATAATCAAGACATGCTCATTTAAAAAATTCAGTTAATCCGGAAAAGCAGGAACTAAGTTAAATTACATAAACCTCACTAGCCACAGATAAGCATTATTAACATTTTGTGAACTTGCTTCTGTCTCTTCATATACATATTTGTTTATGCATATGTATGCACATGGTTTGACTTGCACAGAATCATACTCCACATTCTGTTCTGTAAACTGATCCTTTCATTCTGTAACACATTGTGTCCACCTTTCCATATCTATAAATATAGATCTGCTCCAACTTTCTAAACAGATACATAGTATTATACTCTATATAAATAGCATAATTTAATCAATTATTCTCACACTGTTGAACATTTAGTTTGTTCCCAGGGTTTTCCTTTAATTAGCAATGCCAGAATGAACATTTCTTTCAGCTTTCCTTCTTTCTTTCCTTCCTTCCCTCCTTCCCTTCCTTCCTTCCTTCAAATAAAACATGGCTCAGAGCTCCCACTCATCAAAGTGGGCAAGAGTTATTTCTGGGATTCTTTTACCCATTTCAGTGAACTGTACAAAACCTCTAGGGCTTGAGTGGTCCTGGGACACTGAATTGTTATGCTATTGATGCTCCTTTGTCTGGCCAGAGACGGTCGTCCCCAGAGGTCTTTTCCATTCTGGGCAGCAAAACAGCCCAGCACTCTAATGGCACTTAGGGCCTTAGTGTTTAGTAACCTGTTTTCCAGACATCCTGCAGCCATCCCAGCCTGAGTACTGTCCTTTGCTGGGTGCTCTGGGACAGGGAGACACTCAGAAATCCTAAAATCCTACAAACCGTTCCTAGATTCAGTGTTGCCTTTACGTAAGAAGGCTGTTTTCTTGAGGAGATGGGAAAAAGGTAAACTACTACTCAGTCTTCCCAGATAAACCTATAACAGACAACTAGACAGTTGACTTTGGAGGAGTTATGGAACTTCCTTAAACCTCAAATTCTTTATCTATAAGATAACAACGAATAGCAATTTCATCCCACTAATTGTAGAGGCCCAAACACTCAGCTGTCTTTAGCTATTCTCATTCTCTCACTGCCACCTATATTCTGCCTCCTGAACCTTCTAAATAAATGCAGAATCTGCCCACTACTCCCTGCTTCCATTGTTTCTAATTTGGGCCATGCCTCCATCATGTCTCATCTGGATCTTTGCAGCAGCTTCCTAACAAATCTCCGATTCTTTTAAAAAAAATTTTTAATGTTTTATTTATTTCTGAGAGAGAGAGAGGAGAGAGAGAAAGCAGGAGAGGGTCAGAGAGAGAGGGAGACACAGAATCTGAAGCAGCTCCAGGCTCTGAGCTGTCAGTACAGAGCTCGACATGGGACTCGAACCCACGGACCGTGAGATGATGACCTGAGCCAAAGTTGGATGCTTAACCGACTGAGCCACCAGGCACCCCCAAATCTCCGATTCTGCCCTTGTTCCCCTGTGATCAATTTTCAAGGCAATAGCTCCTAACTCCTTTAAAAAGGACTATGGCTTCACATCTAATTTAGAGGAAGAGGCCTTATGTTATAAGACCCTCCTATGGGATTTAGCCCCATCTCCTCTCAACTCCAACCATCCTCTTCTTCAGTCACTCTCTCCTTGCCAACATGTGTCAAGCAGACCTTTAGCATTTACTTTTTTCTCTGCCTCCAGTAATCCTCCAAGGTAGCAGTTGTCTTTATTCAGGCTCAAATCATTCCCTTTGCCAATATCCCTATAGTCTGCTTCATTTTTTTTCCCTATAGCATCTATCACTGACATATTGTATGTCTATTACCTGTCTCTTAAACTGCAATGTAAACCTGTTGAAGGAAGGGAGTTGTCTATTTAGTTTTAAGTGTCTGGCACACCTCAGGGGCACAATAAATATTTGCTGAGTTAATGAATGGACAAACACAATCATCATTACCTTGCAGAGTCATAGTAGGAATTCATTCTGATAATGTGGTGCCTACCAAACAGTAAATATCTGGCATATAGAGATTGTTGTTAAACATCATCATCGTTATTATGTTTAAACAAAGCTTTGAAGAATATATTAGAAAAAAGGCATTCCAGCAAAAAAAAAATTTTTTTTTTTTTGACTAGAGCAGAGGCCCTTCAAATAGGAAATACCCTGAACAAAAGTGGATATTGGTGAGAGTTAGAGCTGGAAATTCAGGGCTAGGGCAGAAGTGGAATAAATGAGGGTGGCTCAGTTGGATAAGTGTCCGACTTTGGCTCAGGTCATGATCTCACAGTCCGTGAGTTCAAGCCTCGTGTCGGGCTCTGTGCTGACAGCTCAGAGCCTGGACCTGTTTCAGATTCTGTGTCTCCCTCTCTTTCTGACCCTCCCCCGCTTGCCCTCTGTTTGTCTCTCTCAAAAATGAATAAACATTAGGGGCGCCTGGGTGGCTTAGTCGGTTAAGCATCCGACTTTCACTTAAGTCATGATCTCGCGGTTCATGGGTTCGAGTCCCGCGTCGGGCTCAGTGCTGACTGCCAGCTCAGAGCCTGGAGCCTGTTTCAGTCTGTGACTCCCTCTCTCTCTCACCCTCCCCTGCTCATGCTCTTTCTCTCTCTCTCCTAGAAATAAAAAAAAAAAACATTTAAAAAAAGTAAATAAACATTAAAACTAAACTAAAAAAAAAAAAGGAAGTGGAAGAAATTGAACTCAGAGCTCAGAAGCCTAGATTTATCCCTAATAGGGGGAACCATCCAAGATTTTCAGCAAAGAAAGATATAAAATCTAGAAGTTTTTGAAATTTCTGTGGTGATGATCAGTTATCCTGTGTGACAAAGTTGCATTTTCTAGCTTGTGGGAGGTGGGTTTGTTAATCAGAGAGAACAGTGAAGCTTCTTAAAGGCTGGATTTTTTGAGATAGGCTGATAAGACCTGGCCTGTGACCCTATCTGTGACCACCCTCTTTTCATGCACACATAAAACATGCTCCATGTAGGGGGAAAACCTTGGTGATTCACTCTTAGCCGGTATGAGTTAACCAGCTACCTTCCCTTTCATGATTCTGATTTGTTTAACCTTTGGATTAAGTCTTTTTTAGACTGTGGCTGTGTTTCATGTCTTAGTTTTCCACTTCATTTGCAATTTCTGACCATGTCTCTCTCCATTACATAACCCCACTTTCAGCTGAAAGAGCGTCCTGGGACCATCAGCATTGGCATCACCTGGGAGCTTGCTAGACATACAGAATCCTCAGACCCACTCAGCGCCACTGAATTAGAATCCACATTTTAACAAGATCTCTGATGATCTGTCTGCACATTAAAGTTTAAGAAGCACTCTTCTTGGGGCACCTGGGTGGCTCAGTCGGTTAGGCGTCCGACTTCGGCTCAGGTCATGATCTCACAGTTCGTGGGTTCGAGCCCTGCGTCGGGCTCTGTGCTGACAGCTAGCCTGGAGCCTGTTTCAGATTCTGTGTCTCCCTCTCTCTCTGACCCTCCCCTGCTCACGCTGTCTGTCTCTCTCAGAAATAAATAAAACATAATAAAAAATTAAAAAAAAAAGAAGCACTCTTCTTCAGCATTCCTTAACCAATTCCTGCACCAGTGTCCCTCATCATCTTAAATAAACATACAAGGTGTCTCTTTTCTTTTTCTTTTTTTGAAGCCTATTTATTTATTTTGAGAGACAGAGAGAGAGAGAGAAAGAGAACAAGCATGCAGATGGGAGAGAGGCAGAGAGATAGGGAGAGAGAGAGAATCTTAGGCAGGCTCTGAGCTGTCAGCACAGATCCTGACTCAGAGCTTAATTTCATGAACCAAACCATGAGATCATGGCCTGAGCCGAAGTCAATAATCAGATGTTTAACAGACTGAGCCACTCAGGTGCCCCCAGGGTGTTTGTCTTCTAAGCAAACTTTCTGGATGAGTCCCCCTAACCACTCTCTCCAACTAGAGAGATTTCCACACTTTACTTTCTGTACAGAAAATGTGAAATATTGACTGCTCTGAATGTGCAGTGTTTCTCAAGGTACAATCCTCAGATCACCTACATTAGAATCCTATAGGGTTTGTTAAAAATGCAGATTCCTGCCTCCATCTTATATAATATTATATACCTAAACACTATACTATTCTTCAGGGCCTGGGAGCTGAGGAGCAGAGAAGTGCTAAAACAAGGCCTGCGGTTTACTGCTCTATCTCCTTATCCCTACAGACCAGGTCAAGGGCTCCTGCCACTGACATGAAAGCTGAAAAAAGTGGGTGAAAGAAGGGTAGCACTAGTTGCATAACTATTATGAAATTAGATTACACACTTTGAATTCACATTAATAGATATTAAATGTTAAATTAATAAAATGACACCTCTTGCAAATTAAATTTAAATGAAGTCTGAATCTTAATGAAGAGGGATCTGGAGAGACAGAGAGAGAGAGAGAATAATTTGTATTCCAGCCTTCAGTAAACATCAAATATACTATTAGGCAGGGTATACCAGATATTACAGAACAGAAGCACTCACCGATCAAATTAAAATGCTTCAGTCACAATAAACTTAAAAAAAAAACTTTAAAAAATGCTTGAGTCACACAGTTTATTTATTTAAAATACAGTGAAAACCAAGGGAAAAGAGATGCAAGGGTAAGTTAACACATTATTAGGAAAGGGTGCAAAAGAAGCAAAAGATCATGCTACTTAAATCCTAGGTTATGAAATATTTGTATGTCCTACATCTCTCTGCTGCATTAGCCTTCTCTGCTAATGGACCAGAGTTGAAGTTCAAGCAAGGGAGCCCACAGACAGAATGTATCCAAGGCCAATGACATACATTTGCTCTACCAGAAAGACATGGAGCCAAGTACACCTTGCCAATAGCTGTAGCTTGCCAGTGAACCTGCTAAACAGCTATGGGTTTTATTTGAGCCATGGGTTTATGTGTTTTAGGCAAAGGACACATGGACCAGAAGAGATATTACTAATGAGTTGGTGGATTATGACCTTATAAATATTAAGTGCTCATGTATATTTAGTGTATTCTGGACATTAAATACCTCATATATATTTAATTTGTCATGAATGTTTAGTGCTTAGGTGCCGCATGTATATTTAGTGCCTCTCAAACATGGTCCTTTAATCACTATCCACAATTAACACACATGTGCTCTATCCACCAACTACTTCTCTATACTTTAACACACCTGATGAGTTTCATCTATCCTGTGTTTTCTTCCTCTGTATCATAACTCAATATTCTCTAACAGTGTAACAAATGATATCATACCTCTGCATGTTTCTTCTGTGTAGTGTGACCTTCCTCTGGCTCATCCCATAACAAGCTCCTATAGCCTTTAGGTCTCAGTGGAAATGTCAACTCCTCTGAAAGGCCTTGTCTGATCCACCCTTCTGTTAGAGACTGAATTGTGCCCCCCACTCCCCTGGCCATATTCATAGTTGAAGCCTTAAACCTAATGTGGCTATTTTTGGTGACAAGGTCTTTAGAAAGGTAATTATGGTTAAATGAGGTCATAAGTGTGGGGTCATAGTCCGATAGGACTGCTTGGTATCCTTAAGGGAAGAGGAAGAGATGCCAGATACTCCTAGTCTATGGTATTTTGTTAAGGCAAATTTTGAACTGTTTTTACTAACAATACTTTTGACACCAAATGTGTCAGGTTTTCCCTTACATCAACCAATTCTCCAACTCTCCAGATACCAACTGGGTGTTCGACAATTCAGTTTTGACACTATCTACCCAGAGTTAGCATCAGTTCCCTCAAATTAAAGGGCTCAGTTCCGTAAGACTGCCCTGTCTTCAGATGTCATTTGGAAGTCCCAGGCTGCACCTGCACTTCAGAATGGCTATAAATCAGGGGTTCCTACAACCCTTTCCTCAGGTTTGATGATTTGCTAGAATAGCTCACAGAACTCAAGAAAACCCTTTACTTACTCTTTCCCATGTATTATAAAAGATACAACACAGGCACCTGGGTGGCTCAGTTGGTTAAGCCGCTGACTCTTGGTTTCAGCTCAGGTCATGATCTCACAGTTCATGAGATCGAGCTCCATGCTGTCAATGCAGAACCTATTTGGTATTCACTCTCTCTCTGCTCCCCTACTCACACTTTCTCTCTCTCATTCTCTCTCTCAAAATAAATAAACGTACAAAAAAAGATACATCATAGGAACAGCCACATGGAAGAGAAGCATGGGGAAAAGTAGAGGGGAAGAGTGTAGAGATTCCATGCCCTTGGGGCGCCTGGGTGGCTCAGTCGGTTAGGCGTCCGACTTCGGCTCAGGTCATGATCTTGCGGTTTGTGGGTTCGAGCCCCGCGTCGGGCTCTGTGCTGACTGCCAGCTCAGAGCCTGGAGGCTGCTTCAGATTCTGTGTCTCCCTCTCTCTCTGACCCTCCCCTGCTCGCGCTGTCTCTCTCTCCTAGAAATAAATAAAAAAAAAAAATTAAAAAAAAAAGAGAGAGAGATTCCATGCCCTGTCTGGGTGCACCGCCCCCTGAGTCTCCATGTGTTCACCAACCCAGACACTCTCCAAATTCCACAATTTAGGAGTTTTTATGGAGGTTTCATTATGAAGGCATGAGTGATTAAATCACTGGCTGTTGGTGGTTCAGCTTCTCTTCTCTCTGGGAGGTCATGGAGTGAGACTGAAAGTTCCAACCCTCTAATCAAGCCTCTGTCTTTCTGGCAACCAGCCCCCACGCTGAAGCTATCTAGGGACCCCAGCCACCAGTCATCTCATTAGCACACGAAAGATACTCTTATCACTCCAGAGATTTCCAAGGGTTTTAGGAGCGGTGTGCCAGGAACTAGGGACAAAGACCACATACTTACTTTCATTATATCACTCGGAGCCTGCAGGCACATATGCCAACTATCAGATCCATCTAAAGTAAGACTTCCCACTCCCGTTAATCTGCTTCTTACCATGAAAAAAAAAAAATGGATCAAGAAGATGTGGTTTATCTATACCATGGAATACTACATGGCAATGAGAAACAATGANTCTGCTTCTTACCATGATGTTTACTTCTTCACACTTAACATTAATCATCATTATTTTAATTATTTGCTTTTTTACTTTCTTTTTACCTGTTTTCCCCAATAAACTGTAAGCTTGCTGTGGCTGCAACGATGTCTGTTTTGCTCATTTTTGTAACCTCAGCAAGTTATCAATATTTATAAATGGAACTTCAAAGCTCATGCTGAAACTGAATGAAGGAAACTCCAAAGAACATATTAATGCTTGACCAAAACAATAATCCTACAAATCAGCAAGTCTGGCCCTCAAAATTTATTTTTACGTACTTACATGCCTAAAGCCCTAATTTCTTTTATTGTGGTAAAATACACATAACATAAAATTTACCCTTTTAACCTTTTTTTAAATTAAAAAAAAATATTTATTATTGAGAGCCAGAGAGAGATAGAGTGTGAGCATGGGAGGGGCAGGGGTGGGGGGAGATACCGAATCCGAAGCAGGCTCCAGGCTCTGAGCTGTCAGCACAGAGCCTGATGTGGGGCTTGAACTCACAAACCCTGAGATCATGACCTGAGCTGAGGTCGGATGCTTAACCAACTGAGCCACCTAGGGGCCCCTTGTAACCATTTTTTTAAGCATAGAGTTCAGTGCCATTAAGTCCATTCACATTGTTGTGCAACTTACCACTATCTCTAGAATTTTTCATCATTTCAAACTGAAACTTTGTACCCACCGAACAACAACTTCCTTGTTTCCTCTTTCTTCCAGCTTCTACTTTCTGCCCCCATGAGTATAGGTACCTCATATTAAGTGAAATCATACAATCTTTGCTTTTTCCTAAATTTTTTTTTAACGTTTTATTTATTTCTGAGAGAGAGACAGTGTGAGCAGGGGAGGGTCAGAGAGAGAGGGAGACACAGAATCTGAAGCAGGCTCCAGGCTCTGAGCTGTCAGCACAGAGCCCGACGTGGGGCTCGAACCGACAAACTGTGAGATCATGACCTGAGCTGAAGTGGGACACTTAACCAACTGAGTCACCCATGTGCCCCACAATCTTTGTTTTTTGTGTCTAGCTTAATTTCACTAAGCATAATATCTTCAAGGTTCATCTATGTTGTAACATGTCCCAGAATTTTTCTTTTAAGACTGAATAATATTTCATTGTGTGTGTGTGTGTGTGTGTATAAACACATTTTGTTTATCCTATATAGATGGACATTTGGGTTGCTTCCACATTTTGGCTATTGTGAATAATGCTGCTATGAATACTGAGGGACAGGTATTTGTTTGAGTCTCTGCTTTCAATTCTTTTGAATGTATACCCAGAAGTGTGTCTGCTGGGTTATCTGGTAATGCTATGTTTAATTTTTTTGAGGAATTTCTATACCATTTTCTATCATGGCTGTATCATTTTAAATTCCCACTAGCAACATACTAGGGTTCCAAAACTAACACTTGTTATTTTCTGGGTTTTGTTTGTTTTTCATAATAGCTATCCTAATGAGTGTGAAGTGGTTTCTCACTGTTATTTATTTGAATTCCCCTTATTCTATAGCCATAGAAATTCCCCTAAAAAAGAGGTTTTTGAGCATCTTTTCATGTGTTTACTGACCAACTGTACCTCTTATTTCGAGAAATGTCTATTCAAGTCCTTCTACATTTTTGAATTGCGTTGCTTGTTTTTTGTCATGGTTCAAGTTGTGGGAGCTCTTTACATATTAATTATTAGATATTAATCTCTCCTCAGATAAATTATTTGCAAACATTTCCTCTTATTCTGTAGGTTGCCTTTTCACTCTGTAGATGGTGTACTTTGATGTTCTCAATTTTGATGAAGTCCAATTTACCTATTTTTTTATTTTGTTGCCTGTGCTTTTGATGTCCTATCCAAAAAAGTCATTGCCAAATGCGATCGCATGAGGTCTTTTTTCCTATGTTTTCTTCTACGAGCTTTATAGGTTTAGCTCTTATGCTTAAGTCTTTGATGCATCTTGAATTACGGTTGACTTTTGAACAACACAGGGGTTAGGGGCACTAGCCTCTTGCACAGTTGAAAATCAACATGTAACTTTTGACTCCCCAAAAACATTACTAATAGCCTATTGTTGAACAGAAGCTTTACCAAAAATATAAACAATTAACACATATTTTGTATGTTATATGTATTATAAACTGTATGCTTACAATAAAATCAGCCAAAGAATGTTATTAATAAAATCTTGAAGAAAATACATTTACAGTAGTGTATGTTTATTTTAAAAATCCACACATAAATGGACCTATGCAGTTCAAACCTGTTTTATTCAAGGGTCAGCTGTATTTTTGTATATGGTATAAGGGCACAATTTCATCTTTTTGCATATGGGTATCCAATTTTTCAAGCACCATTTGTTGAAAAAACCATTCTTTCTGCATGGAAAAATCATTTGATCATACACCTAATGGTTTATTTCAAGGCTCTATATTCTATTCCATTGGTCTACACGTCTGTCCTTAAGCCAGTACTATACTGTTGAGGTAACTGTAGCTTAAAGCAATGTTTGTAATCAGAAAGTGTGTCCTCTGACCTCTGACTTTGTTCTTCTTTGAAACAAAAATTTTAATCCACTTTCTCAAATCATTCATAGGGAGTTCCCACCTTAGTGACACTGCAAAAATACATACTTCATAGAAATTCTTTCTTTCTTTACAAAGTTTATTTATTTTTTTTATCTGTGCTGCCAGCATGGAGCCCGACACTCAATTTCACGAACCAGGAGATCATGACCTGATCTGAAATCAAGTGTCAGACTTTTAACTGACTCAGCCACCCAGGCGCCCTAATAGCAATTATTTCTAATGAGAACTAGTCTTCTTTGTAAATACTTAACATCAAGGCATTAGGAACAGCAGTACTAATTTGGAATCATTGCATTTCCTTTATTTTCTTTAGACACAAGTCTTACAACAGAATTAGAGTTGGCAGTGTTCTAGTATTTTCTGCAGGCTGGCACTGCCTCGTTGGGAAATCAGCCAGGAAGGCTTTCTGGATTAAGTTTAACTTAGCTAACTCTTTTAGTTTCAGCTACCAGACCCCATTAGTTTGCTTAGAATACAGAAGAGAACAAACATGTTCTCGCTGTTTGGGATTTTTTTCCAGGCAGGGATGCTACACATTCAAGGTTAGCCTAATAAAAAGCAAAAGTCAACAAAAGAAAAACCATTATAGACATCGAAGGCAATCTCTGATAATTGAGGCAGAGCTTTACTATTTTCCCTCTGTAAATGATAAAAAGAGAGTCAAACTTATTTTAGTGTGATATTTGAGATTCGCCATTGTAGGTTGAACAGAAGAAAAGTTTCTCAGAGAAACTTCTTGGTATTTTGCTGTTCTCCTAACAGAGGTAGGGTGGGGTGGTAAGAAAGAATGTTGGACTGTGTCTAAGGAGGTCTGGCTTCTAGTGGTATTTTGCCATGGGAACTAAGTCACTGGCTCTTTGAGTTTCAGTTTCCTCAACCATGTGTTGAAAGAATTCTTGGATCTCTAAGAACTCTAGTGGCTATAATAATATTACAGATTTTTTTTTTACCTCCCCTAGATATTATTCCTTAATGTTCTCTGATTTTCAGAGAATATTGTATATAACTGTTATTAGCATTAATGTTTTGTCTGCTCTGCTAAATTATAAGGTCCTAAAAATCACATTCAGTTTGCTATCCCTCACAATTCAGCACTATAAGTTTCATAAATTAAGTATTTGAAGAAGGAAGAATGAGTTTTCTTTTCTGGTTCTGAAGGTCATTTACCAATGATAATTCTTTCTTTCTTTCTTTCTTTCTTTCTTTCTTTCTTTCTTTCTTTCTTTTTAACTTTTTGGTGAGATAAATATCCTTTGGCTAGAGTATAATCATTATATTATAGTAATCATAATATTTTTTCAAATTAAAAATAATTTGTGGGTTATTTTATAATATAAAACCTAGAAGCAATACATTATATTAGTATTCTATAATACTGCTTTTTTGGTAAATAAACTTTCAGGGCAGATTTCCTATGAGCACTTGATGTGGTAAAATGTTAATATGATGAATCAGGATTATTTACCATGTGTAACCATATTAGTCAGGACTCTCACAGTTGCAAATGTCAGAAGATCTAGCTGAAACTGGTTCAACCAAAAACGAAAGTATATTTGACTCATGTATCTGAAAAGTTCAGACTTGATTGAATCCAGTCCTGAATGATGTCATTAGGACTTAATCTTACTCTTTACATTTCTTGTTTTTTTCTCTGTTGGCTCCATTCTGGGCCTAGCTCTTCATTTATAGTGATAAGGCTGCTAAGAGCTCCAAGCTTACCTTCTATCCTGTCTGCAATCCTGATGTTAGGACAGTGCCTCTTTCAGAACAGCTCAAATGACTGACAGAGTTAAGTTGCACTGTTTGATTGGGTCATGCATAAGGATGTGTCCATACTTATCACTGTTCTAGGTATACGGAATACACTGATTGGCTAAGACTCAGTTAGGTGCCCACACTGAAGTTCAGGGATAGCATTTACCTCCTCCTGACGCATGGACTGAGAATGATGGGCGGGCGACTTCCTGTTGAAAAACTGGGGACTCTCCAGCAGAAGAAGATACAATGGATGAAGGGCAAATAAGAGCAGTGCGAATCCAGAAAAAAAAACAAAAAACAAACCCAACCAAACAAAAAACCAAATCCTAGTTCTGCAAAACAAAACTATCTTTTAAGTCTGTTTTTGTATAAAAGCAATTAACTGAGTAGTGAACTCTAAATACAAATTTGTTCTAACCCTGCCTACCATTTGAGTTTTTTGATGTAGCTTTGTACATCGTAATAGTTTTAATGCAAAAGCTGACTCATGTCAGTTATTAATTACATTTAGTTGCAAGTCACAGTTCTAACTACAGAGGCTTAAATGGATGAGAAGTCCAGAGATAGGTTGTTGGTGACATTGGTTTGGTGTTTTATGGATATGGGTCTCTTGATATTTTCTTCATAGTCCCAGAATGGCTGTTGGAATTTTGACCCTTATGTCTAGGTTGGCAGGAGGAGGAAGGTAAGGAGTACAAAAGGGCAAGAACTGCTTGCTGTGTTTATTTACTTTTTTTTCTGTGTGCTTTCTAAAGAATATAACCAGATGTCCCGATGACCACTTTTGCAAACATTTTATTCATCACATGGTCACATATATTTTTCTATGGAGGCTGAGAAATACAGCATTTGACTTGTGCTCAGTGCTACCCCAAATTAAATCAGGCTACATTCCTAAGGAAAAGGGGGATAATGGCTATCGGGTGGCTATGTTAGTCACTTTGAGCTGCTGTAACAAAATACCATGGACTGGATGGCTTAAACCGTAGGTATGTATTTCTCACAGTTCTGGAGGCTGAGAAGTCCAAGATGAAGATGCTGAATGATTTAGTTCCCTGGTGAGTGCTCTCTGCAGGGCGTACACATGCCCCCCTTCTCTCACGTGGCAGAGAGAGAGAGGGCTCTGGTCTCTTCTTATAAGAACACTATCACATCCCGGGGCCCCAGACTCATGACCTCATCTAAACCTAATTATCTCCCAGCTCCAAACACCATTACATCGGTAGTTAGAGCTTCAACACATGAATTTTGGGGACACACAGTCAGCCCATAATATTCTACCCTCAGCCCAGCCCCCAAATTCATGTTGTTGCGTGCAAAATCTGCTTATTCAATCCTAATAGCCCCCAAGTCTTAACTCATTCTAGCATCAATCCTAAAGTCCTAAAGTCTAAACTTCAAAGACGCATGAAATATCTTCATAATCAGATATGGGTGAGATATGATTCATCTTGAGGTAAAATTCCTCTTCCTCTCTAGCTGTCAGCCTACAAAACCAGATAAGTTATATGCTTCCAAAATAGGATGGTGGGACAGGCATAGGATAGACATTCCCATTCCAAAAGAGAGAAATTGGAAGGAAGAAAAGGGTGTCAGGTACCAAGTAATTCGGAATCCCGGTAAGGCAGATAACAATAGGTCTTGAGGCTTGAGAATAAACCTTTTTGTTGTTGTTGTTGGATGCTCTGCTTTTGGACTCTCCTGCTTCTGCAGCTTTGTCAGGTGGGGGGTCACACTCCCTAAGCTTTGGGTGGCCCTGACCCCAAGGCTCCAGGTGGCTGCTGTCTGGCATAATGAATAGAAGCAACAGCCACTACTTCCTGCACCTCCCACCCCCAACAACACACACACACTGAACTGAGGAGGCAGCCCTGATGATCTCTGAATCACCTCTGTGGTTATTCTTCCTTTGTCTTGAAGAATAGCACATGTTTGCACCTGCATAGCTCGATGATCCAGCCCTGTCAGATCAAAATCTGATAGCCTTCCCTCATTTTGTGTTGGGGTGGCTACTGGTTCTGTGGTTAATCTCCTCATCAAACTGTTGTTTGGCCACATCCTAGGGTTCTCTTCAGACCAAATTCTCTCTCTCTATTTTTTCAGTATGAATAGGCTGATGATTTTCTGGTTAATTTTTGCTTAACAATTCCTTCTTTGATTCATTTCTCTCTTGCTTTTTTTTTTTTATTTCTAGGAGAGAGAGAGAGACAGCGTGAGCAGGGGAGGGTCAGAGAGAGAGGGAGACACAGACTGAAATAGGCTCCAAGCTCTGAGCTGTCAGTCAGCACAGAGCCCGACGCGGGGCTCGAACCCACGAACCGCGAGATCATGACCCAAGCGAAAGTTGGACGCTTAACCGACTAAGCCACCCAGGCGCCCCCTTCTCTCTTGCATTTTACTATAAGCAGTCAGGAGGAACCAAACAGCCCCTTAAGTACTTGGCTTAGAAATCTTTTCAGTAACTATCCAATTCATAGCTTTCAAGTTTTACCTTTCCCAAAACACTAAAAATATAGTTTTTTAAAAAAAATTTTTTTAAATGTTTATTATTGAGACAGAAACACAGCATTAGTGGGGGAGGGGCACAGAGAGAGGGAGTCACAGAATCTGAAGCAGGCTCCAGGCTCTACGCTGTCAGCACAGAGCCCGATGTGGGGCTTGAACCCGCGAACCATGACATCATGACCTGAGCCTAAGTCGGACACTCAACCGACTGAGCCACCCAGGCACCCCAAAACACTAAAAATATAGTTAAGTTCGTTTGTCATTTTATAAGGATCACCCTTTCCTCCACTGTCCAAAACCATGTTCCTCATTTCCTTCTGAAATGTCACCAGAATGGCCTTTACCTTCCATATTTTATTAACATTCTTTTGCTGATTATTTATGTATTCTCTAAAAAGACAGAAGCTTCTTCTCCAGCTCTCCTCTTTTCTTTGTGAGTCCTCACCAGAATCATTCCCCTTACCAGCCATATTTCTGTGCACATCAAAACTCCTCTAGCCTCAACGCCAATATCCAGTTCGAAAGCCATTCCACATTTTTAGATATTTGTTATATTAGCATTCCACTCTCAGTACCAAAGTCTGTATTAGTCTCCAGAGAAACAGAACCAATTGGATGGAGACTTACACTGGGTGGGAATTTTATGAAATTGGCTTGTGCGGTTGTGTAGGCTAAGTCCCACAATCTGCAGTGGCAAGCTGGGGACCCAGGAGAGTCAATGGCAAAGCTTCTATCCTACTCAAAGACCTACACACCAGGAGAGCTGATGGTATAAGTTCCAATTTCAGTCTGAGTCAGAAGGCAAGGGAAGACTGATACCCCAAGTCAAAGATAGTGAAGCAGAGAGCAAATTCTTCCTTACTCAGCCTTTTTATGGATTGGATGAAGCCCTCCCACACTGGGGAGAGCACTCTGCTTTACTCAAGTCTACCAATTCAAATGTTAGTCTCACCTAGAAACACCCTCATAGACACACCCAGAATAATATTTAACCAAATATCTGGACATCCATGGCCGGTCAAGTTGACACATACAATTAATCATCACAGTGGCATAGCAGTATCTGCCACAAAGATATAAGTAAAAGCATTGTAATTTAATGTCTTTCCCTTCTGCTTTAGCTGATTTCTCATTACATATATTGAAAAAAAGCTTTCAGGGGCACCTGGATGGGTCAGTTAGTTAAGTGGCTGACTCTTGGTTTCAGCTCAGGTCATGAATCTCACAGTTCATGGGTTTGAGCCCCACGTTGTCTGAGCTGACAGCTCAGAAGCCTGCTTAGGATTCTCTCTGCCCCTTCCCCACGCACAGGTGCTCACCTATGCTCTCTCTCTTTCTCTAAATAAATAAACTTTAAAAAACAGCTTGTAGTTACCTAAATCTTAAACAGATGAAGAAAACAATGTTTAATTCCAAACAAAAAATTTCTATGTCAGGATATTTTGCATCAACTCTAGCGCTTTTTTTTTTTGCAAATAGTCCATTAAAACAGGATCGTTCACTATATATTTTGTGGCCTACCTTTTTCTACCTAAATATGTATGTTGAACAGTTTTATGCTATAAAATATTCTTCTATGACATTTTAAATGGCTGTATGATACTCTGTTGACTGGATATAGGATATTTTTCAGTCAGTTCCCTATTGTTGGACATTTAGGTGGTTTCCAGTTTTTCACTATTGTAAGCAACTCTTTTACACTCTTGTTATTTCTTAATGTTTAGTGACAAAAGCAATATACGCCCTCTCTAAATAACTAAAACAATACAGACGTGTATAAGATAGAAAGCAAAGTTCCCCATTTCTATTCACCAGCACCTCTATTTCCCACCATTCCTATTCCCCATGAGGCAACCACTGTTAACAGTTCACTGTGTCCTTCTGAACTCTGTTCTCCAATTCTTTTTTTCCTTTTCCTTCTATTAACCTGCAGCCTTTTGTTTTCTGCTGTTTTCATGCTTAGCCTCAAGCCTCCTCAATTTCCTTACTTGCTGCTTACCCTTGTCTGGGAAGCCAGGCAAGCATATCTTTAGAGTTATATGTGAATTTAGACAAAATAATGTGTAAGTGAAGGCCTCACACCTCTGATAAATGATCATGAACTTTATGGGTTACTTTTTCTGATTTGCATGTTGACTGCTAATAGGCCTACTAACCTGTCTCCTGGTACAAACGGGGTCAGGAAGTTGGAAAAGTAAATTTTCAAATAAGTGAGGTGTTACTATCTTTGGTTCTCATAAACTGAGAGAGAGCTACCTTTAAGAAACATTTTTATATTGGGGTGCCTGGGTGGCTCAGGCAGTTAAGAGTCCAACTCTAGATTTCGGCTCAGGTCATGATCTCATGGTTCCTGAGTTTAAGCCCTGCAGTGGGCTCCATGCAGGCAGTGTGGAGCCTGCTTGGGGTTCTCTCTGTCTCTATCTCTGTCTCTTTCTCTCTCTTTCTGTCCCTCCCCAGCTCACTCTCTTTCTCTCTCAAAGTAAATAAATAAAACTTAAAAAAAGGAAACATTTTTATATTAAGTTTTCATGTGTTCTTACAACTGACCATGAAAGGAGAACTCTAAAATAGGAGATGAGCAATTAGAGATTTTTTAAAGTGCATTCATCCACTTGGTAAATATTTACTGAGTTCCTGTCATGTACGAGGCACCAAAGAGCCATAGAGATATTGGGAATGTAAAGATGAAAACCAAAAGCTCTTCATCTTCTTTTGTTAAGCTTTCATAAACACTATTTAGGAAGCACCCAACAGTGTATTTTAGTGTCTTCTTTCTCTGGATTCTCCTTTATAAATGTGCAGTTAACCATTTTGTCTCCCAGAGATGTGGCAATAAACTCCATTCTCTGTGTAACACGTTGGCATTTGAGCCTCTGTATCTTTCTCCGTGTATTTTCTTACCACCACAAGTGGAGTTATGCTGCAGCAGCTGCAGCAGTATTTAGCTCAAAACCAAGAGGGAAGTCCTCTAGCTGCCTACGTAGGTGGATATCTGGGGCATTTGGACTCCCTCCCTTTTAGGAAAATTAAGTCCAGATATCTGGCATTGCAATTCACACCATTATCTAAAGCTCACCCTTTCTTTTCAATTTTCTTTCTTCTTTTTCTTTTTTTTTTTTTAACCATAAAAATTGCTGAAATGCCAAGAGTTTGGTTGGGGTAAACAGGGAAGTTTGGAATGTTTTTAATCCTGTCCTCAGTGTTGTTGGTAATATTAGAAGAGCAGCAGAGCCATGAATACAGTCATACTCTTGGCTAAAGCAGCCTTCCCTGACTTACGTACTCCTCACATGAAAAAAGACCCAGGGATTTAGTTGACAGTGAATGCAACCTGAGCCAGTGATGTGACCTGGCTGCCAAAAGAAACAAATGTGATCTGAAGCAGCATTAATAGAAGGCTGGTGGCTGGGACAAGTAAGGTAATAGCCCCCGAGGACACTCTACAGTGGTCAGATCACACCTGGAGGATGGTGTTTCCTCCCGGGCTCTGCATTTTAAGATTGATGTTGATAAGTTGGAGTATGCCCCAGTTGGACAACAGGTTGAATGGCCTACAAACTACATCCTTTGAGGAACGGGGTAGTTTACTCCGGAAACTAGAAGACATGTGGATGTGGGATAACCATTTTCAAATATTTGGAGGGCTATCATGCAGAAGAGTTGGACCCTTCTGTGTAATCTCAGCAAACACAACTTAGACCAAAGGGTATACATTACAAAGTGGCTGATCTTGTCTCCATAAAAGGAAGAATGTTCTAGTTCTTATGAACATCCAGAAAATAGCAGCTTTGCAAGATACTTTACCTTAATATGGGGTGTTGGAATCGCAGCTGGCTGACCAAACATCAGAAAATTCATGAACAGGATGGGAAGTTTGGAGAGATGACTTGATCAAAGATCCTTTCAGAGTCAAAGGTTCTAATGACAGAACCTAAAGAAGGAAAAAAATATTATTAGTACTTTCCCCCTAGCACCCATGTAAGTATTAGTACTTTCCGCCTAGAACCCATATAAGTATTATCGTTAATATCTATGGTTAGAAACTAGGTTAAAATTGGTGCTAAGGCCAAATATCAAAGCTATGAGGATGAAAAAAGAAAACCATAGGAACTTTCTGTTTTCCTAGTGGCTGTGGACTTTGTGTATAAGAAATTTAGTAGTGTTTGTTAGGGGCGCCTGGGTGGCTCAGTCAGTTTAGCACACATCTTTGGCTCAGATCATTATCTCTCAGTTTGTGAGTTGGAGCCCCGTGTTGGGCTCTATGAGCAGACTGATTTGGCCACAAAGTTGACTTTTAACTTGAATGCTGTCCCTAGTTCATCTTATGTCCTAAAAATAGTCTTTAGCAAACATCACTGTTGATGTCTGATGATAATTGACCCTTTCCTTGAAATTGATGCTACCACTCCAAATAAAAACCAGAAGGATGTGTACAGAACAATGTTTGCCAATTGGGGTAGATTTGACTGGGCAGTGCAGCAAAATGCTTAAGAGCTTTGGCTGAGTCAGAGATCTGGGTTTTAAGTCTTTGTTCTGCCACCTATTGGCTGTGACATCATTATCATCTCATGGAGCCTCAGAATCCTTACCTGTAAAATGGGAATGATAATAAGACCTGTCTTTTTGGCTTGGTAGGAGGATTAGATGAGATAATGCATGTAGAAGCATGTAGACCGTGTTGTTTTTTTAAAAAAAAAATGTTTATTGTGGGGCACCCGGGTGGATCAGTCAGTAAAGCGTCTGACTTCACCTCAAGTCATGATCTCATGCATGGTTTGTGAGTTCTACCCCCGTGTCGGGCTCTGTGCTGACAGCTTGGAGCCTGGAGCCTGCTTCATTTTCTGTGTCACCTTCTCTCTCTGTGCCCTCCCTGCTTGTGTGCTCTCTCTCTCAAGAATAAATAAACATTTTAAAAAATTCTTTTTAAATGCTTATTGTGAGTTATCCATTGTCTTTTACTCATTTTTCTATTAGGGTATTGTTGTGTGTTTCCTATTGACTTTCACTGTGCTGTTTATACTCAGCATAGTAGGTGCTGAATAAATCCTAATCAGTAGTATCACACTGGGCCAATAATCAGTAATAATTCAATAGATCAAGTGCCTCCTTGGCACAGGATGCAAACCTGCTTGGGGTGCCTGGCTGGCTCAGTCCCTAGAGCATGCAACTCTTGATCTCAGGGTTGTGAGTTCGAGCCCCATGTCCAGTGCAGAGATTATTTAAAAATAAAAGCTAAACAACAATAAAGCTGCCTGAGACTAGGCCCTTGCAAAGAGAGAGTGATCCACAGGTTGCTGTGGAGGCCAACCTGGGGTTTCATAAAGCACTGCAGATGTTGTATGAGCATTGAATGAGTCACAGGCAACCAGGCCAAGAAAGGTGGGTGGAGCCTTGGTAAAAGGGAGCAGCTAAGCGAAGGAACAGATCTCTGAATCAGGAGACAAGAGAGCAAACTGAAAGCGGCATTCGAGTTGTAGTAATACTTGTCGGACTAGTCATGTAACCTCTCGGAATCTCAATTTCCTTATCCGTGAAAAGAAATCATGAAGTCTACCTACTAGTCATGATGTGAAGATTCAGTGGAGTAATATTTGTAAAGTACTTGTTGGCACATCAAGTGGCACAGAGTTCAGTAAATGTTAGCCACCTTAATCATTATGTGTAATAATTTTAATAATACCTTATAATTATGAACCTTGTCCTGCCAAGCATAATACCTCCCCAGATCGTTGAACTGCGAAGAGTGTCGGGATTCATAAACCACTCTTGAAGAGCTTTAAGACCAAAGTGCCAGGGCAGGATTCACAACTCCAGCTAAGCTCCAGCACTACGACTCCACGTCTGCGCGGTGACAAGGGACAGCCGGCGCCGAGCCCAGCTCCCAGGGTCACGTGAGCCCCGNCTAGGCCCCTCCTAAATACTTGCTGAGGTTCGTTTTTGTTCGTTTGTGTTTTTAACCCGGTGTCACGGGGTGACTGAAATGGTTAGCGGCACCCCGAGAAGGCTGCAGGCAAGATGTTGGCGACTTTTTGAAGAAACGAACAATGCCCCTGACATAGGATGAACTATAATAGCCAAACATCACACAACCAACTTCTTGGTTTCGGTCATTTCCAGTAACTCTTAGACTTACTGTTACTCTTAGACCACCCAGACTGAGCCGAAATGCTGATCTCAGCAGGATTTTCTCCGTTTTCCCCTTTTGTTCCTCATTTCTGTTGTTTTGGTTTTTTTTTTTTCTTTTCTGTTCTTAATTGATGTTGCTTCTGAAACAGTTGGCTTGAAAGCTACAGTCAAGATGACCGTAGGGAAAATCCTTTGCTTGTGAATCTGTCAAGTTTTCCATTTATATGGCACCTTATTGAAAGGCCTTCCAATGTTTATTCTTCACATTGTTTAGGATCCCTTTTGTAGCATAAGACGTTGCTCATCTTTGTGTCCAAGGGAAACGTTATCAGAAGGAAGCATGTTTAGATAATTTCTGTTTGTTTTGGTGACAATGTCAGCTTTTAACAAACCATCTCATTCAGACTTTAGTGGCGTGAGTTGGCTATGAAAATTGGCCAGGGAGGTTGCAAAGCTACTGCTTTTGTATTCAACCTGTCTTCTCTGTTTTATCATTACACAGTGCAACCCATGCATTAGGTTTCCACTAAGATCTAGGCATTATGCTGGTTGCTGGGCATCCGAATGTGAACCAAATGCTTCAACCTGTATTTGCAGGTTTAGACTACAATTTAGAGGGGAACCAAGAATTAATCACAGGAGGAAATAGGGGACAAATGCCATGCCTGGCACATAGTGGTGTTCCATAATACTTAATTGTTAGAATAAGTGAATATGTGAGCAATTCTTTATCTTACCCTGACAGAAGCAACAGTTTCCAAAGACTTTAGAGATGTATAAGCCATCTATTGTTTACATCGACGTGTTGTATGTGTAGTAAAATACAGTTTAACCAGAAACTGTAGGATTGAGTTGTAGTTGATTGCATTTTAAAATAGCTAAATGAGATCCTTGTGGACTCTTGTCATTTGGGACATTATTTATAAGGATGTTTTTTTGACCAAATAAGCAGTGTTTAACATAATTGAGGTGCTACAAAAATGTGAATTAAAGGACTTATTTTGAATTTCATTTCCAATGGAATATGCTACTCAACAGAGTTTTCTTTAGGTCATTGGTTCTTTTTTTGCATCCTGGACCTTTTAAAAATTAAGAACTCCATGAACTCCGTTACAAAAATGCTTACTAATACAAAATTATGTATATGCTTCTGTGGATTATCTGGGGGTCATCTATGGATCTTCTATTTAATTGTCCCCAGATTAAGAATCGCTCATTTTGTTAAGAAAACATTTTTTAATGTTTATTTTTGACACCGAGAGAGAAAGACAGAGTGCAGGTGGGGGAAGGGGAGGGAGACACACAGTCTGAAGCAGCCTCCAGGCTCTGAGTTGTCAGCACAGAGCCTGATGTGGGGTTCGGACTCACAAACCACAAGATCATGACTGGAGCCAAAGTTGAACGCTTAACTGACTGAGCCACCCAGGCACCCCAAGAGTCACTGATTTTAGAAGGCATAAGATGAAGTTGGGGAAGATTCCCTAATAAAGGTTCCAAAGAAAGAGAAATATATTAAAAGAATTGCAACAGAACTTAATTTTGTTTTGTTTTCCTGAGAAATGTAGAATATTGTACTTTGCCACTTTTAAAAGAAGAAAAAGAAACACAAATTAGTGATGAATATAATGAAATAGTTGAGAAATATATTTCACTTGTGTATTATAGCTGTATCCAGGCCAAAAATGGGACAAGAAAGTGAATATAGAATCATGTTGGAGAAGTGACATGTAGTAGCTCTAGCCCTAATTCCTATGATGCACAACCACGGAAATCAGTTAAAGAATAGGTAAAAACTAAGTCCTAGAAGCCACCTGTGACATCACCATCTTTGAATCTTAGGGTTAAAAGAGATGTGAGAATCTGTTGTGGCATGACAGAAAGTACCAGTTGCAAATTTTAATCAGATGCATAAACAGTGCCACTTAGTTAAGCTTAAATCCTTAACAAAGAGGGGCTCAGTCCGTTAAATGGCCGACTTCAGTTCAGGTCATGATCTCAGGTCTCATGGGCTCAAGCCCTGCATTGGGCTCTGTGCTGACAGCTCAGAGTCTGGAGCCTGCTTCAGATTCTGTGTCTCCCTCCCTCTGTGTCTCCCCCACTCACACACACTCTCAAAAATAAATAAACATTAAAAAAATTTTTTTAAATGCTTAACAAGGAGACAATATATATAGGACATCGATCAAGGACTTAGACTCCAGAGCTGGACTGCCTAGGCTTGAGTCTGTGACTTTGGGCATATTAGCTTCCCTCACACTCCTCTGTAACAGTACCTGCATCATGGCATTGCTGTGAAAATTAGATAAATTAATGTTGGTGAAACATTTGGAATAGTACCTATGACTCAGTAAGACCTATGTCAGTCTGTATTTGGGAAGTATTGAAATCCTTTTTTTTTTTTTAAATGTTTATTTATTTATTTTGAGAGTAAGAGTGGGGGAGAGGGAGAGAGAAAGAATCCCAAGCAGGCTCCATGCTAATAGTGCAGAACCTGACACACAGCTTTATCTCACAGACTGTGAGATCATGACCTGAGCTGAAATCAAGAGTCAGATACTTAACCAACTGAGCCACCCAGTTTTTATTTTCAATGGAGAGAATCCTTAACTTGATTGTAAAGATGAGGCCTTTGAACCTTAATTTCCTCACTAGTAATATGAAGTTGAGGTAGTAGAATCAATACTTTTATTTTAAAGGGAAACTTTTTTCCTTGTGTAAATAAAAATCTAATATGGGACCTCAGTGGCTGACCTGGTTGAGATGGGGCCTATGTTGTGTATGTTTGTTAGCTGACAACAGAAACTAAGCTATAGCTTAAGTGGAAAAGGAACTTGCTGTAAGGCAACAGAGATTTTTTTGAGCTCTCCAGGGTCCAGACCTGGTGGGACTTCATAAAATGGCTTAAAAACCAGGAAGCCCCTGGCTTATGCTCTTGTTTTATGGGATTTTGTTTATGCTTAATGCTCCCTGCAACTTCTATTCTCTGCTTCTATAATCTTTTTTGGTGGACAAGTTGTGCTTTTCAGCCACATTAATGAAGAGACACCAGAGGAATGTACTCAGGCCTGGTTTGGGGCTAACCATCAACTGAAGACCTGTGTGGTTAGGGGAGTGGTCCATGTTGCATAAAATGTCTGTTAGGTCCTATTCTCAGTAAAGGGGACAGGGAAGGGTATCTTTTAAGTTGGAAAGAGACTATAGGAGGT
Source organism: Crocuta crocuta (assembly GCF_008692635.1). Classification (NCBI taxonomy): domain Eukaryota; kingdom Metazoa; phylum Chordata; class Mammalia; order Carnivora; family Hyaenidae; genus Crocuta; species Crocuta crocuta. The sequence goes on from NW_027532166.1 coordinate 1,179,232, forward strand.
GTGCTCAGCTTCTTCCTTTTCCCCTGAAGTGGCCCTGAAACATCACCACAGGATCCCAGTGTCCTCTGGAACAAGGTTTGAAATCCTCTGGATTTTATATACTCTATGGATTTTATATACTCTGTGTTACTTCTAGCTCTGAAATTACCTGATTATGTAGTAAAGCCTTAATTATCTGAATCCAGAATTGCCTCATTTATTCAAAAATTTTCCCTGATTGAGTAATAATATGCTCATTGTTGAAAACTTGGCAAGAAAGAAAATTATAAACACTAGAAACATCACTCGTAATTACTGAGAAACAAGTGCTATTAATATTTGACATTTTTGTTAATGCTTATTCTTCTTTACGTAATTTTGTATCTGTCAAGAATTAATTTGTTAGAGGGGCACCTGAGTGGCTTAGTTGGTTAAGCGGTTTCGCTTAGGTCATGATCTCGCGGTTCGTGGGTTCGAGCCCCGCGTTGGGCTCTGTGCTGACTGCCAGCTCAGAGCCTGGAGCCTGTTTCAGTCTGTGTCTCCCTCTCTCTCTGACCCTCCCCTGCTCACTCTCTCTCTCTCTCCTAGAAATAAATAAAAACATAAAAAAAATTAAAAAAAAAAAGAATTAATTTGTTAGAAACAGAAACTCTCTGACATAAATTTAAGAAAAATGATTGTAAGGAACCCAGTCGCAGGAAGAGAATGAACCTCATGGGATCTGGAAGGCCCCAGGCTTTTTGGTCTTTGTTTCTTTGGAGTTGTGTGGTCTTTCCTCTCTGCTTCTCTTTGCGAGTCTGCCCTGTTCTCCAAGCTGAGGCTGGTTTCTCCTGCAACGGTCTCAGTTTCTGCTCCCCCATTTCTCTTGACTTTGGATTACTGTAGCTCTGATTTTAGCCAAACTCTACTTTTGTATTCTGGAACCAGACTGAAGCTTAATACAAATACGGAGTATCTGATTGACCCAGCATGGGTCAGGTACTCCCTTTTGTTCAGTCAGCTGTGTTAGGAGACACGGTTTCTGTCTACAGTAGTGGCAACTTAGGTTCACCCTTGTGAAAGGAGGAGGGGACAACTTCCAAAGCATGGGCTGGACAGCAGTCCCCCAAACAGGTCTACTGTAAGAGTCTGCTTTTATTGATAAACATTCTCATAAAAAATTTGCCAATTGAATTTGCCAACAGTTAAATACTTCATAAATACAATTTTATGAACCATAATTTATTTAACCATTTTCTTTAATTTGGATATTTAGTAGTTTCTTTTTTCTTAACACTGTAGAGAGTTATTCGCTGCTTGTGCATACATCTTAGCGATGTTTTGCATTTTAAGAGCCTTTAAATCATGCAAACTTCTAGAATGTCCTAGGAAGTTGACATTTCTACAATTAAAAAAAATTTTTTTAATGTTTTATTTATTTCTGAGAGAGAGAGACAGAGTGAGCAGGGGAGGGTCAGAGAGAGGGGGGGATACAGAATCTGAAACAGGCTCCAGGCTCTGAGCTAACTGTCAGCACAGAGCCCAATGTGGGGCTCGAACCTGCGAACCATGAGATCATGACATGAGCCGAAGTCGGACGCTTAGCCAACTGAGCCACTCAGGCACCCTGACGTTTCTATAATTTGAAGTCACTTCCCGAAGCTCTCTAGTTTCTGATTTTATAAGAATTGAGGCATCCTTGGTGGTTTTCCCCCCTTGAAGGCTTTATCTGTCAACGCTTTGAACAATTTTGAACTAGTGAAAAGAGCACAAACTGGGGTTTTGGACATCTGCTAGTTGTCTGATTTTTGTCCAGTTTCTTCAGTTAAGTGGAAAAATAATATCCTGAGAGTGTTGCTGGAAATACGAAGAGACCTAATGCATGTAAGAATTAATGCCTGTCATTTAATACATGCCCACATATCGATCCCTTTTTATGGTTAGTGTCCTGGCATATTCAGTAATCAGTGTAGGACTATTTTTGGCTATTCTCTCACTCTTATTTTGCCTTAAATTGTTTTAAAAAAGAAAACCTCATGGTTTTGGATGTGTATCACAAGTATGTAAAGCACTTCCTAGGGGGACACCTGACTGGCTTAGTCGAAGAGCATGCAACTCTTTTTTTTTTTTTTTTTTTTTAATTTTTTAAATTAGGTTTCCTCAATTTGAGAGAGAGAGAGAGAGAAAGAGAGTGCGTGCACATGCATGTGACCACAAGCAGGGGAGGGGCAGAGAGAAGAGACAGAATCCCAAGCAGGCTCTGCACCATCAGTACAGACCCCAGTGTAAGGCTTGAACTCATCAACTGTGAGATCATGACCTGAGCTGAAGGCAAGAGTTGATTGCTCAAGTGACCAAGCCACCCAATCTTTTTTTTAAAGATTTTTAAAAAAATGTTTAGTTACTTTTGAGAGAGTGCGTCAGAGATGGGACAAGAATATCCGAAGCAGGCTCTGCACTGACAGCAGCGAGCCTGATGTGGGTCTTGAACTCACAAACTGCGAGATCATGGCTTGAGCTGAAGTTGCACACTCAGCCAACTGAGCCACCTAGGTGCTCCCACACCCTAAAGTTTTAAAAAACAAATTGAAGATAAAGCTCTGCTCTGGGGGGGAGGTGAACTTCTATGTCATTTTTTAAAAAGCACTTAAAGAATTGACTACCCTTTCTTTTTCACTTCTGCTTTTTAGAATCACTGCCTATTCCCCTTTATGCCTTAAGCAGGGTGGAGCCAGAGTAGTCACCACAGTTTACTTTTCCTAGCAAAGTTTCTTGTTTATTATTCTGAGAAGGGTGAAAGCAGTTGTGTGAAGGGTTGTTTCCTTTCTTTCCCTCTTAAACTGGGTGTTCCATAACCTCAGTATTTGATCCTTAGCAAATTTACTGTTTTAATGAAAATGGATGTTATGCTTAATTGTATGTTGCTGGACTGTCTCATTGAACTGTCTATTCTTCAGATATTGGGTAACTACCACATCCAGACCCCATTGTGTTCTGGAGATAAAACGTTGAACAACCCTCCCTAGACGAGCGTACAGTCTAGCATGGATGGTAGGCCATTAAACAGTGAGGGTTTGCGGACACTCATAGTGGCCTGTACATTTCCTTGTGAGCTTGTAGCACTTCATAGTAGCTTGATGTAGTTCTGTGGTTTGAGAGTTAAAGCTTTAGTGGCCTCCTGAGCTTAGGCTCCCAGATTTTACAGAGACTTCCTCAGTGTTACTAAACTCTGGTTCTGATATGAAATTGTATAATTCCAATATGGAGATAATCTGGGATGTCCCCATGCTGCCTAGTCTGTTCACACATACTTGGTGATGAATGATGTGAAACATGGACAATTGTATCTAACTTTATTCTTATTAGAGAGAAATGTTTCACTGTCTATTCCATGTGCAAACTGATCACATTTCCAGTAGCATAGTGTTTAGGTATTGAATGAGCTATAATCTTATACTTAGATCCATCCTGTTCTGATACTGTGATGTCAGGCCATTTTTTTCTACTTTTTAAAATAAGTAAACATTTTTTATTGCAGTATAACGTACATGTAAGAAAGTGTACAAATCCTAAGTTCAGTGAATTTACATTAAGTGAGCATACTATTTCACTACCATAGAGATTAAGAAATAGAATATTATCATTGCCCCAGAAATTTCCCTTATGTCCTCATTCAGTCATTACCCATACCCCCCACCCCAGACCCTGGCAACCACTAATCTACTTTCTGTCTGTGGATTCTCCTCTTTCGTACATTTCATATGAGTGGAATCACAGCCTATGGCATTTTTTGTCTGGCTTCTTTCACTTAGTATAATGTTTTCAAGGTTCATCTATGTTGTAGTATATATCAGTACTTCATTCCTTTTTACGGCTGAATTTTCTGTCATTTTTAAAAATTTTATATCATTAAATGGAAATACGACATTTGGTTTATCCATTCATCATTCCATGGAAATTTGGCTTTTTTCCCCCATTTTTGGTTAGTATAAATAATGATGCTATGAATATTCACTTATAAGCTTTTGTATGAACTTATGATTTCAGTTGTCTTGGAGTGAAATTGCTGTGTTATAAAGTAACTCTCTCTGTTAACTTTTTTGAGAAGCTACTAAGCTGTTTTCCAATGTGACTGTTTTTTCACATTTCCATTAGTAATGTCTGAGGGTTCTAATTTCTCCGTATTTTGCCATCACTTGTCACTATCTATCTGTGATTACAGCCATCCTAGTGGATTTGAGGTGGTATCTTATTGTAATTTTATTTGCATTTCACTGATGACTAATGGTGTCGAGTGGCCTTTCATGTGCTTATTGGCTATTTGTATATCTTTTTTGAAGAAATGTCTAATCAGATCCTTTATCCATTTAAAAATTGGGTTATTTTGACTTTTCTGTTGAGTTGTAAGAATTCTTTATATGTCTGTATATTAGACCCTTATCAGATACATGTTTGCAAGTAGTTCCTTCCATTTTGTGGGTTGTCTTCACTTTCTTGGTAGTGTTCTTTGAAGCACAAAAGTTTGTTTTTGTTTTCGTTTTATTTTTTATACTTTCGTTCTCTATCTTTATTCATTCATTCATTCATTTAGAGAGAGCACAGCGAGAAGCGGAGGGGCAGAGGGAGAGATTGAGAATCTTTTTTTCTTAATGTTTTTTAATTTATTTCTGAGAGAGAGAGAGAGAGAGAGAGCATGAGTAGGGGAGGGTCAGAGAGAGAGGGAGATATAGAATCTGAAGCAGGCTCCAGGCTCTGAGCTAGCCATCAGCACAGAGCCCCAGAAATTCACGCAGGGCTCGAACCCACGAACTGTGTGATCATGACCTGAGCTAAAGTCGGATGCTTAACTGACTGAGCCACCTGGGTGCCCCAGAGAGAGAATCTTAAACTGAGTGCGGAGCCCATTATAGGGCTCAGTCTCATGACTGAAATTGTGACCTGAGCCAAAATCAAGAGTTGGATGCTTAACTGACTGACCAACCCAAGCACCCCGAAGCACAGAAGTTTTAAGTTTTGATGAGGTCGACTTTATGTTTTCTTTGGTTGCTTCTGATTTTGTTATATCAAGAAACCATTGGCTAATCCACAGTTATAAAGATTTATTCCTATGTGTTCTTCAAAGACTTTTGTAGTTTTGGGGTGCTTGGGTGGCTCAGTCAGTTAAGCATCTGACCCTTGCTTTCAGCTCAGCTCATGATTTCATGGTTTGTGAGATCAAGCCCACGTTGCTGAGCAGAAGGTGTGGCGCCTGCTTTGGATTCTCTCTCTCCTCTCTGCCACTCCCCCATTCCCATGCACTTTCAAAATAAATAAACATTAAAAAAAAGACTTGTAGTTTCAACTCTTACACTTAGGTCTTTAGTCCACTTTGTGTTACTTTTTGTATATGATATGAAGTAGAAATGTTACTTTTTTAACCTTATTTTGATACAATTTTTGGCTTACATAGTTACAAAAGTAATTTATTTAGCTTTGTGTAAAGTTAACATTTTACATAAACATAGTGCAATAATCCAAACCAAGAATAGATCATTGATACTAGTTACTAGACAACAGAGTTGGAGATTCACCAGTTTTTCTACTAATGTCCTTTTTCTGTTTCAAAATCCAGTTCAGTTTCCTACATTGCGTACAGGTATCATATCTCCATAGTCGTCTTCGATCTGTGGAAGTTCCTCAATTTTTTCTTGTATTTTATGACCTTAATACTTTGGAAGAATATTGTTCATATATTTTGTGGTATGCCTTTCAATTTTGGTTTTTCTGGTGTGTTATCATGATTAGTCTTAAGTTATGAATTACTAGGAAGAATACCCCAGATATGACATGCCCCTCTCAGTACATCATATCAGAGAGTACAGGATGTTAAAATAAAAAAGTCTTATTATTGGTGATTTAAACCTTGATCACTTGGTTAAGATGATGTCTGCCAGGCTAATCTACTATAAAGTTACTAGTTTTCTCTTTGTAATTAATAAGTGTTTATTTTGTTAGAGATTGAGACTGCATTATCTTGTTTTCCAGACTTTGCCTGCTAATTTAGCATCCATAAGTGTATCTTACCTGCAGCAGTTATTCTGGTGTTCTAAGAGTGACTTTTTATTTTCCTTACTCCTATATTTATTAGTTAGAATTCTTTTAAAAGGAAAAGTTGACCCTTCTTGCTTATCCATCCGTCTGTCTATATCAATGGGAACTCAAGGATACTTACCTTATTATTTGGGTTATCTAATACTATCATTATTTTGTTAACCAAGTCATTACAGATTTGAGCATTGGCATCTTTTTAGGTTGGCTCTTATGTCCTTTAGACATGTTTCCCACCCCCATCCCCCAACTTCTTTTGAACACTTCCTTTCTGGCATCACAAGATGCTCCATGCTCATTTTGCATTTTTCCTGTCCTAGCCCTGTAATCAGCTACCTCCCTGAGAAGCCCTGATTCTTTTTATTGCAGAATAGTATTTAGCAATCAGCATCTTGGTGTTAGGTGTACTTACTGCTACTGAGGTGTCATTGCTTTATTTTTCACATTAAATGCCATTAAAAGAGATATTATATTGTATTTAATATATCTTAAAGTATTTTCCAGCCAGTTTTTAAAAATTACATGGAAAAGGTAGACTTGTTTTTTTGTTTTGTTTTGCTTTTTGGGTTTTTTTTTTTTGCCTGTAAGCAGTTTTCCATTTTCGGCCTGGAATAAATGTTATTGTCTAATATTGGAGACATAATTTTTTTTAAGAATTTGTTTTTAAGTAATCTCTGCACCCAACGTGGGGCTCATAATTACAGCCCCATGATCAAGAGTTGCATGCTCCACTGACTGAACCAGCCAGGCACCCCTGAAGACATAACTCTTATTGAGTTTACAATTGATCCTCTTTTTAAGATTTTGGTGTTTGTATGTGAGTTAATTTTTATGTAGGAAGTCAAGGCAGGCCTGAGATGACCTAGGATGTAGTTTCTGCCAGGCCTGAGATGCTAGGTAGGGTTGTGCAATGGAAACAGACACTGAGTGACATGGCAGCAGGCAGACAGCTGTTCACAGATCACTGGGTTGCATGGGAGGCATGAATTTTTCCCATGTCCAACTGGTACTAGCAATAAGTTAACTGGTGTTTCTAATTTTCTTTCTCCTGGGACCATAATTAACTCCCACACTGATATGGGAATGCCATCCCCATTAGGGTGTGCAGGGGCAAGTGGCAGATAGACATACCTGGGAAGAGAATAACCTAATTTAAAACATTTTATAATACTATTTTCCAGTATAAATATTAATATTTTTTCTGGGGTGCATTTTTTCCTATAACATCATGATGTGAAATATTTATGCTACATCAGCATTTTTAGGCCTTGATAATTATATCAAATAAAATTTATGTTTTTCTTGGCTTATTACCTGGCCACCTCTCCCTTATTTCTCATAACATGGAAGATCTTAACATAGGTCACAGATCCAGGGTGACATTAGCTGATGCTCTCTGTCCCCCTTTGATGCCTCCCAGGAATGCCAGTGGCCTGGGGGACAGAGATGCCTGGACTTGAGCTGTGGAGAGAGGAAACTTCAAGCGAGAGGCGTCTCCAGGTACTGGGGCCAATCCACAGTTGATTAATGCCTGTATAGTTATCAGGAGCTAACTGACTAAACTAACATTTATTGCCCAAACTTATATTTATCCTTTTTTTTTTTTTTTTCAAGATAAAGTATGTACAATGATAATCTAGGAGCTGTGGCAATTAGTGCAGTTTGAGATACTTGACAATGGTTACTTTTCTTGATTTTTTATGGAGTTTAATTGAGGTTTTAAAATTAGAGTTTTTTTCTATTTTTTGATCTCAAGTGCAGTGTGGACATTGGATACCTATAGCATATAAAAATGCATTATTTTTTTAAATATCTATTTCAAAATAAAACATTGGGTAGTCCTGACACAGTAAAGTGAAATGAAATTCTAGAATACTATTTGACTGTCTAGTACAATCAGAGTGTTTAAAAGGCACACTTGATAGGTTACGGAGTTCTTACATCTTTTTAGTTTACTTAAATATAGATAGCATACATAAGCCCCTGATATACACATACATACACAGAGATATACACACATGTTGTGTATATTTAAGGTACTCATATATATGGGGAAAACATACAAACATTTCTTTTCCATATTGTCAAGCTGGTGTTTTAAACCATAGGAAACCAAAGTCCAAAGAAACCACTGTGATGTCTTTATGTAACAAAAAAAATGAAATTGTGTATATTTGCTTTTGTGTTTATGCTTTAATTGCAGGAAATAAAATTCTGAAGGGCACTCACATAAAACTGAGTTTAGAGTCTAAGATAAAGCTATTATGGACCACTAAACTTACCAGTATGATAACTCTGAGATAACTTACATGTACTGAAATTTTCATAAAATAGGGCTAACTTGTTTATAAATTTTCCGTTTCTGCTTTAAAGGTAACAAGGCAAAATGGTTTCAGGGTAAAGCAAGGGAGATATCTGTATGCATTAAAATAGAAGCACATATTATTAAATACTAAGTTGTTGGATGGTACTAATTTGAGGGTATATCCACTGGTTGAAGAAATATATATATTTGTATATATATATATACACACACATATATTTTATAAAGTATTATTTGTTACATTAATGTAAGGAATTTTTTTTTAATGTTTTATTTATTTCTGAGAGAGAGAGAGAGACAGCGTGAGCAGGGGAGGGTCAGAGAGAGAGGGACACACAGAATTGGAAACAGGCTCCAGGCTCTGAGCTGGCTGTCAGCACAGAGCCCGACACGGGGCTCAAACCCATGAACCATGAGATCATGACCTGAGCTGAAGTTGGATGCTTAACCAACTGAGCCACCCAGGCACCCCTGAAGAAATATATTATTAGTGTTTACTATGTAGCAGAGACTGTTCTAGGTGTAAACATAGAGTTGTGAACAAAACAGACCAGATTCTTGCTTTCATGAATTGTGGAGCCAAGGGTTAAATCAGATTGGTCAGAATGGAGATAACAAAGCAGAGTAAGTAGAGAGAATATTGGCTTTGGTATCATTCTCTATATCAGGAATGGTGTTTGGTTTTCATGTAATATACCAGCTCTCTAGACCCTCTCCTTAGCCCTGGATTGAGAAGGATTATATGTCACATTCTTGCTAGGTGGGAAAGAGAGCTGTGATTGTGCAACAATGATTGCTTCTAGGCACAGGGAGTGAGGAATGGTGGCTTGTGTACTTTGGAATCAGACAGGCCTAAGCTCAGCCCCTATCTCTGGTACCTAGTAAAAAGTAAATTTTAGGAGAGTTATTTAACTACTATGAACTTGTCCCTTCTTCTGAAAAGGCAGGGAGAATTGACACAATTGTGAAAATTAAAAACTCTGGAAGATACTCATGAAATTGATTCTCCCCATCTTTTTTCTTACCTTAGTTTTCTTACATAAACAATGGGGATACTGGGCTGGTCTGTTATTTTGAGAACTAAATCAATGAAGTAAATATGTGAAACCACTTCAATATGGTTTATAATGTGATATTACTATATGTTATATCTGGAGATGGAAGACTTTTAGGCTCTTGGGCAGCTAGGAAAAGGAAGAACTCATGAATTCTTTCAGAAGTGGGAAGTCATGGATCCCCACATTAGCAACCCAACGTTAACATAATGTAGCTACATTTTGTGTTATTGTCTCTCCTTTTTGTTATCAGCCACTAGCTAACCTGCCGCTCCTAATCGCATCTCTTCTTCACATTCCTAAGAGAGTCTGAATCAGCCCACTTGAACACTGGTATTCTTTTGGGCAGAATTTTCACACCCAGTCACATCTAGGCAGTTGGTTGACTGGCCTATAGAGTTGTTTTTGGATCTAGTGTTCACTAGTGCTTATTCTGACAGTAGTTTGTACTATTCTTGCTTTCTTTGCAGTGGCTATATGCAGGAGTTTCCTTTAGAAGGTGGCTGTGATCACTGCAGACGCTAAACTGACCTATCCTAAGAAAATGCAATGATTATTTAAAGGGATTGAAGGAATTAGGATAGACTTTATAGTGGGAGATGGCCTTTAAGATTTCTCAAGCTATGGATAATTATTTTCTCCTTTCATTTTTCTTTTAATAAGTAGCTGGTGATTTGCAGTACTTCTTGGAATTGATTGAAAATTATACTTCTTGAAGTATTTATCAGCTGATAGATCAAATTCTCTTTAGATTTTAGGCTTCCAAAGAAAAGACTCAGTAAACTTTCAGTTACTAGTAATTCAGTTGGTAAATTCTTTTTTTTTTAATATTAAATGTTTGTTTATTTTTGAGAGCGAGAGAGACAGAGCATGAGTGTGGGAGGGCCAGATAGAGAGGGAAACACAATCTGAAGCAGGCTCCAGGCTCTGAGCTGTCAGCATAGAACCTGACGCAGGGCTTGAACCCATGATCTGTGAGATCATGACCTGAGTTGAAGTCAGACACTTAACCAACTAAGCCACTCAGTGCCCCTAAATTATTCTTGATAACCCAAGATTTCACCAGTCTGTTAAGTCTTTTACATTTTTTTAATGTTTTTATTTATTTCTGAGAGAGAGAGAGAGAGAGAGACAGCATGAGCAGGGGAGGGTCAGAGAGAGAGAGGGAGATACAGAATCTGAAGCAGACTCCAGGCTCTGAGCTAGCTGTCAGCACAGAGCCCGATTCAGGGCTCGAACCCATGAACCGTGAGATCATGACCTGAGTCGAAGTTGGATGCTTAACCAACTGAGCCACCCAGGCGCCCCTTCACCAATCTGTTAAAGTTAATTTTGACTCAGACTTTGACTTGGAACTTTTTTTTCCCCTCATGTAAATCCTACTTAATTCTTCCAAGCTTCTTCCATGTTTCATTATTGGAGTTTGTGAACTATTTCTTTAATGTTCATTTATTTGTTTTGAGAGAAAGAGAGAGAGCAAGCAGAGGAGGGGCAAAGAGAGGGTGAGAGAGAATCCCAAGCAAGCTCTGCACTGTCAGCACAGAGCCTGAGGTGAGGCTTGATCTCAGGAAGTGTGAGATCATGACTTGAGCCAAAATCAAGATTTGGATGCTTAATCAACTGAGCCACCCAGGCACCCCTTGTGAACTATTTCTTAGAACTATTTGACCATAGCCAACTAGTATTAGAAGTACCTGCTAATGTTTATAATATATACTCAGTATGATTATCTAACAAAATTTAATTCTTTTTCTTCCAGGTAATTTATCCTCAACATTCCAAACTTACTGATAAGGAAGTAAGTAACATATTGCTTTGTATAGTCTACTATGGTGTTTGTGTTTGTTTTTATTGGTGTATGTGTGTCAATGTATATAGCTTTTGTTTTCTTTTTCAGAAAACCAATATTTGCTATTTGTCTTTTCCAGATTCAAATTCAGGTAACTATTTTCCATGTGGTATTTTTGTTGAATTTTATACTGAGAATGTTGATTATACTCTTAATATATGAGAATGGATTGAAATGGAATTTTAGAATGCAAACTCAATTTCAGCCTAGCAAGTCAGTGATTGTGATTCTTAGTTTTGTGTTGCCAGCCATGTCTTTTTGATTTTAGTTGTTTCAACTTTTAAAATAACTGTTATGTTGTAATGAGGTAAAACATCAAGGAGCAATAAAATGTTGAAATAGTGAAGAGGCTGAAAACCAGCAACGTTGGTATGTTTGGGGATTTATAGTAAGTAGTCTACTTTCGGTTTGGGATTTGGAAGCTGACCAAGAACTCTTTAAAAGCAGCAAGTTGAAAAAAAAAAAACAAACAAAAGAGTGAATCTGGTATGAAGCATGGCCATCAATTACTTGTAATAGTTTGTGTGAGTTAATATACGTAAAGACTTAGAATAGGGCCTGGTGTATAGAAAACACCATATAAGTGTTTGCTATTATTATTAAGCTTGGTTTTACTGGTCTTTTTAAAATTCTCCCTTTGTGTGGTCCTAATTGTTGAAATCTTTCAGGTTACCTCTTTTGTTTCACTTTCAAAACAGCTTTTCAGTCTTATAGTGACCAAAACATTCAACATTTTAGACCACACACAGCTAGAACCCTATGAAGCAGAGGCAGTCCAGTGTTCCCTTTCCTTTTGTGGTTACTTCTAATATCCTTTAAATTTAGTTTAGTTAATATGATTTGGGAGATTTGACATTTTAATTTTTAAGAGCATTTTCTCCTTTCCTTGTGAATCCTTCCAGAGTTCTTTCCTATACATTTCCAACTCAGCTTTCATGAATTATGTAAAAAAGAAATGGTATCCTGGTTAAAAGAAAATGCTTTTGAGAAATCCCAGTTGGACTTTTGTTCTAACCTGGAATTATTAGAATTTCTTAGTATGTTTGTCCATTAATGAAATAAATGATAGAGGGGTCTTATAGGACTTTTCCTCATTTTGGTTAACATTTTCCTTACAAAGTCCACACATGCAGTTCTGAATGTAGTGAGTGTTGGATAGGACTTCCAGGACTCAGGGTAATGAGTTATATGCATTGCACGCAGGGTAAGCTGACTTGATGTTATTGGAGTCCCTGTGGGTTACACTGCACACTCTTTGAGATCATAGCTGGTTTTCATGGCTCTCTTTTTCACCTCTCTGCATGAGTTTCAAGGAAAAGAAGATAATTAAATAGTATTTGGGTAGCCTTTTTCATTTTTATTTTTTATTTTAGTCAGTTTCTTCATGTACCCTTTCTTGTTAGAAGTTAAACTCCAATGTAAATCTGAATTTGTTCAGTATTTTAGTCACTAGAGTGACCTACAGGTGTTTTGTAATGCCTTTTTTGAAAGCTGCATATCAAATGAAGGAGGGTTTGTTTGATTTAAAGTACAGTGGATATTTAGAAGTGGAAATGACAAAGGGTCTTAAAAAGAGACACCTTATCATCCTAAGAGATGAATATTAATTTAGATAGCAATAGGCTGTGAGTTTTGATGTATTTGAGCGTTCTGTTCTCAGTTGTGATTATTCAAACAATTTGTTTCACTTACATATTTATGAAATGCAAGTTGGGATTCCTGTGCCACTTCTTTTTTTTTTTTTAATGTTTTTTATTTATTTCTAGGAGAGAGAGAGAGAGACAGCGTGAGCAGGGGAGGGTAAGAGAGAGAGAGGGAGTCACAGACTGAAACAGGTTTCAGGCTCTGAGCTGGCAGTCAGCACAGAGCCCAATGCGGGGCTTGAACCCACGAACCGCGAGATCATGACCTAAGCGAAAGTCGGACGCTTAACCGACTAAGCCACCCAGGCGCCCCTCCTGTGCCACCTTTGAAATGGATTTAAATTTTTCTCAAAATAGCTTTTATTGTTTTGGAAGGAAATCCAGGCACAGTGGAACAGTCTTTAGGAAAGAATCATAATCTTAAGTTTTGTTTCCATAGGGCACACTTAAAAACAGTAAAACAAGATTCAGAGTCAATGGTATATAGATAAAGAAGAATGCTTTTGGGATTCCCAATGGAATGATTTGCCAATCCTCTACTTCCTCCACCTGCTATCCATACATACCTTATTATTTCTTGACAATATTAATATATTTATTTTTTTTAAGTATATTAATAGCTCAGTGGTAGCATCTGGGATTTATTTATTTTTAAATTTAAATCCAAGTTAGTTAACATTTACACATACCTTAGATCCCATGACTTTAGAAAAAAAATTTTTGTTTGGTTTGTTTTTAGGTTTCAGTTTCTTGTTCCATTTGAGTGACTTTTATCTTTAGGAGTCTAAATTTAAAGTGTGCCTTCTCTCTGATAAATAGCTGTCAGATTTTTTTTTCCTCCCTGTTGCTTACCATTAATATCATCTGGATGTAGGTGTTTCTGAGGCTTAAGTTGTGATAGGTACACAACGACTATAATCACTATATTTTAAATATGTTCAGAGCGAAAATTCTATATATTGAAACGGAAAAATCACTTCCAAAATAGTGACGAAATAACGAAAATAATTTTGACCTGAGATTGTGTTTGAGTTCTGTTGTAAGAACATAGTTATTTGGAAAAGGATGGTGGGAGAAGGTTACAGCAATTTTCTTGGTTTAAAGTGTGTTGGTTTATTAATTCTGTTTTCTAAGCTAGTAACCATGGTTTTGATTAAACTGGAACTTACCTTAAAGCTGTGGGGGTCTTACTGAGCAGATATGCTGCTTTCTTAATACCTGCTTTTTTATCAAAGGAAAGGGTTTTTGTTGCTCTTGATCAAGAACCCATGTTAAGGTGTATTTTCATTGGAGAAGAAACTTACGTAAATTAATCCCTATACCTTGGTTTATAGAAGGAAAAAGTCATTTCCATTAAAATGTTTTCCCATTTTTAATTTAATTAGAAAGCTGTGGTGCAAATAGCATAACTTTTAGACCTTTTTGGAGTTTTGTAGAGCTTAGTGAATATGTTGGGTAAAGAATACTTAGAATTCAGTACAATTATAGCTTAGTTGTAGAGTTTTATTTTAGAATAATTTAACATAGCTGCTGGAAGTGACTTTAGAGATTATCATATGATACGCTTTTTTTGACAAGGAAATTGAGAATCTTTGGTTAAGTGACTTCTAGAATGCTAATTATTGAGAGACTTGGGACTAGATTCCTTTGATCGTGATGCCTTTGTCCTCAGGTCCCAACTTTCCCCCCATAATCACACTCATGCAATCGGCTTTCACATGCAATTATTATGTTGTTTGTGTAGAGCTGCAGTCTTTTGTTACTGACAAACTGAATGGCTCGTACTAACAGTATAGATTTATTTTTGATGAGGTTGTAGGGTATCAAGATTTCCTTGCTCTTTCTAGGTATCATTTTCTGCATAGCAAATGCAAAAAATCTGGTTGCCAATCTGTAATGCTTCCTTTCCTATCATAATGGTGAGGTCAGAATGGAGAACAAAGGTCTGGCAAGATAAGGAGTTTTTCTTTCTTCCTTCCTTCTTTCCTTTGCTTCATACCTGGTTTGGAGACCCACATGGCTTGAACTCATGACCCTGAAATCAAGACCTGAGCTGAGATCAAGATTCGGATGCTTAACTGACTGAGCCACTCAAGCACCCCAGAAGTTGATATTTCTTTAGTAACCTTTAGTGTGTGAGGGGACAGACTTCTGAAACATAAAACAGGAACCATTTACCTCAGTTGTCAAGGATAACATGGCTAAAGCTTTTTGATTTGGTGAACTATCTTCCTGACCAATTCTGTACAGCTTGTGGGTGCAGCTGATTACTGGAAAGTTCTCACAGCATGCCCATGATTTGAGAATGGAGCTGGATGGGTAGGGACTTAAGGCTATGGGAGCTTCATTACTTCTCTTTCACAAAATTCAACATTCCTTGCATTTTCCAGATGCTACATATCTGTTTCTTAAAATCCATTACATTTTCCTGCTCTATTCTAATAAATATCTCAGAAAAATTAATGTGTACTTCTTGGGGGGGGGGTTTCTTTCTTTTTTTTTTAATATTTTAAGTTTTTAATTTTAATTCTAGTATAGTTAACATACAGCATTACATTAGTTTCAGGTGTACAGTATAGTGATTCAGCAATTCTATACATTACTCAGTACTCATCACAAGTGCACTCTTTAATCACTATCACCTGTTTCACCCACCCTCACCCCCTTCCCCTCTGGCAACCATCAGTTTGTTCTCTATCATTGAGTCTGTTTCTTGGTTTGTGTCTTTTTCTTTTGTTTTGCTTCTTAAATTCTGCATGTGAGTGAAATCATACGGTATTTGTCTTTCTCTGACTTTTTTCACTTAGCATTATACTCTCTAGATCCGTCTTTGTTGTTGCACATGGCAAGATTTCATTCTTTTTTTATGACTGAGTAATAATCCATTGTATGTATGTATAATGTATGTATATGTATTGTATATATATTATCTACTCATCTATTGATGAACCTTTGGGCAGCTTCCATAATTTGCCTTTCTAAATAATGGTGCAATAAACATAGAGGTGCATATATCCTTTTGAATTAGGTTTTGTATTCTTTGGCCAAAAACCCAGTAGTGTGATTACTAGATCACAGGGTAGTTCTACTTCTGATTTTTTTTGAGGAACCTCCATATTGTTTTCCAGAGTGGCTGCACCAGTTAGCATTCCTTCCAGCAGCGCATGATGGTTCCTTTTTCTCCATATCCTCAACACTTATTTCTTGTGTTTTTGATTTTAGCCATTCTGACAGGTGTGAGATGGTATCTTATTGTGGTTTTGATTTGCATTTCGCTGTGATGAGTTATAGTGAACATCTTTTCATGTCTGTTGGCTCTTTTTTAAAAAAAAAACACAATATTTAAATGTCTTCTAAAGGGAAAAATTGAACAATCAATATATAAATCTCTTGAACTAAAACAATGGTAGCATTTTCTATTATTTCAGGTTTCATGGGTTTTCCTTATTTTTTAAACTATCTACTGTAACAAGTAAAGAAATTGACTTGACCCATCCTCCAGTCCCCTGTGTTTCTTTCCTTCACCACCAAAGAAATAATAGTTTCTTTGAGCCTGGGTGGCTCAGTCAGTTAACCAAGCTAACTCTTGGTTTTGGCTCAGGTCATGATCTCATGATTTATGAGATCAAGCTCCACATCAGGCTCTGTGCTGACAGCGTAGAGCCTGCTTAGAATTCTCTTCCTCTCCTTCTTTTGCCTCCCCTGCTTGTACCGTCTCTCTGAAAATAAATAAACATTCAAAAAATTAAAAATAAATAAATATTAGTTTCTATAATTGCAGTTAGGTATATTGAGTTGTTTTTTTAAAAACTTAAACATATTAACAAGTTTCTGCTTCCTTTATTGAGAACCACATATGTTAAGGAAATATAAGTACTTCTGTGTGTAATAGTAAATAATAAAATCTTGAGCATATTTCATATTTAATATTACCTTATTAGTTCTTAAATATAATAACCAGGAAGAATTTCAGTGACAAGCTACTTAAGTTGTCTTTGACTTTTTAGACTTTGGTCTTTTGTAATTATTGCCAGACAATTTAGGTAAAGTTTTCATGTTTAAGAGGTTTGCTAGAAATGATTAATGTTTAAAAACTTTATTAATCAAAAACCTTTTAAATTAAAATAAGAAAAATAGTGAATCTATTACTTGGGCTCTTCCTGAGTTTGCTAAATGATGTCTTTTTTAAAAAAAACTTCTCATTGTGAAATACAAAATACATACAAGGTCTAGAAACAGAACATTGCTAAGGTCTTAAAAGCCCCCACATATTCCCTCATGGCCCCTCCTAAATGCTGTTTTCCTCCTTGCTCCAAATGCAACCACAATTCTGATTCTTACAGTGATAAGTGTCTTGCTTTTCTTTATACTTTCATCACCCAACCATGCATCCCTAAACACTATAGTTTAGTTTTGTCTGCTTTAAAAAGAAGAACGAAAACTGTATAAAAGAATTTGAACTGTATACATCCTCTTGTATTTGGCTTCTTTTTTCATTAGTATGTTTGTGAGTCAACATTACATGCCAACAGTTTAAAATTTTTTTTAACTACTTGGGGAAAATGGAATAGGAAAAATAGTAAAGAAATATAGGAGTTAAGATGCATGTTTTGCTAATGGCTTTGCCTCTAACCAGCAAAGATGGCTTTGGACAAGTCACTTGAATTCTCAGGACCTCCTTTTCCTCTTCTAAAACATGATAGAGGCCTCTTAAACAATTGATAGTACCTCTTTAGCTCTAACTTTTGATGAATCTGGATAAATAAATGTTACACTATGCTATTCTTAATTACTTTCATTTTTGTGATTTTGTGTTTTGTAATTACTTAATTACTTTCATTTTTGTTTTCAATAGGTTGTCTTGGAGATACCCAGTTTTGTTTTAGATTTCGACAATCTTCTGGGAGGAGGGTGTCACTGCATTGTCTCCTGGATCATTATGACAAAGATTTACCAGTTTACTTAAAGGTTGGAAAAGTAGTAATAGAAAAATACCCATGTGAGAGGAAACTTTAGAACTCAGTTACCTCTTATAGCATTCAGAAATATTTTATTTTTGTGTTACTACTATACAATACTGCTAGATTTCCTAAGTGAGTCTAATTCATAAAGAATTAGAAACTTTATAAAGTTACTATTCTTGAAACATAAAATGCCACTGTGAATTTTAGAAGTCGATTAGAATGTTGAGGTCATTTTCTTTCATTTGTTAATACCTCTTTGTTTAGATATGGACTTGGGGTGGTACCATATAAATATCACCAAAAGTTGAAGATTCCCTACTTTATGATAGAATTGTAGTTGTCTCTTTTTGAGTGTTGTTTTCCAGTTATTTATTAAAAACAATTTTAATAATTTAGATGATTTTGGAGTATAGATTTCTGTTTGGTATTCCATCTTTACATCACTGACTGTGTGAGGAACCTTTCTTTCTGAATGTCCTATCAGCACATCCAGTATGACATCATTTGCCTAAAATCAACATTTACAGTTAACCTCCTGGTTCCAGTAATGACAGAAACCCTCTCTCCCAGTTAGCAAAGCTACTGGGAATGTCTTTCGAAATGTCTTAGAGCCATCTACTCCTCTCCATGACATTTTGCTTTTGCTATTAACAAATTCTCTTAATTGATAATAACAGTTACTATTTATTGGTGCTTCTTTTCTAGGCACTGTATTAATAAGCTTGTGTTATCTCGATAGTCCTCATAGTGTTCTGAGAGAGTTCCTTTTGTAAATGAGGGAATTGAGGGCTGATGAGGATAAGAATTTTGCCCAGACATCCCATCTTTTGTGTTTTTTTCAATGTAATATATTTTACACAGTGTTGGCAGCTGAAGTATACATATATGTTATATACAAATAAAATATAAAATGGCTATCTGTTGCTTAATGAGTAAAGAGACAATGATAGTGCTGTTTCCTTGCCCTCACTTTTTGGGCCTTCCAAAATAAGACTTTTACCTTTCCAATTTCCAACTTTATCTCCTTTCTGTACATGTGCCATATTTNGAGAGAGAGGAAGGTACAGAATCTGAGACAGGCTCCAGCTGTCAGCACAGAGCCCTAGGTGGGGCTCAAATCCATGAACTGTGTTCAGCTGTGCAATCATGACCTGAGCCAAAGTCAGACGCTTAACTGACTGAGCCACCCAGGCGCCCCTACATGTGCCATATTTTAACCAAACTGAACTCTGTACTTTTTCCTGAGATAGCTTGTATTTTTCAGTCTCTGTGTGTTTTTGTTCAAACTCCTGGCTCTCTAAATCTGGGATGTTTTTGTCTTTCTTTAAATCATATCCAACTCTTGAATGCTGAGAACAAACTGAAGGCTGATGGGGGTATGGGAGAGGGGAAGGGAGGTGATGGGCATGGAAGAGGGCACTTGTTGGGATGACCACTGGGTGTTAATATGGAAACCAAGTTGACAATAAACTATTTAAGAAAAAAAAATCATATCCATCCTTCAATGCCCCATTCAAATACAGCTGCCTCTGTGAAATCTTTACTGATCCCCACAGACAGAAGTAATCTCTTTCCTCTTGGCCTCCTGTAACACGGTGGTTTCTTCATAGTACCAGCCTTGAGGTTTGTTTTTTTCCCTCTTAGATTGTGGTCTTCTTAAGGAACTATATCTATGCATCTTTTAACTTCTGTAACACAATGCCTTGTTCAAAGTGGATGGTCAATAAATATTTGTGCAAAGAATAATAATCCAGTTAGGAACTGGGTTAAAGTTTGTTTCATTAGGATGTGAAAACTTCTTATGTTTTTTGAAATGTAGTTACTTTCAAATTATATTTTGATAAACAATTTCAGTGTTTCATTTTTATTAGGTAAAAATAGAACTGGCTATGTAAGATTTAGATTGGCATTTAACTCCTTTTTTTTTTCTTTCAAAATTTTAGATTAGGATACCTCATTTTATTAAGACCCCTAGCTCATACTTGTAGGCACAGTTTAAAAGTATATATGTAGCATTGGGGAAAACATAGAATTTGATTGTTTCCTGATGTCCATTAACTAGTACGGATATGAATAAACAACATAAGCTGAGTAAGTTATAGTGGGAAAAATCTAATTTTAGTACTTTAGTTCCAATTATTTCACCTTTGGGCAAGCTAGCAAGTTTATATCTACTGGTTACTGTCATGATTGTGTCGGTGGAAAAGCATAACTAGATCTTTGTGTATACTTCATATCTCAGTTCAGCTTTGTGTAAAGAATGTGATGTGAATAATAAAGAAAGGACAGCAATATGTATTTTTTTATTTGTTACTTCTTTCATAGAAGGATCCTGCTTATTTTTATGGATATGTGTATTTCCGACAAGTTCGAGATAAAAGTCTAAAGAGAGGCTACTTCCAAAAGGTAAATTCATATGCACTAACAGGGAAATTGTTTTTATATTGTGGCTAGAAATTTAGAAACTGTAAAGATGAAATAGTCTTTGATATTTTCTTTAAACATATTAGAACTTACATTTTATTTTTGTTTTTTTAGATGATAGACACCTGTCCCTAGATTTTTTTTTAAAAGTAGGTCTGATGCCCAGGACCAAGACCTGAGCTGAGAAAGAGTCGGATGCTTAACCGACTGAACTACCCAGATGCCCCTGTCCCTAGATTTTTAACTGGGAGTGAATTTTGCCTTTCTGCTATCTCTGTGATAGATTCCTGACTGTAAGTTATAGATCTTATATGAAATTGTCAAAAACCAAAAGAATTTGCTTAATTTCCACATTTTGGAATGAGGGAAAGAATGAACAGATGATTGTACTACTGTTACAACTAATTAAAGTCTGCAGTGTCTTTTTTTGAACAACTAAGAGTCACTAAATACACCCTTAGCAATATCTTAGTCATTACTATTTCCTCTCTAAATGTATGGTCATTTTATTTTCTTTAAAAAAAAAAAAAAAGTAGGGGCACCTGGTTGGCTCAGTCAGAAAAGCATGTGATTCTTGATCTTGGGTTTGTTAGTTTGAGCCCCACATTGGATATAGAGATTACTTAAATTGATTAATTAATTAATTTTAAAAATACCAACCAGCATTTAAAATAATAGTAGTTGGTTCTGATTTAATTACAGCTAACAGGGACACACCTTTACTTTTTGTAACTAAAATGTGCCTTGACCACTAATTGATATTGGATGGAAAGATAAAAAGTAGTTTTTAAGCCAAGTAGACTAAAAAATTGGCATAATCCATATCTGAAGTGGTCCAACTATAAACTCACAGTTTCTAAGTATATGGCTATGATCATTGAAAACTGAAATACAGCAATCATAGGTCTTAAGTTTGAAAAAGCATCACAATTTGCTCTTTCTATATTAGGAAGAGTTCATCTCGCTAATTCCTGGTACTACTGCTTTGCTGATGACAGTAGTAGTGAGGCCTTGGAAATTATCCATGACGTTTGTCTCTTTATAGGAAATTCTCTTTCCTAGAGAGCAAGAGAATCTGTGAATATGCCCTTATGCTCTTAAGGGATAATAATAAGGTTAAAGATCTTGCATTCTGCAACTGTAGTTTTATGCAATTTTTCTTTTAACTATCGACTACAAAAACTTTCTTTCAAAATCCACACTTTTTGCTGAATTTAGCTTGTTAATAATTGATTTTATAAGAAATGACAACTTTAAATTATAGTCATTAGGAAAATAAAAAATCATGTTTTCTTTTTTCTCTCCAGTCCTTGGTTTTGATCAGCAAACTACCTTATATTCATTTTTTTCATACTGTGCTCAAACAGATAGCACCAGAGTATTTTGAAAAGAGCGAACCTTATTTGGAAGCAGGTAAGTTAACCATTGTGTGAGTTAGATACTTTATGAAGGAGTTTTAAAAATTTTCCTGGAAATGGCTGATAAATATAAAGTTGACTTCCTCAAAAAATTTAGTTAAGAATTTTAAGGGCTAGAGATGCCTGGGTGGCTCAGTCAGTTAAGCATCTAACTCTTGATTTCAGCTCAGGTCATGATCTCACGGTTCATGAATTCGAGTCCTATGTTGGGCTCTGGGCTGACATCACAGAGCCTGCTTGGGATCCTGTCTCACCATTCTCTCTGCCCCTCACCCACTCTGTCTCCCTCTCTCTCAAAAAAAAAATTAAAAAATTAAAAAATATCTCTTAAAAAATTTAAAAAAATGAATTTTAACAGTTATATGTAGGAGAGAAATGAAAATCTATTCTTCTTCATCTTTACCTACAAACACAAAAGACCATTATCTTTTATTATCTCCTTTTGCAACATAGATGATGCCTGTTTATTAGGATAATAATGAACAAATAAGAAGTTGACAGCTCTGCGGGTGTTATGCTTTTGTAGCTAATTTTGATAGTAATGAGTGAATAGGAAAACTCTCTTTCAAAAAATTTATGAACTAGTTATATCTTAGAACATAGGTATATTTTGGGGTGCCTGGGTGGCTCAGTTGTTTAAACATCTGACTCTTGATTTTGGCTCAGGTCATGATCTCATGGTTCATGAATTCAAGCCCCATGTTGGACTCTGGGTTGACAGTGTGGAGCCTGCTTGGGATTCTCTCTTCCTCTCTCCCTGCCCCTCCCTCTCTCTTTCCTTCTCTCAAAATAAAATAAACTTTAAAAAAAAGAACACAGATATATTTCTGGTGAAATGTAAGATATTGTCACCACTTTTACTTCTCTGTTACCTTTTTAATTTTTGCTTTTATTTTATTTTAGAGAGAGAGAGAGAACACAAATGGGGGAGAGGGACAGAGGGGGTGAGAGAGAAGGAGAGGGAGGGGGGAAGGGGAGGGGAAGGAGGGAGGGAGGGGAACTCAAGCAGGCTCTACACTCAGCACAGAGTATGATACGGGGCTCAGTCCCACGACCCTAGGATCATGACTTGAGCCAAAATCAAAAGTCGGATGCTCAACTGACTGAGCCACCCAGGCACCCTTCTTTTATCTTTTATCTTCTGTCCTTCCTAGTATATTTTTCCTGCTCTGTAGAACATAGAGTTCTAACTTCTTTTTTTTTTTTTAATTTTTAAAATTTTAAATGTTTATATTTGAGAAAGTGTGCAAGTAGGGGAGGGGCAGAGTGAGAGAGGGGGCAGAGGATCCAAAGTGAGCTCCATGCTGACAGCAGAAAGCCCAATATGGGGCTTGAACTCATGAACCACAAGGTCACGACCTGAGCCAAAGTTGGACGTTCAACTGACTGAGCTACCCAAGCGCCCCTGGAGTTCTAATTTCTAATGGTCCATTTTTCATATTTTACAATTTGAACTTATACTAAGGAAATATTGTATTACTTTTTCAGCTTGTAATGATGTTGATCGATGGCCTGCCCCAGTGCCAGGGAAGACATTACACCTGCCTATTATGGGGGTTGTAATGAAGGTAATAGCTTTTATCATTTGTCTTCTTTCCTGAGACCTCTAGGAAGTTCATAGATGAGTTTTGCTTTTTAACTTCCTAATAATGTTCAGTGTCAGTATTGTTGTCATTTGTATGTGAGGAGTTACAGAGATCCCACAGTTCATCCTGCTGCACAGAACCATTAGTTCCACAACTCCAGGGGCCACCTGTCCCATTTCATCCTGTAGAGTTTGCACAAGGGTGTCATTTTTCTATAATACATGTAACTATAAATACAACCTTGGAGACTTCAGCAACTCCATGGCCCTCCAGAGATGGATGGCATTGTAGAATACTTGTAGAGTCGAGTATGAATTAGTAAAACTGAAAAGAAATTAGGAAAGCCATTGGTTCTTAGTAATAAATTTCTTAATGTGTGATGTCAGACCAAACATGTCCATCCTAGGATACTGTGTTTTTATTTAGTTTTCTTTTCTTTTCTTTCTTTCTTTCTTTCTTTCTTTCTTTCTTTCTTTCTTTCTTTCTTTTTTTTTGATGAATTAACATTTTGCTCTCAGGCTTTGTATGAATGTGCTCGGAATGCTTTTGCAATTCATTTTCAAGTTGGACTTATTTTTGGCAATGCTGTGTTTTTAGATGTACTCATTTCTGTAGGATGTGTTCTGTTTTTTCCCTGGGAGATTATCAAAGTAGTACTCTTAGCTCTGGGTTGAGAGTTCTCATGGTTCCCTGTGAGATTTATCCCATAATTTGGCAAGCTTGAGAGGGTGTGTTTGGGTGTGTGTATATTAATGAAGCAAAGATTGGAACAATAAACAGGAAGCGGTATGAAGTTGATGCCCTTTTTCCATTTTTCAGCACATTTGCTTCTCAGTGAGTTAGCGATTTCCATGTGTATGGGAATATGGAGATGTTGGTTCACCTACCTTCTGCTGTGACTAAAGATAAATAAGACTGTAGTTTTTAAATCTGGTATAAAAACTTTGTTTTTATGGCTTTTTAGGCATTGCTGAGTGTACTTTCTTAGTGGTAAGAATATCTCTGATCTTTTGTTGTGGTGGGACCCACAAATTATGTAAAGGACGTTCTTTTATAGTCAAAGTTAATTTCTTCTCTTTCTCTTTAAGGTACGGATTCCCACATGTCATGACAAGCCTGGGACCACTCAAATAGCGCAGTTAACTCAGCAGGTAGTGTGGTACTTTGGTAGCATAATCCAGCATATATCGTCTCTTTAACAGAATTCTTAAACTAGCAAATGTAGAGCTTCTTGGGGTTTTGGTGTATTTCTGAATATTACTGAAATATCCCATTAAATAATTTTGTAATAAGTTGATAATAAACTTTCTAATGTTTCTCAGATTTTCTTGTTTGTTATCTAGCAGACACTGGAGAACTCAGAATTTATACTCTAACTTGTGAGGACTAGGGGAAAGTACATAAAACCTCTCATCTTCTTAAAAGAATGGTCAACAGTCTTTTGTTTTTAGGAAACTCAGGCAAAAGGATTCTTTAGTTATGATTGCCTTTCATTTCCTCCACAGCCACATCTGTTCGTGGGTGGGGTTGAAGTTTTTATTTGAAATGTTTTAACTGGTATGTTAATGCTCCCATTGTGTGAATTTAATTAAAATGGAAAGCAGTAGGAAAACTAATTTTGCCTGTTATATATATACATCAACTAGTATTATGGTAATATTTTGTGCAGTTGTGAATTAATCTGTCATCTGACTTTTGGATTAATGTTTTATCCAAGGAATCTGTCATCCTTGACCTTCTACTATGTTAGGAGAGATTGCTAAGGCCCAATCTCTTTGTGGCTGCTCCTGGAGGAAGAGAATCTTAAAAGATAGGGCAACATGGCTTATTGATCACTAGATAGGTAGACATTTTTAAAAAAATCAATTTCTGTACATTTTAGTGACATCTTCTGTATTTTTTCTTTTTTATCACAGGCAGACACACATATATCTGTTATTTTACCTACTGTTCATGAGGTGGATCTTTTCAGGTAAATTTTATTAAGTGCCTTTTCTCCTTTGCTTTGTGATATTGTTTTTAATTTCTTTAGAAAATGAATGTTTTTAAATGTGGAGAAAACTGGAAAATGGTTTATCTCTGACTACATGTTACAAGCTTTGATTTCCCTTTCCAAGGGAAATTTGGATGTGGATTGGCTATTACATGGTAGAAACAAATTATTTTTTGTTTGGTTTAGTGTGAGAATGGTATTGTAATGGTGTAAGAAAATGGACTTGGTTTTTAGAGATGGATTTTTAACTATTTTGAGGTGAAATGTCATGAAATTTGTGTTTTATTTTAAAATACTTCAGTAAAGGGGTGCCTGGGTGGCTCAGTCAGTTAAGTGGCTGACTTTGGTTCAGGTCATGATCTCACAGTTCATGAGTTCGAGCCCCACATCAGGCTCTGTGCTGATAGCTCAGAGCCTGGAGCCTGCTTCTGATTCTGTGTCTCCCTCTCTCAACTCCACCTCTGCTTGTACTCTGTCTCTCAAAAATGAATAAGCATTTTAAAAAATATTTTAAAAAATAATAAATAAAATACTTCAGTAAGGGGTGCTTGGGAGGCTCAGTCAGTTAAGCACCTAACTTCGGCTCACATCATGATCTCATGGTCCATGGGTTTGAGCCCCACGTTGGGCTCTGTACTGATAGCTCAGAACCTGGAGCCTGCTTCATATTCTGTCTTACTCTTCTCTCTGCCCCTCCCCCACTCATTTTCTCTCTCTCTCTCTCTCTCTCTCTCTCAAAAAATAAATAAATGTTAAAAACATTTTTTTTTAAATACTTCAGTAAGAAGTGCCCAGCTAGCTTAGTCGGTAGAGCCTGAGACTTAAAAATACTTAAGTAAGAAAAAAATTAATTAAGTAAAAATGGTAAAATATTGTTAACTCTAGATGATATATCAAGGGGGTTCTTACACTATTGTCTTTATTTTTTTGTATGTTTGAAACTTTTTAAAATGCAAAATAAAAAAAGGAAAGAGAGAATCTAGCACATAAAAAAGAATAGGAAAAAAGTACCAATGCCTGTGCCTTACCCAGGGCAGCTGAATAGAAATCTTTGGATTAGTGCCCACGTTCCAGCTCCCGGGTGTTTCTGCTGTATAGCTCAGCCTGAGAAACCACTGCTATTGCTGAGTAGTTATTAAATAGTAATACATACAATCGAGAGTCCTGTGAAAGACTCAGAATGGGATTTTTGGTTTGATTTGTGTGTGTGTGAAATTATGTGTATGTGTGACCTTTAAACTGCATGGAGTACTACTAATCATCAAAGGATGATTAGTTCTATGTGCTTCATTTGTTTTATATACTTGGCCCTAGCACAGTCTACTTATCCCACTTCTAGGAGTTTATCCAGTAAAAAGGAAAGTGTATATCCTCACAGAGACCTATATGCAAATGTTTATAGCAGCTCTATTCATACCAGCCTAAAACTGGCAACAATGCAAATGTCCATAAGCTGGTAAATGGATAAACAAATGTGATTCTTGTATGTGTGTGGAATACTACTTAGCAATTAAAAAAAGAGAGCACCATTGATACAGCCAGTCACATAGGTGACTCTCAGAAGCATTGTGTTTGGCAAAAGGAGCTAGATTTTAAAGAGCTACTTATTGAATGACTCCATTTATAGATATTTTAGAAGAGGGACAGAAATCAGATCAGTGGTTGCCTGGAGGGTGGGAGAGGGAAATTGAGTAAAAGGGGATGAGGGAATTTTTGGAGTGATGGAAGTGTTCTATAATTTGTTAGGTGTGAATTTTACTATATATAAATGATAAATCTTAAAAATAAATTGATTTTCTTTTAAAAATGTTTTAACATTTATTTATTTTTGAGAGAGAGAGCATGTGCAAGCAGAGTAGGGGCAGAGAGAGAGAGAGGGAGACAGAGAATCCAAAGCAGGCTCTGCTCTCTCAGTGCAAAGCCCGATCCAGGGCTTGAACTTACAAATTGTGAGATCATGATCTGAGCTGAAGTCGGACTTTCAACTGACTAAGCCACTCAGGCACCCCCAAATTGATTTTCTTTTAAAAAATTAAATGTGGCATTCTTAGAATAAAGAGGGGGAGTGCCCTCCAAATAAATGAATAATTATTACAGGAAAAATATACTAAGAGGGATCCATACTGTTTGTAGTTTTGATACTTCATTCATTTAGGAATAAGTGAAGAGCTGGCACAAGTTATTATAGAATTTGATTACTTGACATGTTTTCTTTTGAACTGCTGGGTGCAAGTCTAAATGCTTTTCAGTTTGTTTTCAGTTATCTTTGCTTTCATGGTAATTAATTATTCCTACCACTAACACTTTTTACTAGGATGTATCTTTTCTCCTGATTACGAATGACGTTATTATTTTTAAAGTAGGACAAGTTAGTGTGTTGTTCTTTTTCTTTTAATTTTTAAATGTTTATTTATTTTTGAGAGAGAGAGAATGAATGAGCAGGGGAGAGTCAGAGAGGGAGACACAGAACCCAAAGCAGGCTACTGGGTCCGAGCTGTCCACACAGAGCCCGATGTGGGGCTCAAACCCACAAACCGCAAGATCCTGACCCGAGCCGAAGTCAGTCACTTAGCCAACTGAGCCACCCAGGCACCTCAGTGTGTTGCTCTTTTAATTCTTGTTGCTCAGGAGGTGAGAAAATGCAAACTTGAATAATAGCCTCACACAGAGATAGCGTTGCGCTGAGCATTTAACATCTGATGCTCAGATTAGTGCTTTGTCCAGGACAGCACTCTTCATTTTGTGTGTGAGGAGCTTACATTGTACGTTTATTCCTGTGAATAAGAGTTTGAATGTTTATCATTATTTTGAAGGTGATATTTTTATACCAAGAGTGAGCTTGAGAGCAAAGGACAAAAACCTGGAAAGAGTTTGATGCTGAGTGCCAGAGATGCAGTTGAGTGTAGAGGCTTGTCTCCTTCCTTTTACCAGGTCAAGGCTTGTTAAACTATCACACATCCATGGACCATGACTTTGTTCGGATCTCTCCATCACATAAATGGTCTTCTCCTTCAGTTTTTAAGTTGGACTTAGAAATGAGGGACAGTTTTCTGTTGAAAGAAATGGACATTATCTTGCCTAGAGTCAAGGACCTGATGATACTTGCTGTTGGTTCTTCACACAGCAGGAGGCACATCAGTTATGTGTTGTCCTGTTCCTCCTTGCCCTCGTCTTGAGAATGAAGCCATCTTGGCTTTCTACCCCATTGGCAGGACACATAACAGGAGTGTTTTTGTGTTTCAAAGAGTGTAAAAGGCTATTACTGTTACTACATAAAATGTGTCTGATGCTCTTTGATAGATGTTAGTTTCTTTTAATTTTCAAGATTATAATAACATGCTATATCATTCTGAAAAAGGTTGAAACCTTTATTAGTTATTTATATACGTATCTCTTCATTTATTTATCTATTTAGAGTAAGTTTCTCATTTTTGCCAGGGGATGGCTTTTGGCAGGGGTTGGGGATGGTAGGAAAGCTTAGCCTAAAGCGTGGCACTCCAGAATGGAGATATAAAAATAATACTGAGAGGCCTAGGTGGCTCAGTCAATTAAGCATCCGACTTTGGCTCAGGTCATGATCTCAGAATTAGTGAGTTCGGGCCCCGCATCGGGTTCTGTGCTGACAATTCATAGTCTGGAGGCTGCTTCAGATTCTGTGCCTCCTTCTCTCTCTGCCCCTCCCCCGCTCATGCTCTGTCTTTCTGTCTCTTAAAAAATGAATAAACATTAAAAAAATTTTTTTAATAATACTGAAAAAATACCCTATGATTTCCCTACAGACCTCTCATTTTAGTAATTTTATACTGCAGTTAATTAGATGCATACCATCAATATTTATTAAAGTTAGAGCTGGAGATAGGTTTCTTTCTTGAATATTTAATATTTATCTCCCCCAATAAAAGTACTTTATATAAGAGATATTGCTAGTGTACTGTAATTTCAGAGAATGCTTCATCTTATAACTGTACTTGCTGTCTATATTTGCCTTACTGATAATATATACAGTACTTGTGAGAAAAAGTAATTTACAGCTTTAATGCCTTAAGGTATTCCACTATTAAATATATACTTTCCCACATACACATACTTGCCACTTTTCTGTAAATTTGTGACTGTTTCAAAATTGTATATATATTATCCATGTAGAAGCCTGAATCATTTCTTTCATTTTATGATGTCCTGTTGTGTGGCTATCACATTTTATTTACCATTAATTCCCTGAAGGATATTTGGATGACTTCTATTTTTTTTGTCTGTTATGTATAATGCTGCTATGAACATTTGTGTATAAGCTTTTGTGTGGATATGTGTTATCTTGGTTTCCAAGATTTTCTTGTACTTTTTTTTTCCTTAGCCTTGGAATCAGCTATTTCTACAAAAAGCCTTGCCTTTTTTTAGTGGAGAATAGGATTCAGAAGCCAAAATCTGGGTACTGGTTGTGCTCATTGCTATTGGAATATCACTGATTTTAGGCCCTCTCAGTGGACAGAGCTAGGGAGTATGTATAATATATTTGTACAGGGATGCATATGTACCTACTCATATATAATACGTATACATTTTTGCATATATATTTATTTCTATATCCATGTATATTGAAAACCGTAAAGTCACACCAGTACCCCCAATTCCAATCTTATAAGACCAGATTAATTCTAATTTTCTTTCTTTCTTTCTGTATTGGTATTTCTTTTCCCTTTCTGAGGAACTACCTCCTATTATCCTTAATTTATTTACTTATTTGATGAGTCCATGTTAAAACCAGTATCTCATCGCTGCTTAAACCCTCTCCTCTGTGCAAATAACTTTCTTACCCAACTCGTGCTCTGACACTCCACACCCACCTGCCCTTCTTCATAGATGCCCTTCCTCAACCTTCTCAGGCTGTGCTCCATGCCAGATTACCCCCACGTTACCCTCCTACCCCAGTTAGGCATCTGTATTGCACATTAGGCCCCCTGTCCATATGCTTGCTTGTGCTCTAGCTCCTGATGTTAGGCCAACCCCCACAGAAAAGCCCATCTTACCCTCCAGTGCTCCTACACCTCATCCCAGACCACTTCTCCTTGCACACACCCTATTTCCCCTGCTCTTACATCGCACCATTGGACAACTTCAACATACTCTGGCTCTGATACTGCACACCAGGCTGCCCCTCCAGGCCCTTCACACTTTTTGGCCTCTGTCATCTCAAACCAGTTCACCTTCACAAATATACACCTTCCTCACCACATTTGAGTTCCAACAGCCCTACAACAAGCCACCTCCTCCATGTGAATGTCTCCCTTATCTCACATAAGCCCTCATAGCCTGCTGTGAGCCCTCATGTCTTCCTTTCTTTCCTGGCAGAGATGCCTACCATGCACCGCGTTCTGTTGGATTCAATTGTTTAGGAAAGAAAAAGGAAGAAGAAGAGCTCCTTTGCCTTATTCTTGAATTGTTTATTGTTTTGTTTTTGGGTTTTTTTCACTTCCTTCACATTTATTTTCTTGCCTTTGAATAGTCAAAACTAAATTTCCCTAATTTCTGTTTCACAAATCTGTTTTGTATTTTTGCACTTGAGCTTTTTTCTTTTTCTTTCTCTCTTTCTTGTTTAATTTTCTTGTTTTCTTCAAAATATTTACAATAGAGGGGCACCTGGGTAGCTCAGTCGATTGAGCGTCATGATCTCATGGTTTGTGGGTTTGAGCCCTGTGTCGGGTTCTGTGCTGAGCTCAGAGCCTGGAGCCTGCTTCTGATTCTGTGTCTTCCTTTCTCTGCCTCTCCCCAGCCAGAACTGTCTGTCTCCCTCAAAAGTAAATAAACTTAAAAAAATTTTTAAGGGGCGCCTGGGTGGCTTAGTTGGTTAAGCGTCCGACTTTCGCTTAGGCCATGATCTCGCGGTTGTGGGTTCAAGCCCCGCATCGGGCTCTGTGCTGACTGCCAAGCTCAGAGCCTGGAGCCTGTTTCAGTCTGTGACTCCCTCTCTCTCTGACCCTCCCCTGCTCACGCTGTCTCTCTCTCTCTCCTAGAAATAAATAAAACATAAAAAAAAAATTTTTTTTTTAAATATTTACATTAGAAATTCAAATGCAAGAAAACAATGTTGATAAAATAGGTCTACCATATGGTACGATTTAATCATTTTATATGCTTTTATTATTTGGCAGCCATTCTTTGTGTCAATATATTGCATTTCATTTTCTTTTTCTTTTTTTTTTTTTTTACAAATAGTTTATTGTCAAATTCGTTTCCACATAACACNTTCATTTTCTAAAGGAATCAGTCAAATTGATGTTTTTTAATGTGGACAAAAGAGGCTTTCTGTCTTTTTTTTTCTTATGTGTATTTATTTATGTTTTTAACTAGGTAGATTGATTGTGATTTTTATAAATAGATAAGTATTTTTTTTCTCTAACCTAGTAGGAAAAGTTGTTACCCTAATGGAGGAAATTACTAAATAAATAAAGGTCACCAAATGTCTGAGGCTAAGTCATGTACCAGAGCTGTCCTGATAGGCTTCCACCTGGTTCCAGGGCTACTGTAAAAATAGGCACCATTTCTGTAAGGGAAGGATCTGCCCAGGAAATCATTCTGTTCTTTGGCCTTAGAACTCCCTCTTGTGATTTGTTTCCATCATTTTTTAACATTGAATGCCTTGGCTTTTAATTAATTACATCCAATAAACATCCTTTGGGAAATTAATTTTTCCTGTTCTTCAAAATTTTACAATAGAAATTCAAATGTAAGAAGCACCATTGATGAAATAGGTCTATCATATGGTACAACTTAATAACTATTTTATGTGCTTTTATTATTTGTGAGCCATTATGTGTGTTTGTCAGTATATCACGTTTCATTTCCTAAAACTTGGAATGAGTCAAATTGATATGTTTTTTTATGTGGACAAAAGAGACTTATGCATCACCATATTCTAAATGAATTTGTATGTCACAGCAAGGTGCAAAGAGCTGGAAGAATCTATCAGTATGAAGTTTTTAGAATGATTATCTAACAACTTAAACAGGATTGGATAAATAACACTTCTTCTGTATAAACACCTTTCAGGTGTTTCTGCCCAGTTTTCCTTCATAGTCAGATGCTTTGGGAGCTGGTCCTGTTGGGGGAGCCCCTCGTGGTCATGGCACCGTCACCTTCAGAGTCGTCAGAGACTGTACTGGCACTTGTGAAGTGAGTATATTTGGTTCCTGATGGCGATAGTTGCAGCATTTTCCCATCTGTGATATGTTTGTACACTCGTTGCACTGATCCAGACAACACCTCTCTTGTAAGAAGGGTGTGCTCATTATAGCCCTGTTTCATGGATGAGAAAAGTAATTCAGGCTCCAGGAGGACTGGACCCATGTTTTTGGGTTTTGTTTTTTTTTTGGTTCTGTTTTTTTTTTTTTTTTTTTTGTTTTGTTTTTTTTTTTTTTTTTTTTTGAGCAAGAAACATTCATTCACTTGCACAAAGTTGGCCCCTGCAGACTTTACATGAATGGTAAGTGTCTAGTAAAAGACCTGTAACTAGGGAATGGTAATGCCAGAATTTCAACTCATCTTCTGCCCCAAGTCCCGTGTTCTTTCGAACACGATATATCGTACTCCATTCGATATAATTATGTATTTCCATTTGTCTTTCTAGTTTCCTGAAGTGAGTTTACTGTTTACTGAAATCAGTAATCCCATGTGGGTATACTGTGTGTATTGATGTTTTATAGTTATTGAGTAGGGCCTTTAATTTTTGTGTCCTTTATTGTAAATGTTCTTACTCCACAGCTGTATTTCTCCATTAAAGTACTTCAGTGACTTCCGACCTTATTTCACTATTCATGATAGTGAATTCAAAGAATATACTACTCGTACTCAAGCCCCGTGAGTAAACAAAATAACTTTTATTGACCAAGTATTTCCTATTTAATCAAATTATGTAAAATTAAATTTTGAGCTTATTGGCATCTTGATTTTGTAACAGAAGGTTTGAGGAGCTGCTTGTTTCTTGTTTTTGCTTTTGTTTTTTTTTTCTTTGAGGAGCTGCTTGTAATACTTCTACATGTCAAGTGTCAAACTTATTTTTTTTCAATGATTTTATTTATTTATTAGTGAAAGCTGTATTGTCATTAATAGCTATCTGACTATGAGTTCTGTTTTCTTGCTTTAGGCAAGAAGCATCAGTTATCTCTTATTGCTCTATAACTTCCTTTTCCTTCTTCCTCTTCATTGAATTGGCATGGAAACAGGGAAAATATTCCCAATATGTCAAAGAGGAAAAAATTATCTTACCCTTTCCCCTTTAGCTCCTTCTCTATTGCTTACCTTCTTTTCATAGTGAAATTTCTAGAATAACAACAACAAATCTCTGCTTACTGTCTCTGTCTCTACTTCTTGGCTTTCTGGTTGCTTCTTAGTCCACTGCAGCTTGATTTCTTTTTTATTTTTCAAGTTTATTTATTTACTTTGAGAGAGAGTGCACATGCTTGTGCAAGTTGGGGAGGGACAGAGAGAGAAGGAGAAAGAAAGAATCCCAAGCAGGTTCTGTGCTGTCAGTGTGCAGCTGAATGTGGGGCTCAATCTCACAACTCTAAAATCATGACCTGAGCCCAAATTGGGAGCCGGACGCTTAACCACCTGAGCCACCAGGCACTCCACAGGTTGATTTCTCCACTTCCACTAAAGTCATTCTTGCCAAAGTCATCAGACCCTCTCACTGCCCAACCTCATGCGTACAGTATTGCCCTATTTTTCCTGCCTTCCCTTTCTTAATAACACTTAAGCTGTTGAACTTGAAAGCATTTTAATCTTTGACACCTGCCTGCCTGGTGGTGCATCTCAGTCCCCCGTGCAGCCATCTCTGTCTCTGCCAGCACCTTAAGTGTTGGTGTTCTCAGGCACTGTGTTCTGGGATCTGATTTCACATTGATAATTCTTTCTGAGCAATCTTATCTCTACCCACAGACTCTGTTAACACCTGTTTATCGATGACTGAATTTATCTGCCTAGCCCAGATCTTTGCAAGGTGCAGACCTATATGTCCGGGGTTTTGTTGTTGTTGTTGTTTTCTTTACCACTTTACCACCTGGGCATCTTAATGGCACCTGAAACTAAACGTGCACAAACTGAATTCTTTCTGTTTGTGCTTCTTGTTTTCTTCCCTAAACCCATGGTTCTTCCTATTTTCATGAATGGTACTGCCTAAATTGTCATAAATTTATCCTTCTTAATATAAAACACCAAGTTTTACCAAATTCTGTCAATTTAACGCCATAAAATATCTCTCATAATAACATTTGTTATCTTCTTTCCAAAAGTCTATTCTCAGCCTTACTGTTTCCAATCTTTGTCATATCTGCTGTTGATTTTCCTAAACCTCTTCCACTCTTTGTAGGACACATTTCAAATCTCCCCCAGAGTGATTTTCCTACATTTTCATTCATGTGGCATCCTTCCACTTGGTTCTCTAGTAGCTTCCATTTGCCTATAAGATTTCTAAACTTCTTAGCATATTAACTTGGTACTTAATGATCTGGCGAGCATCCAGTCATCTACTTTCATTTCTAACCCATTCATCCTTCTTGCTTTGTGCTGTAGGACTACTGAGCTATTTGTAGTTCTTCAAGCACTCCCCTATTTCATTTCATTGCTTTGCATGTATTATTTGTTCTTCTACATTACCTTTACCTCCCTATCCACTTGGCAGAGAACTTCTGTGCATCTTTCATATCTTTGTGCAAATGTCATCTCTTTGGTGAAGCTGTCTTTTAATTCCCTGGTAGACATAGTTTCCCCTTTGTAGTTATTGGATGTTTGATGCCACCTTCACCGTTTTCTAATTTGTGGCATTGTATTTGGGTATGCATACCTTCTTCCTGTATACTTTTAGAAAGATCATGTCTTTCCGTCTTTACTTGCCTAGGGCTAAATATGGTGCCTGGCATATAGTTGTTATGTAATGCGTTGAGTGAAGGAAAAGATAATGTGTTGTTCAATCTAAAGAAATGATAAACTGTTCTTCGCTAATGGAGCATTTGTCTTTTTCTCACTTCTGTTTTGTTTTATGCAGGCCCTCAGTCATATTAGGAGTAACCAACCCTTTTTTTGCGAAAACACTCCAGCATTGGCCACACATTATTCGAATAGGAGACCTTAAACCTGCAGGTAAAGTATAAACTCATTGTTCTGTTTTTACTGTGTAATGTGGCTGAGCAGGATTATTTCTTCCCCTTCGTTTATAATCTCTTGATTCCTTTTTAATTATGTTGATGATAACCTTTTTGGAGGCAAACTGCGTAAAGGCCTTAAGAGAAGAGCATAATAACTTCCCACTAAAATTATGTGTAACCATCATGTCCTCATCATGTCCTCCTATTAAAAAATGCACATCTAGTGTTACAAACATGGAGTGAATTATAACAAAATGAAACCTTAAAAATTTGAGCTATTTTTTGTATATATATATATGTACATAAACCCAATTAAACGGGGATTTCCAACACTGAATAAAACCTTGTAGAAGCTTGAATTATTTAACTTGGCACAAAATTCTCTGCTAGGTTTCAAAACAAGTATTATATAATTTCTGTGGCACCGGTATTAATTAAGGAAGTGGTCAAATGTTGTACTTTCCTTGAGGAAAAGATATTTTGCTTATGCTAACAACTTAATAAATGTATTTATTTATTTAAGGAACAGTGTTAATTTATTGGAAGGGTATAAGCTGCACTTATGTTGCCAATGTTGAGTTGATAATAGAGAGCTGGGTCTCTTTTTTTTTTTCCAGGTTTATTTATTTATTTTTACTTTCTATATTTATTTTTTATAATTTAGATCCAAGTTAGTTAGTACATGGTACAACAATGATTTCAGGAGTAGATTCCTTAAGTCCCTTACCTATTTATTTATTTATTTAAAAATTTTTTTTAATGTTTTATTTATTTCTGAGAGAGAGAGACACACAGCGTGAGCAGGGGAGGGTCAGAGAGAGAGGGAGACACAGACTCGGAAACAGGCTCCAGGCTCTGAGCTGACTGTCAACACAGAGCCCGATGTGGGGCTCGAACCCATGAACAGTAAGATCATGACCTGAGCTAAAGTCGGATGCTTAACCAACTGAGCCACCCAGGCACCCCAGTCCCTTACCCATTTAGCCCATCTCCCCATACAACCCCTCCAGCAACCCTCTGTTTGTTCTCTATATTTAAGAGTCTCATGTTTTGTCCCCCTCCCTATTTTTATATTGTTTTTGCTTCCCTTCCCTATGTTCATCTGTTTTGTATCTTAAAGTCCTCATATGAGTGAAGTCATATATTTGTCTTTCTCTGACTAATTTCTCTTAGCATACTACCCTCTAGTTCCATCCATGTAGTTGCAAATGTCAAGATTTCATTCTTTTTGATTGCTGAGTAATACTCCTTTCGGTATATGGAGTATTACTTCTTTATTCATTCATCCATTGATAGACATTTGGGCTTTTTCCATATTTTGGCTATTATCAATAGCGCTGCTACAAACATTGAGGGCGCATGTGTCCCTTTGAAACAACATACCTGTATCCCTTGGATAGATACCTACTAGTGCAGTTGCTGGGTCATAGGGTAGTTCTATTTTTAAGTTTTTGAGGAACCTCCATGCTGTTTTCCAGAGTGGCTGCACCAGTTTGCATTTCCACCAGCAGTGCAAAAGAGATCCTCTTTCTCTGCATCCTCGCCAACACCTGTTGTTTCCAGAGTTGTTAATGTTAGCCATTCTGACATGTGTGAGGTGGTCTCTCATTGTGGTTTTGATATGTATTTCCCGGATGATGAGTGATGTTGAGCATTTTTTCATGGGTTGGGTGGCCATCTGGATGGCCTTCTTCTTTGGAGAAGTGTCTATTCATGTCTTGCCCATTTCTTCACTGGATTATTTGTTTTTTGGGTGTTGAGTTTGAGAAGTTCTTTATAGATTTTGGACACTAACCCTTTATATAATATATTGTTTGCAAATATCTTCTCCCATTCTGTGGGGTGCCTTTTAGTTTTGCTGATTGTTTCCTTTCCTGTGCAGAAGCTTTTTATTTTGGTGAGGACCCAATAGTTCATTTTTGCTTTTGTTTCCCTTGCCTCCAGAGATGTGTTGAATAAGAAGTTGCTGCGGCCGAGGTCAAAGAGGTTTTTGCCTGCTTTCTCCTCAAGGATTTTGATGGCTTCCTGTCTTACATTTAGGTCTTTCATCCATTTTGAGTTTATTTTTGTGCATGGTGTGAGAAAGTGGTCCAGGCTCATTCTTCTGCATGTTGCTGTCCAGTTTTCCCAGCACCACTTGCTGAAGAGACTGTCTTTATTCCATTGGATATTCTTTCCTGCTTTGTCAAAGATTAGTTGGCCATACGTTTGTAGGTCCATTTCTGGGTTTTGTATTCTGTTTCATTGATCTGAGTGTCTGTTTTTGTGCCAGCACCATACTGTCTTGATGATTAGAGCTTTATAATACATCTTGAAGTCCAAGATTGTGATGCTTCCACCTTTGGTTTTATTTTTCAAGATGACTTTGGCTATTTGGGGTCTTTTCTGGTTCCATACAAATTTTAGGATTGTTTATTCTAGCTCTGTGAAGAATGCTGGTGTTATTTTGGTAGGGAATACATTGAATATGTAGACTGCTTTGGATAGTATTGACATTTTAACAATATTTGTTCTTCCTATCCAGGAGCATGGAATATTTTTCCTTTTTTTTTCTGTATCCTCTTCAATTTCTTTCATAAGCTTTCTATAGTTTTCAGTGTATAAATTTTTCACCTCTTTGGTTAAATTTATTCCTAGGTATTTTATTGTTTTTGGTGCAGTCATATATGAGATTGAATCCTTGATTTCTCTTCCTGTTGCTTCATTATTGGTCTATAGGAATGCAACTGATTTCTGTGCATTGATTTTATATCCTGTGACTTTGCTGAATTCATGGATCAGTTTTAGCATTGTTTTGTGGAATTTTTTGGGTTTTCCATATAGACTGTCATGTCATCTGTGAAGAGTGAAAGTTTGACCTCCTCCTGGCTGATTTGGATGCCTTTTATTTCTTTGTGTTGTCTGATTGCTGAGGCTAAGACTTCCAATACTATGTTGAATAACAGTGGCAAGAGGTGGACGTCTCTGTCTTGTTCCTGACCTTAGGGGAGAGCCTGAAAATATTTTTAAATAATGTTATGATGTGTTACTTTTAAAGACTTCTTTTGGTATACACATGTGTAGTTTACAAATTTTTTTAAGTTTATTTATTTATTTTGAGAGAGACAGAGCAAGAGAGAGCAGGGAGGGCCACATAGAGGAAGGGAGAGAGAGAAAATCTCAAGCAGGCTCTATGCTAGCAGCATGGAGCCCGATGCAAGGCTAGATCCCACTAACTGTGAGAGCATGACCTGAGCGGAAATCAAGAGTCGGCCGCTTAACCCACTGAACCACCAGGTGCCCCTACACAGGTATATTTGAAATATTATTTAATAATATTATTTTATGAACGATCCCTTCAGGGATGTACATAAATCTAAATAGATATGTTAGACTCAAGCAATACCAGTTCAGATCATATTATTTACAAATATTAGACTCAGTCTTAAACCAAAATCGTTAGAAGCCTTAAGAAATAGAGGAAAGAGCAAATAGCTTTACCTTGGCAGTCCGATCTTTGTGTTTTTAGTCAGAACAGCTGCTTAAGCTTCAAATTCTTTGTTTGCTGGGAGATTAAACAGTTCCTGACTCATGGCACTCTGTAAATGTCGTGTAGTCACCTCCATTTCACTGGTGTCCTCTCTGATTTAATGATAATTTAGAACACAGCAGTCACCAGAGTCTTAGCTTTAAGAAGATACAGTTTTTTTAATCTTAATTTAATATTGACATTTTATTTTCATGCTTTTGTTCTATTAATCTAGACTATTTGATTAATTGTAATACTGTTGTCTACTGTTTATTGTCTTTTTACAATGAAAAAGTCTCTTTGTTGGGGCTTTAAGTAGAGGAACTTTTGCATAAAATCATTGGTAAAGTAGCGTGAATTGATATGCCTGTTTAACTTTTTAAGACACTCCAGACTGTTTTCCAAAGTGGCCCACCGTTTTACATTAAAGAATTTTTTTTTAAGTTTATATTGTTGTTTTTAAGTTCCAGTATTAGTTTTGGGTATACAATATAGTGATTCAACACTTCCATACAACACCCGGTGCTCATCACAAGTGCACTCTTTAATCCCTATCACCTATTTCACCCATTCTCCAACCCACCTCTGCTCTGTTACCATTCAGTATATTCTCCATAGTTAAGTCAGTTTCTTGGTTTGCCTCTCTCTTTTTTCCCTGTGCTCATTTGTTTTGTTAAAGTTCACACATGAATGAAATCATATGGTATTTGTCTTTCTCTAACTGACTTATTTCGCTTAGCACAGCACTACTCTCTACGCCCAGTGTGGGACTTGAACCCACAACCCCGAGATCAAGAGTCACACTCTTCTGACTAAGCCAGTCAGGTGCCCCTCATTTTACATTCTCACCAGCAGTGTGGAGGGTTCCTATTTCTTTATACCCAGCCAGCATTTGATACTGTCTTTCTTAATATAGCCATTTAGTGGGTTTGAAATGGTGGTTTTCATTTGCTTTGCCCTAGTGAATAATTGATGTTGAACTTCTTTTTTTTTTTTTTTTTTTTATTTTTTAAATTTTATTTTTAGANAAATTTTATTTTGAGAGAAAGAGAGAGCACAAGTGGAGTAGGGGCAGAGAGAGAGGGAGAGAAAATTCCAAGCAGGCTCCACACCATCAGCGCAAGGCCCCACGTGGGGCTCAGTCTCATAAACTGTGATCACGATTTGAGCCAAGATCAAGAGTCGAATGCTTAACCAACTAAGCCGTCCAGGTGCTCTGAACATCTTTTCATCTACTTATTAGTTGTTCATATATCTTCTTAGATGAAATGTTGATTTAAATCTTTTGCCAATTTTTGGGGTACCTGGGTGGCTCAATCGGTTAAGTGTCCGACTTCGGCTCAGGTTATGATTTCATGGTCCATAGGTTTGAGCCCTGCGTCAGGCTCTGTGCTGACAGCTCTGAGCCTGGAGCCTGGTTTGGATTCTGTGTAACCTCTCTCTCTGCCCTCCCCCACCATGCTCTGTCTTCTCTGTCTCAAAAATAGATAAACATTTAAAATTTTTTAAAATAAACTGCCAATTTTTTATCAGATTACTTGTTTAGTTGTAGAGATCTTTATGTGTTTTGGACAGAATTCTGTTTCTCGATATATGATTTACAGATATTTTCTCACAGTATTTGGCTTCTTTTTTTTGTTTTCTTAATGGTGTCTTTTGAAGTGTGAAAGTGTTTTTACCCACCAGTTTTATTGAGATATAATTGACAAACAGCACTGTGTAAGTTTAAGGTATGCAGCATAATGACTTACATATATTATCAAATGATTACCACACTAAGTTTAGTTAATATCTATCACTTCATACAGATACCAGAAAAAAAGGAAAATAATGTTTTTTTGTGATGAAGATTCTTGGAATTTATCCTCTTAACAATTTTCAAATATACTATACAGCAGTGTTGAGGAAAGTCATCATGTTATGCATTGCATCCCCAATACTTAATTTATCTTATAACTAGAAGTTTGTACCTTTTGATCATTTTCATCTCTTTCTCCCACTCCTAACCTCTGATAACCACAAAAATGTGTCAATTTTGATGAAGTCTAGCCTATCAGTTTTTTCTCTCCTGGATTGGCTTTTTGATGTTGTGTCTGAGAACTCATTGCTCAACCCAAGGTCTCTAAGATTTTCTAAAAGTTTTATTATGTTAGCACCTACATTTAAGTCTATGAACCATTTTAGTTGCCTATTGTGTATGATATGGGTTAAGGATCCAAAATAATCTAAGTCTATGAACCACTTTAGTTATTTTTGTGTATGATGTGGTTTAAAGGTCCAAAATAATCTTTTGCATGTTGACAATTTAGTTGCTCTAGCACTATTTATTGAAGACTATCTTTTTTCTATTAAATTGCCTTGGTACCTTTGTGAAAAAGCAACACTAATACAATGTCTTTATTACTGTAGGTTTTTAAAAAGTGTTTATTTATTCATTTTGAGAGCGAGCATATGCAAGGGTACATGAGTTGGGCAGAGGGAGAAGGAGAGAGAGAATCCCAAGCAGGCTCTGCACTGTCAGCACAGAGCCCAATGCAGGACTCCCGAACTGTGAGGTTATGACTTGAGCTGAAATCAAGAGTTGGACACTTAACCAACCGAGCACTCAGTGGCCCCTACTGTAGTCTTATAGCAAGTTTTGAGATCAGGAAATGTAAGTATTTTTTTGTTTGTTTAAAGTCTATTTATTTTGAGAGAGTTGACACTTAACCAACTGAGCCACCCAGGCGCCCCTCTAATTTTGTTCTTCTTATCCAAAGTTATTTTAGCTATTCTTGGTCTTTTGCATTTCCATATAAATTTTAGGATCACTTTGTCCATTTCTGCAGATAGCTAGGTGGGATTTTGATAGCGATTATGTTAATATGCAGTCAGTTTGGGTTTTTTTTTTTGTGTCTTCCAATCCAGGAACTTGGGATGTCTCTCCATTGTTTAGTCTTCTTTAATTTTTCTCAGCAATGTTTTGTAGTTTTCAATATACACGTCTAATTATGTTAGATGTAGTTTTTCATAGATGTCATTCATTAGATTGACAAAGTGCCTTTCTATTCCTAGTTTCTGGAGAATGACTATCATGAATTGATGTTGAAGTTTGTTAAATGCTTTTTCTGTATCTATGGAGATTGTCATGTGGTTTTTGTTCATTATTAATATGGCATCTTACTGCATTTTTTAAAATATTTTTTTAGTTTATTTATTTTTGAGAGAGAGACAGAGACAGAACATGAGTGGAGGAGGAGCAGAGAGAGGGAGACACAGAATCCGAAGCAGGCTCCAGGCCCTGAGCTGCCTGCACAGAGCCCGACATGGGGCTCGAACTTGCAGAACCGTGAGATCATGACCTGAGCCGAAGTCAGACACTTAACCGACTGAGCCACCCAGGCGCCCCCATCTTATTGCATTTTTGATGTTAAACCAACCTTAACATTCCTTGTATAAAGCCCATTTGGTCATGGTTACATAGTCCTTTTTTATGTTGCTGTATTTGATTTGCTAATATTTTTGTTAAGGATTTTTACATCTGGATTCATGAGGGATATCAGTCTGGAGTTTTCTCTTCTTGTGATATCTTGCCAGCTAATATAATTGCTACTCTGAGAAGCCTCTTTAGGCAAGTGAAGTTACAATTTATTTCAATTTTTAATTTTTTTTAATGTTTATTTTTGAGAGAGAGCGAGTAGGGGAGGGGCAGAGCTGGAGGGAGAGAGAGGATCCAAAGCAGGCTCTGTGCTGAGAGCAGAGAGCCCAGTGCGAGGCACAAACTCCCAAACCATGTGATCATGACTTGAGCCAAAGTCAGACGTTTAACCAACTGAGTCACCCTGGCACACCTGATGT
Organism: Crocuta crocuta; assembly: GCF_008692635.1. NCBI lineage: Eukaryota > Metazoa > Chordata > Mammalia > Carnivora > Hyaenidae > Crocuta > Crocuta crocuta. The sequence goes on from NW_027532166.1 coordinate 1,222,016, forward strand.
TACCATTTAAAGGTAAGACAAGTACCTGGGCACCTGGGTGGCTCGGTTGGTTAAGCATCCAACGTCAGCTCAGTTCATGATCTCGCAGATTGTGAGTTCGAGGCCCACGTTGGGCTCTGTGCTGACAGCTCAGAGCCTGGAACCTGCTTTGGGTTCTGTCTCCCTCTGTCTCTGCCCCTCCCCCACTCTGTCTCTCTGTCTCTCTCTGTCTCTCTCTCTCTCTCAAAAATAAACATTAAAAAATTAAAAAAAGATGTTACCTTCTAAAAAAACTAAAATAAATAAAAATAAAAGTAAAACCTAGGACACCAAGGTAGGGGAGGGGACACTTCTTGAATTTATTTTTCAAAATGTGGGTGAGGGCAGGTATGGAATATTAGACTTTATTTTAAGCAGCCAACTTTAGAGAAGAGCTAGCGTATTCTTTCTGATTATTGCTGCACATGTCTTGCTTCAGGTTCTGTTTCTATCCAGGAGTAGTACTCCACATGGCTTCTGTTTTATCCTATAGGCTTTTCTCTTTCACCTCAAACTCTGTTGTGCAACATAGCAACCCTGCTCAGGAGTTCTGTCCATCTGTGACTCAGATCTGCAGTGTGGCTTACTGTTATCACCACCTGGTGTCAGGGAGTATGTTAAGTGCAGATCTGATCCTGTCAGCTCATTTTCCCTAACCGCCATCCCCCATGCCCATGCTTTCAATCTCTCAGTCACCTTAGATGTCAGACATCTTTATAGTTAAACTTTGATCTGACCTTTGAATACCTCTCTAGCTTTATCTCTTGCCCTTCTTAGCATACTCTCCATTCCTACCTTGTAGCGTAGTGGATAAGAGTGATGGCTTAGGGGGTTAGATTGCTTTATTTCATATCCTGGTTCAAGCGTGTTATCTGTGTGTCCTTGGACAACTTGTTCCTCTAGAGCTAACAACGTGTCTAAATGGGACATTGACTAATGAGGGTGGATAATGTGTTGGTGCCTACCAAGTTTGTTTTATCCATGCCTTACTTTTTTCATCTGTGAAATGGGCATGATAAAATATACTTCTTTATGAAGATTAAAAGCGATCACCCGTGCAATATTCTGAGACCAGGACTGGCACAGATAAGGATTGAATAAATGGTGGCTACTACTATTCTTAACATATGTATAACTCTGTAGGCAACATACTCTTTATGCTTCTGGTCTCTACCTAAAAAGGTCTTTTTCCCCTGGATAACTTTTTATTTCTCTTTTTATTTATTTTTTACTTTTTAACATTTATTTTTGAGAGACAGAGCATGAGTGGGGGAGGGGCAGAGAGAGAGGGAGACAGAATCTGAAGCAGGCTCCAGGCTCTGAGCTGTTAGCACAGAGTCCAATGCCGGGCTTGAACTCATGGACCACGAGATCATGACCTGAGCCGAAGTAGGATGCTTAACCGACTGAGCCACCCAAGTGCCCCTCTTATAAGACTGCTTACATATCACCTGCTTTAGGAAACCTAGATAATTTTTTCGCTTCTCTTTGGCCAAGACACTCTTTTGTGTTTCCATAGTATCTTGTTCATAATTTTATCCAAGCATATATCCTTTTGTATTGTCATGTATGTTGATTTGTCTTACTTTGCCATTAGATTGTGAATATTTGATGCCATGAAGTATTTGTTTTATTTTTTATTTCCAGCATCTTCCATTTACTGATATTTACTGAATCAATGAAAAAAATTAGCCTGTATCCATGATATTGATTTCTATAACAAGGGTCTATTTAAAGTTCTTATTAGGGCAATTAATAAAATTAGAATATCACCTTTTTTATACTGCAGCTTTTCTGTAAGATTGAAATTGTTTCAAAGTAGAGAGTTGACAGAAATACCTGTTTTATCATAGTACATCATCTTAAAAATCTTGATACAAGATTACCCGTGAAAATCCTCTTTGTTCCTAGAATTCCAACCCCAGAGGTAACTGTGGATAGCAGTTTGATGTACAACAATTTAAACAAAACAACAACAGTTTAAACAAAAATATGTTGTCAATTTAGAGCCTTGAATTAGATCATCTCTAAGTTGTCTTTCAGTTTTTAGGTCCTCTGACTCATAAGCCAAGAGGAGGAGGACAGAGAAAGGAAAGGAAAAAGTCGGATAAGATAAGTTTAGTGTGCTGATGACACTTGTAAGTGCTTATCTTGAGGCAGTTTTCTGCTGATGAGACGATTATTTACATTGTAGCTTCTCCTGACCCCAAGACCAGAACCACAGCATTTGCTGTGCAAGCTGTCACAGCAGTCCTGCTCAGGAGTCATGTCCACCTGTGCCTCAGACCTGTGGTTGTGACATACGCTGTCACCACCTGGTGGCAGTGTAAGTTTCTACAGTGCAAAAACAGAATTTTGGGAGGTGTCCAAAAAAAAAAAACTTTTCAATAATATATCTGCATACTAACTTAGGAGTTCCTTGCAATTCCATTTACTCTTCAAGGGTATTTTATTAATATTTGCCACATTTACTTTCAATTTCATGTAGTTGGAACAAAGATTTTAAATTACAAGTTGAGTGACAAAAGGAAAATTTTTGAGTTAATGATACATATTAGTGAAAGATCAAATACCCATTTTATATAATTTATACACATTGTTTCTGTAATACTATGATAATCCCACATTCCCTTTATCCAGTTTTAAAGTACCAGGAATAAACTCTTCAATATTATTTGATGTTAAGAATACTTCATGGGATGCCTGGGTAGCTCAGTCACTTGGGTGAGCATCTGACTCTTGATTTTGGCTGAGGTCATGATTCTGGGGTCATGAGATCAAGCCCTGTATTGGGCTCTGTGCTGAGGTTGGAGCCTGCTTAAGATTCTCTGTTTCTTTCACAATAAACTATTTGTAAAAAAAAAAAAAAAAAAAAAAGATTCTCTGTTTCTTTCCCTCTGCCCCTCTCCCCTGCTCATTCACTTTCTTAAAAATAAATAAAAAAGGGGTGCCTGGGTGGCTCACTCAGTTAAGTGTCCCACTTCGGCTCAGGTCATGATCTCGTGGTTTGTGGGTTTGAGCTCCGCGTCAGGCTCTGTGCTGACAGCTAGCTNAAACCTGGTATTAATTTTTATTTTTTTAAATTATTTTAAAATATATACTTAAATGAATACATGAGTCTCACTGTTCATCTTATTTTTTTTCCTTTACTTCTTAGGAGTTTATACTTCTTATAAGCCATATCTAAATAGAGATGAAGAGATCATAAAACAATTACAGAAGGTAATTACTTGCTCATATTGTTAATTTAAATTTCCTCATTCAGGTATGCAATATCCAGTTAGGCAGTATGTGCGTTAGGTATAATGATGTGAAGTGAGGTCTTTCATTTGAACCAAAGCTTTATAAAAATCAATAGACTAAAGCAGCAACAATTATGAGCTTGAAATGTGGGACTGTAGTTACACTTTCTAGAAACTTGGGAGTTACAGTAAAAAATTTATGGACTCTTCTTCCATGAGGTAGTTTAGCACCTAACGGGATAATTACCATTTTTTGGGAAATGTAAATAATACTAATACAGCAAGTTTGAAATAAAGACCATTCATTGTAAACTGATACTTTTAAGTACAGGATGAACATGTGATATTTTACTCTAAGGATTTTTTTTTTCTTAGGATATTGCACAATGAACTTCAGGTTAAATTACTTCAAGGTGAAGTTCTAGGGTTTTTTTTCTAAATCAAGTAAAAATACATATTTACGTATCAGTTGAACTTCTATAATTATCCACTGTTTTATATTCCCTTAGACTAGAATGTAGGTTCTCATTGCTTTTTCTTTCAAGGGCGTACAACAGAAACGTCCTTCTGAGGCTCAAAGTGTTATTCTCCGACGCTATTTTTTGGAACTGACACAAAGCTTCATCATTCCATTAGTAAGTTAACATATATATTCGTTTAATTTAATGACTAGTTGAAGGATATATGCATGTTTTTCTCATTCACAAAAACCTTAAGTTGTTTTGCTTGCTCATGTGTTTGGTGATTAAAAATAGAGCGCTTTACAGGAGACCTGGACTCTGTTCTAATATTAACGTTGTGACTTTTGCAAGTCACTTCCTTTTTCTGACACTCATTTTCTTTATCTGTAAAAGTGACTAATTCCACTTTTCCTAAATATCTTTCAGAGTTGTTGTGAATCTTAAATGAGATCATTGCAAGATGTTATATAATTATTGTATTTTGCACCTTAAAGGAAAGTTAACCTGGAGCTTCTTTCTCTGATACTGTTTTTTTGAGCACAGTTTGGTATGATCTCCATGAGACTGGTAGCTGCATGATGACAGGGGCCTTGTCTGTCTTGTTCATTATCTTTTCCTCGGTCTGGCATCTGATAGCACTCAATATTTATGGAATAAATGGCTAGATGATATGGGTATTCTTTGAAATTCAGTGGAATAACATATTAAAATACTAAAAGATGCCTCCAATATCTAACAGTACCATAATGTGGGTCCAGTCTGAATACTGCATCACAGAGAGATTCCATGCAGTTACTAACAAATATTTTATGGGAGCAACCTGGAGATCTTTGCTCTTACATTTTGAGATGAAATATTCTTTCTTGTTAATTAATTTTGATGCATTTAAATCTGTTTGTCTCAGTAAATTAACTTTACTGTAGTCTTTAAGGGCATGGGCTGAAGTCAGTAGACCCGAATTCAGGTTCAGGCTGTGTGACTTTGAGCACGTTATCCAGCCTTTCAGTAACTGCCACATGGGATGGTTGCCAGGATTACAAGAGATCATGCATGTAAAATGTTGAGTACATTTTTCTGGCACATACTCACCCAGTAAGGTTAATGATTATGCAGACCCTTGGATTATCTAAGAGTTAGTTAAATTTTTATTGAAAGTCTGACTTGCCATTTGAATCTAAATTTTGCTCTGTCTGTTGTGGGGAGTGATGGCATTGCTGCTGTCCATTGAAAGAGCATATGATGAAAAACTTAGAAACCTGTTTGTCTTAAGTGGGTCTGTTTAAATGTTTTGGAAGACTCTCCAGGTAAGAATGCCTTACTTTGACTAATTTTTTTCTTGGTTTTAGGAAAGATATGTGGCAAGCTTGATGCCTTTGCAGAAAAGTATCTCTCCATGGAAGGTATACCTTATTTAGTTAAATTCCTATTTGAGTTCTCTAACTGTAATTAACTTCTGTGAATATATCTATTTCTAATTTTTAAATCAGTATGTCCTAATTTCTAGAGTCCACCTCAATTAAGACAATTCCTTCCAGAAGAATTTATGAAAACACTTGAGAAAACAGGACCTCAGCTCACCTCTAGAATAAAAGGCGATTGGATTGGACTTTACCGGTTGGTCTTTTTTTTTCACCTATCTGTAGAGCTTTATTTAAAAACAAAACAGGGGTGCCTGGGTGGCTCAGATGGTTAAGCATCCAACTTCGGCTCAGGTTATGATCTCACGGTTTGTGGGTTCAAGCCCCGTGTCAGGCTCTGTGCTGACACCTCAGAGCCTGGAGCCTGTTTCAGATTCTGTATCTCCCTCTCTCTCTGACCCTCCCCTGCTCATGCTGTCTCTCTCTCTCAGAAATAAATAAAACAAAAAAAATTTATAAATAAATAAAAACAAAACAAAGGAGCACCTGGTGGCTCAGTCGGTTAAGCATCTGACTCTTGATTTCAGCTCAGGCCATGATCTCATGGTTCGTGAGATCGAGCCCTGCATCGGGCTCTGTGCTGACAACACAGAGCCTACTTGGAATTCTCTCAATCCCTCGCTCTCTGCCCCTCCTCTGCTTGCATGCACTTCCTCTCTCAAAATAAATACACATTAAAAAAATAAAACAAAAAACTGGACTTAAATTTTTTAAAAAAATTTCATTGTTTCACATGGTTCTCTAAGCTGTAATTAGGAAAGATATTGAGGAGAGCAAATAAGTCATAATTGAGCTATGCATTTTTAAAATTTATTTTTATAGGCATTTTCTAAAATCTCCAAATTTTGATGGTTGGTTCAAGACCCGGCGGAAGGAAATGACCCAGAAATTGGAGGCACTCCATTTAGAAGTTCTTTGTGAAGAGGTTAGAAGACACTGTGTTGTGTGATGATTAACAATTATTGAAAATAAAGATAACATTATCCTTAGAAGCCGGGAGATGATACTCATATCCACTACTTTGTAAATAGTAATAACTAACTTTTCTAGATCGTGTGCTATATGCCAAGGACTGTATAGGTATTTTATGTGGATAACGTCTTTTAATCCACACAATAACTAATTGAAGTGGGTGTGTTATGATCTGCATTATGAGATACCCCCCAAGGATTTAAAGTTCAGTGACTTGCTTCAGATCATATCAGTGCTAAGTAGTGGAGTCAGCAGTGAGCTAGAGCCCACATGCACTGAGCCAGGGAGCTATGTACCTCTCTTCCCAGCTTTGCATTTGGTGATCTCAGGTTGGTAGCTTGAAACTGGCTACCGTGGGAGCATGACACCACTCTGGTACATGCTACAAACCGGAGACGTTTCCTGGAGAAGTGGTGGTTAAATATTTACTAGCATATCACTGGATAGAATCAAGATTCAGATTTGAGCACCTTATACAGTTATTGTTAACAATTTTTTTCCTGTATTTTGATGGTTTATAATCTATAATTTGTTACCAGACTATTTTAAATTAAGCTACTCACTACTTAGTAGGGATGTAAATTAGTAGTGAGTAAATACTCAATACTTAGTAGGGATGGGGGTTACTATTATACTTTGAGTTGCAGTTTTTTCTTTATTCATCTAAAAGGGCTATCTCAGATAGGAGTTTATTATATTTTGTTTTATTTCCAAGTATTAGACAGTTGTTCTAGCTAATGTCAAAAATGATCTAATTAATGTTGTTAGAATATTATGTACAGAATTATTCTTGTACTGTGATGCTGTGTCTGATCTACATGCTCTGTTCTCCTTGTTCTTCCTGTCCTTCCGTCAGTAGCCTTGCCTGTTACAATAGAGCAGTTTGAAAAGTGTTTTGAGTATTTGCTGATTTGGGATTTATTTATTCTTCTAGGACTTACTTCTCTGGACCCAGAAACACACAGAGGTAGAAACAGTTGACCTTGTATTGAAGCTAAAAAATAAGCTGGTATGTAGCCAAAACAGCAAAGATCCATGACAATATTTTCCTCACAGTTGAGGTGATAGTTCATGACATGTTGCTGAAGTAGCTTTTTAAAGGAGAGGACTTAAGATTGGTCAGTAGATCTGACTGAAAATACTTGGTCACTCAAAGAGATCATAATGGTGCCATATTATTTTAAAAGTATTTATAAAGGGTCTGTTGAGCTCTACAAAAAACATTGTCGGGGCACCTGGGTGGCTCATTTGGTTAAGCGTCCATCCTACTCTTGATTTCCACTCAGGTCATAATCTCACAATTCGTGAGATCAAGCCCCACATTGGCCTCTGTGCTGACAACACAGAGCCTGCTTGGGAGTCTCTCTCTGTCTCTCTCTCTCTGTCTCTGTCTCTTTCTCTCTCAAAATAAATTTTAAAAAAAATTGTCACATATATATATATATATTTTTAAATATTTTTATTTATTTCTAGGAGAGAGAGAGAGAGAGTGTGAGCAGGGGAGGGTCAGAGAGAGAGGGAGTCACAGACTGAAACAGGCTCCAGGCTCTGAGCTGGCAGTCAGCACAGAGCCTGACACGGGGCTCGAATCCACGAACCGCGAGATCATGACCCAAGCGAAAGTCGGACGCTTAACCGACTAAGCCACCCAGGCGCCCCAATTGTCACTTATATTTAATACCATATGGTACTTACAGGTATTATCTATTAATTTACACAGAAGTCTTTTATTGAGCCAGCAATATATTGTTTAAATGGCATGTTCTTTGCTTTTTTTACAGTTTCTGTAAATTCTGGTGTAAGTTTGAATCTTCCAAATCATTAGTTCATTAAAACTGTTCACTTAGAGAATATAATGTCCTAATACAGACTCAGAGAATAATTTAAATGCTTCCAAATGTTCCTTATGTAGTTGCAGGCCGATCGAGAACATTTACCTGTGAAACCTGACACTATGGAAAAGTTACGGACACACATAGATGCAATTATCTTAGCGTTGCCAGAGGACCTACAAGGCATATTGCTCAAAACGGGCATGACATGATATTTGCCAGGATTTTCCAGCCGCAAAGGATTGTACACCATGAAGCATACTGACATTTCAACCCGACGCACAAAGAAGATGTCTCAGCATGGAAAACAGCCGTGAATGCTAGCTACAGGGTGGAAAGACTATACTGACTAAACAGACCTTTTTAGTGCATTATTTTTAAAAATGGGTATCTGTGGTGGTTCCACTTTAATACTGAAACACTGAAAGGCATTTTTTATATTTTTAATCATGTTCTAAAGTGCTCTTATGAGAGACCTGTGGGGCCATCAGTATAAGTGATTCCAAACTGCAGTGCTGGCATTGCAGATATTTTTTTAAATTGGTGCTGCTTTGCCCAATCATGTTAAAACTCAGGGGGATATAAAAATAACATTCACACTGGCTCTCTTCTTAAGAAGAAGGAAAAGACTGAACTGTCCGACTTAGTTAGAAGTGATTAATGCTTTTGTAGTGCCTTCTGTTGTCCTACATGTTTCACAAGCCCAGCTGCTAGTCTTAAAGCTTTTTCTTGATTATGATACATAATTTTATAAGGCATTCTTCTGAGTAATCACTGCTTAAAGATGCATTTCTTGCCTCCCATCATGTTTATTAGTAGTGCCCTGGTGGGTGATTTTTTTCCAATGGTCATGTAGGTTTCATTTCAGTACATTCTATACCATTTCACATTTAATCTTATCACTTTCTCCAAAGGCATGAAAACATCTAGTATTAATTATGGAAGAGTTTATTTCCTCTTGCCATTTACTGGTTGGACCTGTTTAAGTTAATTAGCTTGGATGTTTTTCAGAGACATTCTAATTGTAAAATTCATAATCAGCTCTATTTCTTAAACTGAACTATTCTTATTTCAAAGGCATTCATAAACCTTTTGAGTCATTTGAGTGATTATAAGATTAATTTTCAGCATTATTTGTTTAGTGGGGGTTTTCCCCCCAAATTCATATTTCTCAGAACACTTTCCCTACTGTTGTTAGACATGGGGAATTTTGCCTAACTCGCTGTTAGAGCTAGTTGTTTGTTGTTGTTTTGTTTTTGTTTTGTTTAAACTGTACTACCTTGCCAAAAATAGAAGACTGTGGTTTGGTAGAGTAAGAAGATTGTTTGGTTTGTGTTTGACTAGGAGTGTCCTCCAGAAGCCACTATTTAAAATAGCCACACATGACATAGCACATATGTAAATAGCTGTGTCTTGAATTACCCTCTAAGTAACCAAATTTAGTTTTTATGTGAATGTAATAGAAATGACGTCAGAGGCTAGCTCTTGTTTTCTGTTACTGCAACTCTTAAGGGCACTGCTGACCCAGAAAGCCTCCTTGTGTTTGTAACTGTGGTCTTTTACCCAAATATGCCCTTTTCTCATGGATACAGTCTCTTGAAGCATACCTCAAAGTCATAGAAAGAATATGGCATTTGAAAGAAATCATTTGCCTTGGATCATATGAGTTATTTTGTGAAACAGCATTGTCTTTATGGAAAAGGGGCAACTACTTTTATATGCTAAAAGTATTTCATATCTTTCTGGGAAACCTTATTTAGGTATAAATGGTCATCTTATTATTTTTCAAAAAGGGGTATTTTAATAATCTTACAATTTATATACAGTTTGTGACCAGAATTTGAAAGTCATTAGTGTCGTATCAAGGATCTTTTAAATTATACCACTACAGGATGTATCATTTCAAGTTTATTTTGCACAGCCAATGAGTAGCAAAGGATGCCAAGTAGCATAATAACAGTATCTTCATATTTAACTAAAACCTAACACATGTTGAAAACCATATCATACTTACCTGGTTTATCTATTAATTTCAAATTATGGATTTGTAAAAATAACTTACAATTGCATTGGGAACCTAAGAAAGACTGACTAGTAACAATTTTTTGTGTGATTTTCAGTGTTGTCCTTTTTTTTTTTTTTTTTTTTTTGAGGCGACATTGTTAAGATCTAAAACCTGCCGTTTAATGTTTATCTCCACCAGCATCAGAAGGAATCACTGCTTTCAGGGTGTTAATGTAATGCCTAGTGCCTTCTGTTTTCAGTGAAAAAGAGGTTTTATGAAGGCATTTATGGTCATTACTGAAAAATGAATTAAAGGCCTTGGATTTTAAAGCATTTGGATATCTTGTGTTATTTCTGAGTAAGGTTGGAATGCTTGAAAAAGCACATAATAAATAAAACTTGTGCATTATGGGATTTCTTTTACTTCCTGACTTATTTTTAAAAATTCAAATGAAAGCCTTATGTTTACTATGAGCAAGTCCATTGTAATAGATAACTAAGTGATGTCATATCCTTCTTGGTAGCATATTGATTTCATGAAATGTTCTGATGAAAAATTTTAGCTTACTAATCTACATAGTTATTGTTAGATTCTCCCTTATTTACTACTTTTTTTTAACCTTTTTTTTAATCTCAAATTATTTCCTCATCTCTATTTTTTAAAGTATATGATACTATTCTTTGGATTTTAATTTATTTGTTAATAATAAAATATATTGGATGTTATTCCTTTTGAAGTCACTAGATAATATCCTTGAACGTGCACTATAAAATATTTCAGTTCATTTAAAAGAGATTTCATTAAAATATGCTCTTTTGTTTTCATTTGCTCATAACTTAATTCATTTGTTTGTGTATGACTGAATTTTACTGACTTCCTCCTTTTAGCATAACTTGGGGAAAAAATTACTAACTTCCCAATATTAGTCTTCTAAAAAACAGTTCAAGAAGACAAAAAATGTGTCTAATTATGGATAAATATCTAAAAACAAAATATGTTAACTCATATTAATAAGGAAATTATCATTAACAATTCAATATCTTCCCATGTATCCAAGATATAATGTATATATGCCATCTACAACTTGGCTGAATTGTGGTATTTATTATTAGGCCAGTAGAAATTAGCACTTGTTAATAAAGTAGAGCTCCTAGATTTTTTTCAGTTACACTTTCCAGTTTGTTTGAAATAGTTAAAGCATGCCAGGAGAATTCTGCTATATCCTATTCTCCAGGTTTACTTCTGCACTTTTGAATTCTAGCCTTTCTCTGTTACCCATTACTTGAATGCTGTGCCTTTCCTCAAATTAAGATTATTGTTTTCTAATAATCATAGTTCTCATTCCATTTTACTGGTGTCACCATTAGGCTTTGGTTCTTCTGTTTTTGTTTTTTGTCTTTTGGGTTTGTTGTTGTTGTTGTTGTTTGCCTCCCCATTCTCTTTGTCATCATAATATCATTTCTGTTTAGCCAGTAGAAAGCTAAACTTCATAGATCCTTCATTTTTTTTCCTGTTCCTCATGTTTTTCCATACTAACCAGTATGAATATATTGTAGCATAAATTACTTCTAGAATGGTTGAGGTGCTTTAGAAAAATAGTTAACTTTACATTCCAGAGTTGTCAAACTTGCCATTAAGTGAATAGATTTTTAGACTTGAGTAGGAAACCATTGAAATGATTGCTTTTGATCAAATGAAATGCATAAATATTTTTATAGCCAGAGGCTGTGGTGCTAGAACCCAGCAATTTGTGTTTCTAAAAACCAGCTTTATTGAAGTATAATTGACATATAATAAACTGAAGACTAAAATTTAAAGTGTACGATTTGATGTTTTGACATTTGAATACACCCATAAAACCATCGCCCCAGTCAAGATAGGAACATACCCATCACCCTCCAAAATTCGTCCATGCTCCTTCACACTCTTTCCTGCCCCTCTTCCCAAACCACTGATCTGTGTTCTGTCACTGTATATTGGTTTGTATTTTTAGAGTTTGATATAAATGGAATTACACTTCTTTTTTTGATCTGATTTTTTTTTCTTAACATCTTATTAATATAGTATTTGTCTTAACATCTGGCAAGCTCTGAGCCAACCACTCGCCCCTGCCCGCCTCGTGGTATAGAGGAAAAGGAATATATAGAGCAGATGAGACATGGGAGAAAGAACTAAGTGGTGGAAGGGACTCCTTAATATGGTGAAGAGGTTGGAAAAGGCTACCATCAGGCAAAAGAGTCCCATGACCTCTGAGAGGGCAAAGCCTAGAATGACATATGAGAAGAGCTGTTGTTTCAAAGAAAAGTTCCTGACATACCCAGTGATGAGGCTTCCGAACACAGTCCCAATCCCAGCCCCAGGGCCAGCCATCTGGTGGTGGCAGCCACAGCCCCAGTGAATTTAGCTGCTGTGTCAGTGTCCCTTGAAACGGCACTGATTTAGAAGTTATGACTAGGGATAAGTGAGGCTGTCCAGTTCCTGAGGGTCTCATTGGCAGTCTCTGTTTGTTTTAGCACTGCTGCAAAAAGTGGTCAATTCTGCAACTGAGTGGTGTTCCTGACTAGTGAAGGGGTGAAGACAAATTTGGTACGCGTGTACATTTTCAGGTAGGAAGGAGCTGTGGCAGGAGAGCTGCTCCCTGTGCAGAGAAGAATCTAACTTCTTTCACTCGGCATAGTTGTTCTGAGATATGTTCATGTTACATGTATCAATAGTTCATTCCTTTTATTGCTGAGGAGTATTCTATTCTATAACAAAAATGTCTTATCTACTTACCTGTTGATGGACATTTGGGTCATTTCTAGTTTCTGGCTATTACAAATAAAGCTGCTATAAACATTCATGTACAAGCATTTGTATAGACATATACTTTCCTTTTGGGTAAATACCTAGGAATTGTATGATGAGGTGAATGTTTAACTTTTTAAGAAACTCAGACTTTTCTGAAGCGGTTGTACAAATGTTTCCACCAGCTGTGTATGATTTCCATTCTCTGCTCATCCTAGCCAGCACTTAGTATGGTCAGCCTTTTTAGTTTTAGTCATTCTAATTGGTTTGTATTGTTACCTCATTGGGATTTTAATTTGCGTTTCCCTAATCTATGACATTGAACATCTTTTCTTGTCCTTTTCATTCATCTACATTTTTTTTTGGTAAAGTTTCTGCTAAATTCTTTTGCTCATTTTAAAAATTGAGTTGTTTAATTTCAAATGGTTGAGTTTTGAGAGCTCTCTATATTCTTGATACAAGTTCTTTTTCAGATATATGGTTTGCAAACATTCTCCCCACCCTAGTTTGTGAATGGTCATTTCATTTTCATAACAACATCTTTTGAATAAAGAAAAGTTTGTGAATTTCTACACAAAATCTTCCTGGGATTTTGATTGCAATTGTATTAAATCTATAGATAAATTGGCAAAGAAGTGATATCTTACTAATTTTGTCCCCTGACCCATAAACAAAATCTATCTCTCCATTATTTATGTCTTCCTTAATTTCTCCCAGCAATATTTTCTGGTTTTCAGGGTGCAAATGTTTCATTTCTTCTGTCACATTTATCACTAAGCCTGTCTTATTTTTGATGTAAATGATATCATTTTTAAAATTCAATTTTCAGTTTTTCATTCAAAAGCTTAGTTCAAAATACTTATATAGTTGATCTTTGTATACTGATATTATATCCCATAACCTTAATAAATTCACTTACTAGCTTTTTTTTGTAGATTCCATCATATTTTTAGAAGATTATTAAATCTGTGAATAAAAACTATTTACTCCTTTCTGGTAGATGACTTTTATTTATTTTTCTTGCCTGATTGCACTGGCTAGAACCCCCAGTACAATGCTAAATAGCGCTGGTGAGAGTGGGTATCACTGTTCCTGATCTAAAAGGAAAGTATTCAGCTTTTAATAATTAAGTACGATATCAGCTGTAGGTGTTTTGTTTTTGGTAGATGTCCTTTATCAAGTTGATGAAGGCCTCTTCTTTTTTAAAAAAAATAATTTTTAACTTTTTAAACATTCATTTTTGAGAGACAGAGAGAAACCGACCAAGCACAAGCAGGGCAGGGGCAGAGAGAGGGAGACATAGAACCTGAAGCAGGCTCCCAGCTCTGAGGTTGTCAGCACAAAGCCCAACGTGGGGCTTGAACCCATGAACTGTGGGACCATGACTTGAGTTGAAGTCAGACATTTAACTGACTGAGCCACCCAGGTGTCCCAATGAAGTCCCCTTCTAGTCCTCGTTTGCTGAGACTTTTTTTTTTTTAAAATCAGGAATGGCTTTGGATTTTGTTAAATGCTTTTTCTGAATCTATCAAGATGCTTTATATGGTTTTGCTTTCTGAGTGTATGAATGTGAATGGCATGTTAACATTGATTTTTGAAAGTTATATCAACTGTATTCCTAGGATTAACCCCACTTGGTCTTCATGTGTTATTTGATAATGATATGCTTTGATGTAGTTTTATTCATGTTTCTTGTGCGTGGGGGTTAGTTGATCTTCTACATGTGGCTTTATAGTTGTCATCAAACTTGGAAAATGTGGGGGCATAGTTCTTTTTCTAATTTTTAAAAATTTTAAAATTTACATCCAAGTTAGCATATAGTCCAACAATGATTTCAGGAGTAGATACCTTAGTGCCCCTTACCCATTTAGCCCATCCCCCTCCCACAACCCCTCCAGGAACCCTGTTTGTGCTCCATATTTAAGAGTCTCTTAATGTTTTGTTTCCCTCCCTGTTTCCATAATATCTTTGCTTCCCTTTCCTTATGTTCATCCATTCTGTGTCTTAAAGTCCCCATATGAGTGGAATCATATGATATTTGTCTTTCTCTGACTAATTTCACTCAGCATAATATCCTCTAGTTCCATCCATGTAGTTGCAAATGGCAAAGATTCATTCTTTTTGATTGCTGATTAATACTCCATTGTATATACATACATATACCACATCTTTTAAAAAATTTTTTAGGGGCGCCTGGGTGGCTTAGTCGGTTGGGCGTCCGACTTTCGCTTAGGTCATGATCTCGCGGTTCGTGGGTTCGAGCCCCGCGTCGGGCTCTGTGCTGACTGCCAGCTCGGAGCCTGGAGCCTGGTTCGGTCTGTGACTCCCTCTCTCTCTGACCCTCCCCTGCTCACGCTGTCTCTCTCTCTCCTAGAAATAAATAAAACATTAAAAAAAATTTTTTAAATGTTTATTTATTTTTGAGACATAAAGAGAGAGAGAGGTGGAGGAGGAGCACAGAGAGAGGAAGACACAGAATCCGAAGCAGGTTCCAGGCTCTGATCTGTCAGCACAGAGCCCGATGTGGGGCTCGAACCCACAAACTGCGAGATCATGACCTGAGCTGAAGTCGGACGCTTAACTGACTGAGCCACGCAGATGCCCCAATACCACATCTTCTTTATCCATTCATCCATTGATAGACATTTGGGCTCTTTCCATACTTTGGCTATTGTTGATAGCACTGCTATAAACATTGAGGTGCACGTGCCCCTTCAAAACAGCATACCTGTACCCTTTGTATAAATGCCTAGTAGTGCAATTGCTGGGTCATAGGGTAGTTCTATTTTTAATTTTTTGAGGAACCTCCATGCTATTTTCCAGAGTTTGCATTCTCACCAGCAGTGCAAAAGAGATCCTCTTTCTCTGCATCCTCGCCAACATCTGTTGTTGCCTGAGCTGTTAATGTTAGCCATTCTGACAGGTGTGACGTGGTATCTCATTGTGGTTTTGATTTGTATTTCCTGGATGATGAGTGATGTTGAGCATTTTTTCATGTGTTGGTTGGCCATCTGGATGTCTTCTTTGGAGAAGTGTCTATTCATGTCTTTTGTCCATTTCTTCACTAGATTATTTGTTTTTTGGGTGTTGAGTTTGATAAGTTCCTTATAGATTTTGGATACTAACCCTTTATCTGATATGTCATTTGCAAATATCTTTTCCCATTCCATCGGTTGCCTTTTAGTTTTGCTGATTGTTTCCTCTGCTGTGCAGAAGCTTTTTATTTTGGTGAGGACCCAGTAGTTCATTTTTGCTTTTGTTTTCCTTGTCTCTGGAGACGTGTTGAGTAAGAAGTTGCTGTGGCCGAGGTCAAAGGGTTTTTTTTTTTGCCTGCTTTCTCCTCAAGGATTTTGATGGCTTCCTATCTTACGTTTAGGTCTTTCATCCATTTTGAGTTTATTTTTATGTGTTGTGTAAGAAAGTGGTCCAGTTTTATTCTTCTGCATATTGCTGTCCAGTTTTCCCAGCACCAGTTGCCGAAGTGACTGTCTTTATTCCATTGGATATTCTTTCTTGCTTTGTCAAAGATTAGTTGGCCATACGTTTGTAGGTCCATTTCTGGGTTCTATATTCTGTTCCATTGATCTGAGTGTCTGTTTTTGTGCCAGAGGGCATAGTTCTTGAAGTATTTTTTCTGTCCCCCTTCCTTTCTTTCAGGGACTTCAATTACTCATGTATTAGGCTATATGAAGTTGTCCTACAGCTCACATATACTCTTCATGCTTTGTTTTATTTTGTTACTCTTTTATCTCTGTATTTCATTTTGAATAGTTTCTACTGCTATGACTTTAGGTTTATTAGTTTTCTGTATTGTCTAATCTGCTGTTAAATTTCATCTAGTCTCTTTTTCATCTCAGACGTCATGGTTTTTATTTCTAGAAGCTCGATTTGTCTTTCTTATGCCTTCCATGTGTCTCTACTTATATTTAAGATAACACTGTTTCAGTTCTGAGTTGGTTTCAACTGATTGTCTCATTATTATGGGTCATATGTTCCTGACTCTTCATGCCTAATAATCTTAGGTTAAATGCCAGAATTTTACTTTATTGAGTGTTGGATATATTTTTGTATTCTTACAAATTTGCTTGAGCTTTGTTCTAGAAATCAGTTACTTGAAACTAATTTGGTCCTTTCAGGTTTTTTTATGATTTGTTAGGTAGGCCCAAAGCAGTGATCAGCTTGTTTATTTATTTAGTTTTAACATTTCTTATAAAAAACTTTTAATATTTGAGAGAGAGCATGAGACAGAAAATCCAAATGACTTGTGTCACTTAGCCTAGTACTCTCTAGCTCCATCCATGTCATTTTTTTATGACTGAGTAATATTCCATGGTATATAGATACTACATCTTCTTTATCCATTCATCTGTCAATGAACATATGGGCTCTTTCCATAATTTGGGTATTGTTGATAACGCTGCTATAAACATCGGGGTGCTTAGCCCTTTGAATTAGTATTTTGTTTTTTTTTTGTAAATACCTAGTAGTGCAATTGCTGAGTCACAGGTAGTCCTATTTTTAACTTTTTGAGGAACCTCCATTCTGTTTCCCAGAGAGGCTGCATCAGTTTGCATTCCCACCAACCAGTGCTCAGTTTAGAAGTAACTATTCTTGGGGCGCCTGGGTGGCTCAGCCGGTTAAGCATCTGACCGTGGCTCAGGTCATGATCTCACGGTTCGTGGGTTTGAGCCCCGCATTGGGCTCTGTGCTGACAGCTCAGAGCCTGGGGCCTACTTCAGATTCTGTGTCTCCCTCTCTCTCTCTCTCTGACCCTCCGCTGCTCACGCAGTCTCTCTCTCTCTCTCTCAGAAATAAATAAAACATTAAAAAAAAAAAGTACTTATTCTTCACTATGGAGGCAAGACCTTCTTAAATACTCTAGCCACTATCTTACAAGTTTTTCCAATCTGGCTAATAGGAACAGGCATTGTTTCCAACCAACCCTGGGCACTATTCCCTTTTAATCTTATTTCTGATGGTTCTTTCCGGAGCTTTGGGTCATTCTTCACATGCATTTGCTTATCAGTACTCTGCTGAATACTCTAGTGAACCTTCAGCAGATCTGTACAAGGGTTTTGTATAAGGGTTTTTTTCTTTCTGTGCTGCTCTTTTCTCTCTGGAATCCCGTCCTAAAGTTTGGTTTTCCCAGACTTTCAGCTCAAGAGTTCACCAAGCTACCCTCTATTCTCCTTTCTATGCTGTGGCCTAAAAATAGCCTCCAGATAGTCAACTGGGGGAATCTCAGGTTCAGGACTCATGGCATTTGTTTTTGGTCTCTCAAGCATCACTATCCTTCACTGCCTGGCATCTAGTGTCTTGAAAACCATTGTTTTGTATATTTTGCTTCCTTTTTGAAAAATTATTTTAGGCAAGAGGGTAGATCTGGTCCTTGTTACTTGCTTTTGACTAGAAGCAAGGGTCTCAGGATTCTGATTTTGACAGCCCTCCAAGGAATTCTGGTGCATGTTAAAATTTGAGAGCCAGATAGATATATGAATTGACTGTTAGGTGATTATTTCACTAATACTCTCAACCATCATAAAGTAAAAAGAGGTTTACATGAGTCAGTAAATCTAATATTTGGAGGAAAAAAATTTTTTGTAAGGAAATTCACTAATTTCTATGCTTTGTAGCATGAAAGATATGTCAGTAATTGTGAGATATCTGTATTCATAACTGAAATATTTATATAGTCAGAGATGGATAGACGGAGACTTGGGCAAGAAGAGGAAGGTTTTGTGAAATTATTTTTCACAAAAATTATTTTGTGAAATTATTTCACTAATGTTGCTATTGTACATAGTCATCAGACATTTAGCTTTAAGCTACTTAATAATTTCTTTCACTGTGAAATTTATTTACATCTTAAATGGTAAATACAAATTTGAGTAGAATTAGTGGCCTCAGGCTATTTACCTACCAAGAAAATCACTCTGCTTAAAGCATACAGAAAACTAGAGTACCAGTTCTTCTGGAAGTTAGAAATGTGACTGCTGTAAATACTTCGAAGGAAACTATCAAGTAGTTACATACATTACAGTTAAGATATGTATATAACTTATGCAACCTTTATGAAGCAGATAAAGCAGAAGTATTTTAAACTGGGGAAGTAGGTAAGTATTAACTTTAATAAACTTTACCAAAATTGTTAAAAAACAAACAAAACCCTGACTCCAAGGAAGGATGAGGGCATAGATTCAGATATATAAGCCTTCCCACAAAATCAAATGGAATCAATAAAACTGTTTTTTAAAAGAAGACTGAATAAAAGGTACTGAAACTGAGGAAAGTTCTTAACCACATGGCAGAAGCTTTGAGTTGCTGAGAGGTAACAGGTTCGGCCAAACTATCCAAAGACTCTGGGAGTTCACATGCCACTCCACTTTGGAAGAGAAAGTGGGTGGACAAGATTCTTTGTAGAAGTATAGATTCTCTTCCACTAGTGCAGATAAATAAGTGTTCAGAGAATGTGAACTTTAAGAAAGATCAGTGATGAATTACGGTCAGAGAATGATACCAAAATGGAGTTTACAGAGGTTGGGAGGAAATGAGGTAAAAAATAATTATACTATTGTACTACTAACAAGTGGACTAGAAACAGAGCTGGGTTCTCCCGAGTCTAGTTGTGTGTCATTCTTGCAGAGAACAAAGTGAATGAAATGGATTAAACTGTTGAAAAGAATATGGGGAGGGGGCGCCTGGGTGGCTCAGTAGGTCATGATCTCATGGTTCATGGGTTCAAGCCCCACATTGGGCTCACTGCTGTCAGCACAGAGGTTACTTTAGATCCCTAACCCCTCCCCTGCTTGTGCTCTGTCTCTCCTTCAAAAAGAAATAAAACATTTTAAAAAAGAATAATGGGGGGCACCTGGGTGGCTTAGTCGGTTAAGCGTCCGACTTTCGCTTGGGTCATGATCTCGCGGTTCGTGGGTTCGAGCCCCGTGTCGGGCTCTGTGCTGACTGCCGGCTCGGAGCCTGGAGCCTGTTTCAGAGTCTGTGACTCCCTCTCTCTCTGACCCTCCCCTGCTCACGCTGTCTCTCTCTCTCTCTCATAGAAATAAATTAAAAAAAAAAAAAAGAATAATGGGATAATATATATTAAGCATGATGTTTGGCACATAGTAAGTGCTCAGTAGCATCAGTTGTTGCTATTAAATATTAGCACTATTTATATAATACATATTCTCAAGTGCTTTGAACATTTCAAAGAAGTAATATGGTTTCTTTAAGAAGCTTACATTTTTAATGTTTATTTATTTTAGAGAGCACAAGCAAGCATGGGAGGGGCAGAGAGAGGGGGACAGAGGATCCGAAGCAGCCTCTGTGCTGACAGCACTGAGACCCATGCAGGGCTTGACTCATGAACTGTGAGATCATGACCTGAGCCAAAGTCAGACACTCAACCAACGGAGCCACCCAGGTGCCCCAAGAGGCTTACATTCTAATGAAACAAACAATCAGCAAAAGTAATTATATTATTAAACCTAAAGAATTGGAATGAATACATATATATGTATATGTATGACTGAAAAGATCCCATAAAAAAAAATCAGGCTGGCTCAGTTGATAGACTGTGTGACTCTTGATCTCAGGGTGGTGAGTTCAAGCTCCACGTTGGGTGTAGAGATTACTTTAAAAAATGAAATCTTAAAAAAAAAAATCAGAGATGAGGAAAACATAATGTAGTGTGTTGTTTACTAATACACACTTTAGAGTTGGGGCAACCTCATAACACCTTCCTCATAGTTGTTAGATTAAATGAAGTATAGGACTTGCTACATGGTAAATGATCAATAAACAACAGCAATTTCTCCCTTTGGGACTCAATTTTCTCATTTTCAAAAAGAAGGCAGTGATAATAGTGGTTAGGAGTGTCATGAGGCACCTGGGTGGCCCAGTTGATCTGACTTCAGCTCAGGTCATGATCTCAAAGTTTGTGGGTTTGAGCCCCTCATTGGGCTCTGTACTGACAGCTTGGAGCCTGGAGCCTGCTTCAGATTCTGTGTCTCTCCCTCTCTCTGTCCCTCTGGCACTTGCTCTGTCTCAAAAATAAATAAATGTTAAAAAAAAAAAAAAAGAATGTTGATGTCAGGGGCTTCTGGGTGGCTCAGTCTGACTCTTGGTTTCAGCTCAGATCATGATCCCAGGGTCATAGGATCAAGTCCCAAGTTGGGCTCTGCACTGAGTGTGGAGCCTGCTTAAGATTCTCCCTCTGCCCCTCTCCCCTGCTTGTGCACTCTCATTCTTAAAAGAAAGGAAAAGAAAAGAAAAAGGAAAGGAAAGAGAAAAGAAAAGAAAAAAGAAAAAAACCCATCAGGAGAAATGGGTTCTTAGCTGCAATGCTAAAAAAATTTTTTTAATGTTTATTTTTGAGAGAGAGACAGAGTGTAAGTGGGTGAGGGGCAGAGAGAGAGAGAGAGAGAGAGACACAGAATCTGAAGTAGGCTCCAGGCTCCGAGCTGTCAGCACAGAGACCAATGTGGAGCTTGAACTCGAAAACTGTGAGATCATGACCTGAGTCTAAGTTGGACACTTAACCATCTGAGCCACCCAGGGGCCCCTCTTATCTGTAATTCTAATGCTTATTAGCTGTGAGGCCTTTAGCAGGTTACATAACCTATCTGATACTGATTATCCTTATCTTTACAATAGAGACATTTCAGCAGGCCATTGACATCCTGTTTTGTGACCTCTATTAGCTACTTGATGTGTAGCATATTTTAAATGGAAATCTGAAAAATCTACTCTGACATCTTCATTTATTCTTTGGGTTTTTTTGTTTTAGGTTTTAGATGCTAAAGATGGGCATCAGAAGTCTTTCTATCTATTTTGCTTAATTAAACCAAAAACATGGATTAAGATTTGGAAGAAGTGGGGCACCTGGGTGACTTAGTCGATTAAGTGTCTGACTTTGGTTCAGGTCATGATCTTCCGGTTCACAAGTTCGAGCCCCACGTTGTACAGCTTAGAGCATGGAGACTGCTTCAAATTCTAGGTCTCCTTCTCTCACTGCCCCTCCCTCACTTGCACTCTGTCTTTCTCTCAAAAATAAATATTAAAAAATTAAAAAGAAAGGTTTGGAAGAAGTTATGAGAAAGAGGATCCATTTTCATTTGTCTTGAGAAATTCAAGAAATTCCCCAGTCAGCTGGGGAAGACCCTTAGAATCAGGTGAACATTGTTTTAAGGAATTCTATATAAAACGCCAAACAGACATAAGGCTACTTAATCTAACAAGCTTCCAAAATGCAATTTTAAGTTACTCAACCGCTAAGCAACTCATTTTATGTATTTCCAGTGCAAAGTACGGTTCTTTTCAAGGGAGATACAGTCTTTAACTCCATGTAAGTTAAATTCTAGGAAAATGTGTAGATCTCTCAGGTAATTATATAGACTTTAGGTTATTACAAATTAAATAGTATTTTGCTTCACACCAGAAATTAATAAACATTTCTATTAACTTGCTTAAAGAGTTTAGCCAACTGAGCCACCCAGACACCCTGCTTAAAAGTTTAAAAGTCTGAGCCCAAAAAACCAATTGCTTTCTCTTTGCATTTCCCTGGTGCTCTTTAAATATTGTGTACTTAGTTACATTTAATTTCACCTTACTTAATGCTATTTCTGGAATATCTGGAAATTTTTACAAAGGGCAAAATAAATCCATTGTAGTCTATAAAATGGCTTTACCTTATTATCCACTAGAGTAAAGTTTTTGCTTTTGACTGCTCAGGGTCATTCTGAGAAATGACAGCTTCTGAAGGGTAGTTCTACCAAATGAAGCTTTACTCAGCAGGCCTTCAAGAATACGAAATATCTTACTCTTTTTCACACCCTGCAGATTTTTCTTATTCAACCCCATCAGGCAGAACGTACCATTTGAAATAAGCAACTACAGAACCTCTTAGGATAGCACTGTTAGAAAGAGATTAAATATTTATCCTGGCAATGGGTCTACTGCCTTAATTTATCATTGTGAAATCATAAAATTGTAGCAAAGTAAAAGCAAAATTGGAATATCTGGACTAGTGACCAGCAAGAGAAAGAAACAAAAGGTGATTAAATGTTTTATTTTATTCATTAAAAATTTTTTTTAAATATTTATTTTTGAGATAGAAACATAGCATGAGTGTGAGAAGGGCAGAGAGACAGGGAGACACAGAATCCGAAGCAACCTCCAGGCTCTGAGCTGTCAGCACAGACCCCGATGCGGGGGCTCAAACCCATGAAACGTGAGATCATGACCTGAGCCGAAGGCAGACACTTAACTGACTGAGCCTCCCAGGTGCCCAGGATTCTTTTTTTTTTTTTTTAAATTGATGTTTCCAGTTTTCTCCATTACAAACAATGATTTAATGAACATTGTTTGAACACAATAAACTTGAGGGAAATTTTCATTACCATAAATTCCTCAAAGTGGAATTTTTGGATCCAAGAGTATGCATGTTTTATAATCTTACAGATCAGTTAAATAAGTTATTTTATGTACCTACAATGGAATGCACCTATTAAAAAGAATAAGTTAAATCTATAAGTACTGTTTTCTTTTCTTTCTTTCTTTCAGAGAGAGATTGTGAGCTGGGGAGAAGGGCAGAGGGGGAGAGGGAGGGAGGGAGAGAGAATTTTTTTTTTTTAATTTCTAGGAGAGAGAGAGAGAGACAGCGTGAGCAGGGCAGGGTCAGAGAGAGAGGGAGACACAGACTCTGAAACAGGTTCCAGGCTCTGAGCTGGCAGTCAGCACAGAGCCTGACGCGGGGCTCGAACCCACGAACCGTGAGATCATGACCTAAGCGAAAGTCGGACGCTTAACCAACTAAGCCACCCAGGCGCCCCCAAAGATTACTTTTTAAATTATGAAAGTAATGCATGGATATAGATTTCTTGTAAAAATAAATAAATACAGATATACAAACACTTGTACTCAAATGTTCAGTCTTATTCCTTAAAGCTCAATACTTTAAACAACCCAAAGCCTATCACTTGGTGAACAAAGAAATTGTATATCCACACAGTGGAATATCACTCAGCAGTGAAAAAGAACAAACTTGATACACACTATAACACAGATCAATCTCAAAATCATTATGCTAGGGGGAAAAAACCATACACAAAAGACTACATACTGTATGGTTTCATTTATATGAAATTTGGGGAAGGGCAAAGCTATAGTGACGGATAAGTGTTTAGCCAAGGGCTGGAGGTGAGGGACAAAGATGAGTACAGAGGAGTAAGAAGGAACTTTTGGGGGTATTAGAAATGATTGATATCATGATTATGGTATTGGCTATGTTACTGTATACATGTTTGTATTCATACAATTGTACAGTTAAAATTGGTTAGTTTTATTGCATGTACAAATTATATTTCAATAAAGCAAAAATTTTAAAGTACAGATTAAGCTCTCTTTTGACTACTACACCAAAACCAGGTTCCCTCACTTCCTGGGGAGGAACCCTCCTCCCTCCAAACAGGATAAAGGAGTAACCACATCACTACAGCAGATTCTATTTCAAAAAAAAAATTTTTTTTTTAATGTTTATTTATTCTTTGAGAGAAAGAGCATGAGCGGGAAGGGGCAGAGACACGGAGACCCAGAATCTGAAGCAGGCTTCAGACTCTGAGCTGTCAACACAGAGCCGACGCAGGGCTCCAGCTCAGGAATCGCAAGATCATGACCTGAGCGAAGTGGGCGCCCAACCGACTGAGCCAACCAGGCGCCCCTCTACTTCAATTCTTATTCTGCATTTATACACCACACACACACACAAACGGGAAACCCACACTTTAATGTTGTTTTACACTACTTAGTCATCATTTGGTATTTTCCACTAGCTGTGTCTTGGACACCTTTTCATTAGAATATATAATTCTGTATTATTCTAACTTGTGATAGTACTACCGAGTACGTATATAACGGCGTATTCAGCCATCCCGCTATCATGCAACCATATTTGAGTGTCATGGTGTGCCAACTCCAGGGAATACAAGCACATATAAAAACCGACTAGAGTCCTGCCTTCTCAGCACTTTCAGACAAGGGTGAGGAAAAGGGAAGAAGGTTGTCAATATTAAATGTGAAATCGTAACAATGAAGAGCGGCTATGATTCTTTGAGACTAATTCATCCAGTGAGATCAAGAAAGTATTTTCCAAGGGAGTTAAACAGATCTGAAGGGCTGGTGATGGGGACTTAACCAACGTATGGGTTTAGGTAGAAGGAGCTCCTAATCTTGAACTGCATTAACGGTATAGAGGAAATAATGGGGATGTGGCGAAAATTATGGGGAACATGCTTTATAAATTGTTTTAACAGGATATATACCAAATTTTGGAATCAGGAAAACGTTAAGATTATAAACATTAACAATTTTTAATGTTTATTTATTTTTGAGAGACAATGCGAGGTGGGGAGGGGCAGAGAGGGAGACACAGAATCAGAAACAGGCTCCAGGTTCTGAGCCGTCAGCATAGCTCCATCCCACAGACCGGATCATCATGACCTGAGACAAGTCCGAAGGAAGTCGAGGTTTAACCGACTGAGGCACCCAAGCGCCCCCAAGATCATAAATATATATATTTTTTAAGTGAGGAGGCTTTCCACTTTTTCAACATAAGGAATAAGCTTTCCAGGGTCCGGGAGGAGAAAAGATACAAGAAAAGCAATCCTGGGGCGCCTGGGTGGCTTAATCGGTTAAGCATCCGACTTTCGCTTNAAAAAAAAGAAAGGCAATCCTTCTTTGTTGGGTTTTTTTTTTTAATGTTTTATTTCTGAGAGACAGCGTGAGCTGAGGAGGGTCAGAGAGAAGAGGGAGGCACAGAATCTGAAATAGGCTCCAGGCTCTGAGCCTGACGTGGGGCTCGAGCCCATGAACCATAAGATCGTGACCTGAGACAACGTTGGACGCTTAACCAACTGAGCCACCCAGGCGCCCCCCATGTCGGTTTCTCTTTGAAAAGCTGCACTAGTCGATGAAAATGTCTCGGAGCTAATCTCATCCTGGCATTGGATTAGGGATGTTCACTACGACCTGGAGTGGGGACGGCAATGCGGCTAGGCCACAGCCTCTAACTGCACGACAGTTTTTAACCACTTATCTCCTGAGAATGCAGGGCCCGTCTTCACTTCTTCACTAGCGCAAGTGCCTGGTTCCGCGCATGAAACGTGTAGTTTCGTGGACCGGGGAATCCCCAGCGTGCATTCAGTTTACGAGTAGGTCGCCCAAAGGCAGGAAGAACAGGTTCACTTCCTAACCCACAATGCACAGGGCGCCTTTCCGGAAGTAAGGACAACAGCCTCCTGAAAGTATTTATCCGGGTGGAAGTCTGATTGGAAGTGACCAGCCAAGGCATGGTGGGACTTTGTCCGTCTCCCAGCACGCATGTGGTAACTGGCTTCGCCCCGCCGGTCCACGTCCGGGAGGAGACCACTGCCAGAGAATCGCGTCCGCGAAGCTGGCCAATCCCTTTCGTGCGCAGGCGCAGTGGTTCAGGCAGCACCGGAAGCGCAGGGGGTTGGGGCGGCGGTGACGCGATTCTGTCCGCGTTGGAGGGGCCGGGCCGCCGCCGGAGTAGCCGCGGCTACCGCGTGACGTGGCATAGCCAAAGCCTAAAACGCCAGAGCCGGAGCTGCCGCGCCAGTCGTCGAGCAGGTCCTCGCCCCGTTAATTCTTCTTCTGGGGCTTCGTCCGACACGCCGGCCAGCGAGCCGTCTCTGTCGCCTTCTTTCTCCCTCAGCTTGTCTTCCTTCGCTCAGTTTGTGGGGAGAGGGAAAGGAGAAGGCCCGGGGACGCCCCAAAACCCCTTCTGCTCCTGCCCATCGCAAGTGCCACTATTGCCATGGGCCTCACCATCTCCTCCCTTTTCTCTCGCCTCTTCGGCAAGAAGCAGATGCGCATTTTGATGGGTGAGTGAGGGGCCGAGAACGGAGGGCAGGCCCCAGTAGGGATAAGGGAAGGCCGGATCTCCGTGCCTGGGGCCGCTTTGGGGCCTGTGTGTCCCTCCGCCCGTCGTGGTGGGGGAGGGGCGGCGGGCTCGGGGTCAAGAGGAATTCTTAACCGGGAACAATGGGGCGAAAGGTGGGCGGTCGCCCCAGAGGTGTGTAAAAGGCCCGGACGGGGCCGCGGGGCAAGGTTCCTTCCTCCTGGCTGCGGTTTTCTCTACTCGATCTTCCTGAAAGCGGGACCCGATCGGGCGGAGATGTGGGGGTAGCGAACTCCCGGTTCGCTAAGCCCGGAAGACACTGGCGAGGCCCGTTCTGAGAGTGCGGTGTGGCTCGTCTCTTCTCCGGTGTGGACAGCGGTCCGCAGGGAGGCCGAACTCCTCTAGCCTTTCTCCTCCTCCTCCCCCTTTCGGCACCGTGCGCACACTCTGCACACTCCAGTGCTGTGTGAGCGAGCGGTCGCCGGGAGCCCGGGGCCGGCTGGGCCAGGAAGTGACCAGGCCCGGAGCCGGGGCCAGGGAGCACCCAAGGTTTCAGAAGAGTCCGGAGTCCTCAGCGCTCACTTCGCCAAACTTCGCGCAGGACTCCACTTCATATTTATTTATTTTCCCCACTGATGGCCCCGTATCTTTTGGCCAGTCTCAAAAACTAAATACATTTGGTTTACTCTCTTCGGTTTTCAAATTGATTTTTATTTAGCTGGCTAAGGTTTAATAGGAAAAAACGTTTAAAGCTATTTTTTTTAAGCCTATAACAAATTTCCAGTAACTGTACATCCTGATACTTAACTGTAAGGTAGCCTTGCTAAATAACAATTCCAAAGCGTTTTTTTTTTTAATTCTTTGGGGAAAATAGGCTTTAAAAAATGCTTTTCAGTGCCAGCTTTTTTGTTTTGAGTTATTTCAGCTGAGGGAGAAGAGGCTTGCATGTCACTTGGGTGATGTAAGCAACCCCTCCCCCATATTACTGTGAGTAGTCTCTACATCACAGCTAAGCTCTGTGGAGCTCAGCTAACTGTAAACGTTGAAACTTGGTTCGTTAGACGTTTATTTTCCACAATAGGGAGGAAGCTTTATTTTCTAGTTCTACTACCATTAAAAGTTTTCCAAAGCAAGATTCAGTCATTGGAGGTGTATGAAGGTTAAGGACATGCCACACTTCGTTCTTTTTTCACTTAACTGTTATTCCAGCTTCTTCACAATTCATGGAGCAGTTGTTAGTAATTTGTTCAAAAATGATGATAAAATACTTTCTCTATAAAAGTTGTTTAGATTTCATTTATAGAGATCATCTTTTAAGGAAGGCAAGCATATTAAGTTTTTAAGGTGGCTGAAAATTGACAGTCTAAAAAGGACCTGAAGTCCTTAGGAGGACTTTGGACTGTGATAAATGAACTTCCAGGCTGTTCCTTAAGGAAATTAATTAGTACGTAGTTATGTTCCTGGAAATGTACTACGTTGGTCCTTTTACTTAAGATATATTCTAAACAACTTGCAGTTTCTTATTCTATGTTTTCTGTGATGGCTAAAAGTTTCAGAGGGAGGAGAAACAATTATCCTATAAGCACTTTCCTAAATTTATAATAAGAGGAGCATTTCTCCCCCTACCCCTAAAAAATAATGACTGAAAGAAAATGAAAAAGTGTTTAACTTTGCAAGGGATTGAAGTCATAATGTGGAATTCACTTATTTTATGTTAAATGTTTTATTGCTCAGGTTTTCTCTACTTGTTTTGCACTTTAATTTTGGGATAATCAGGTTTACTTAATTGAAAACACTTCAGTCAAAAGGTCAACTTTTATAGTAACTCATCAGATGAAGTCTAACCTTAGAAAGGTATGTGCATGGATAGGGAAAGAGGTGATTTGGAAGTTTGAGAAATGATTTTTTTTTTTTTTTTGGTCTAGCTTTATGAGTGTCTGCATAAATAATTACTCTTAAGGTCCTTTGCCCCCATTCAAATTTAAAAATTAGGAGTTGATTATTTTTCCCCCCATGTTAATGTTCTCTTGCAGATATGTGGGCTTCCTTTTCCTTTATAAGGCTCACATAAAATTCATACCTTCTTGAGTCAATGACTTTCATTTTCAAGTGTTACTGAAAGGTAGTAGTGAGCTCATGAAGTTTAAAATTTTTTTCCTACACTTGTCCCAGAAAGTTCAAGTAATTTTCAAAGATGTTTGAAGTTACAGCTTGTAGTTAAGTAATTAAAAACCAATACGATGTTTCAAATGTAATGTCATTTAAAGTATAGATTGACAAAAATTGTCTCCTTTCTTTTTTTTGGAGAAATCACTCACATGAATTATGTAATTGAGCTTAAATTCAAAGATGACCAGTTTCCATCTTAGATTCCTCATGTAGCCCTGCATTATCTTATTTTTAGGCTGATCTCCAGTGTCTTGGTCTGTGATAAGATATAATTTTGTAAATGACTCCCCAAGTTTTGTTTACATTGGAAACCACTAATGTAGGTTCTGTAGAGGAATAATTAATTCTACCCTCTTTGAACTTGAAAGTATTTGTTGAAAAGCTGGAAAAAAGTTGCTTTCTAAAAGATTGCTAATTACAATATAATTCTGTATTGCCTTATGTGTGACTGTTTTGGGGGAGGCGGGGTAGAGAGGTTACTCTATTTGCCAATTTGAAAAATGTTACTAATATTTTAAATGAAGCTTCAAGCCAAAGAGTGGCATTTCATGCTTTTTCCCTAGCATTTTTTGTAAATATAATTATTATGTGATTTTTAATTTTTTGTCCTCAATCTAAAAATAAAATGTCCTGGCGTACCTGGGTGGCTTATTCAGTTGAGCATCTGACTGTGGCTCAGGTCATATCTCACAGTTCGTGAGTTCAAGCCCCGCATAGGGCTCTGTGGTGACAGCTCAGAGCCTGGAGCCTGCTTTGGATTCTGTGTCTCCCTTTCTCTCTGCTCCTCCCCTGCTCATGCTCTGTCTCTCTTTCTCTCAAAAATAAACATTAAAAAATAAATAAAAATAATATGTCCTTTTTGTTAAATTTTAAAAGTACGAAAAAAGAATAAAATGATAGTTAACTATAATTCTACCATTTTACTATTGTTAATATTTACTCTCAGGATTTTATTTTAAAAAATTTTTTTAATGTTTTTTATTTATTCCTGAGAGAGAGAGAGAGTGTGAGCAAGGGAGGGTCAGAGAGAGGGGGAGATACAGAACCTGAAGGAGGCTCCAGGCTCTGAGCTAGCTGCCAGCACAGAGCTGGGTGCAGGGCTCAAACCCACGAACCGTGTGATCATGACCTGAGCGGAAGTTGGACGCTTAACCGACTGAGCCACCCAGGCGCCTCTTCTCTTAGGCTTTTAATAGGATATTTGTGTTCTCTCTTTTTGACCTAACATATTATGAGCATTTTCTGAGGTCATTGGTTGAACACATAGTTGCCAGCCTTTAAAGAAAAAAATGCCCTGGGGCGCCTGGGTGGCTTAATCGGTTGAGCGTCCGACTTTCGCTTAGNAGCCTGTTTCAGAGTCTGTGTCTCCCTCTCTCTCTGACCCTCCCCTGCTCACGCTCTCTCTCCTAGAAATAAAATATATATATATAAATTTAAAAAAAACTCCCTTTTGATTAGTTATGTATTTAAAGAAACAGAAGAGGCAAAAGTCTTTAGTTTGATGCCACTAGAAGTTGATAGAACAATTTTTAATGCACCCTATGGCACTATTGCAAATGGATTTCAGACTGATAATATGCTGCTAATTAACACATAGATCAAAGTACAGATATTTCTGATCTATTTGCTAGAAGTAAAACCTAAGCTTATATATATTTTTACCTGGTGGCTTCACTTTCAGGTTTGATGGTCAGACCTCTGAGGGATTATTAACTTTTAAAATGCAGTGTGTCCATCAGAGAAACCTGAAGTCAGGATGGCAATATATAAATATCTTTTGAGAGCTCTGGCATACACTTAGGGGTTTTTTTTCTTTGCTTTAATTAAAAAAATTGAGATGCAGTTCACATAATATAGAACTTATACTTTTAAAGTGTACATCACATAACGTAAAATTTATACTTTTAAAGTGTACAGTTCACTAGTTTTACTGTATTCACAAATTTGTGTCACCACCACCAGTCTTAATTCTAGAACATTTTAATTAGCCCAGAAAGAAACTCTATACCGTTAGCAGTTACTGTTTCCCTTCTTCCCCACTTCTTTCTGCAACCACTCATATACTTTTAGTTTCTATGGGTTTGTCTATCCATGACAGTTAACATAGTGTTATCATATGATGTGTCCTTTAGTGTGGCTTCTTTCACTTAATACAGTGTTTTCACATTTCATATTAGATCATGTGATGTGTCAGTACTTCATTCCTTTTTATGGCTGAAGAGTAATTCCATAGTATAGACATACCACATTTTGTTTATCCATTCATCATTTGGTGGAAATCTGATCCTTTCCCCATTTTGGCTCTTGTGAGTAATGCTGCTATGAACATTTGAAAACAAGTTTTTGTAGGGGCATATGATTTTAATTGTCTTGGGTTCTGTGTAATTATATTTAACATTTTGAGGAACTGACAAAACTTTGCCAAAACAGCTACACCATTTATATTCCCATCAGCTTTGTATGAGGGATCTAATTTCTCTATAAGACCTGGGGTTTTGCATACCTGTTCTACTCCTGTGATTCTGGGGACATTTCTGAACCTTAGATGCTGTGTGTGAAAAATGGAGGATAGTCGTGAGGTTTATATTATAAAAATGTATGGAATCCACCCAATGTGCTCAGAACACAGTAAACACTCAATTTGAATTATTTTTAAATTGTGAAGTTGTATTTCAAGCTTTCTTGTAGAAAATTTTAAAGAGAAAAGAAAACATGAAGAGAAGTTATTCTGTGTGAAAATTTACCTATCTGAAATACACTTTTTTCATCTCAGTCTCTTTTCTGCATTGTTTTTCCCCCCAAGTTAAGATCACTGGAATCTAGAGGTGCCTGGATGGCTCAGCCGGTTAAGCACCCAACTTTGGCTCGGATCATGATTTCATGTTTCATGGGTTCGAGCCCCGTGTCGGACCCTGTGCTGACAGCTCAGAGCCTGGAGCCTGTTTCAGATTCTGTCTCCCTCTCTCTTTCTGCTCCTCCCTCACTCATGTTCTGTTTTTCTCTGCCTCAAAAATAAGTAAACAATAAAAAAAATTTTTTTTTAATTGTTGGAATCTAGCATCATTAACTTAGAATATTTCTTGCTGCCACATTTTAGTAGACAAATGTTTTAATGATTGGCAAAGATTTTTGGGGGTAGTTTTGCTGCTGTTAATACTTTGGTCAAAGTACAGGTCCAGTTAAGGAGAACCAGTAATTCCAGTATATCTTTCAATACAGTAACTTGTTTATGGGGTGGAAGGGAGGGAGGGCATTACTGGAATGTACAGATTAGTCTTATCTTGACTAGTTGAGAATTGGTTATGGTTTCATTTTGTGGAGACATCTCATTGCCAAACATTGCAACATTAAGGAAATACATACTTAAGAAATGACTCAAGTAGCATAAAATTGTTAGATCAACATGTTTTTGAGTAAAGAACTATACAGTGAGTTTTCAGTGATGGTATATATTAATTGTGCATCTTTAATCTTGCAGTAGAAACTCCTTTTTAAAAACTTCTGGTTTGCATTTATTACAGCATTAATTTGGTTGCAACTCAAAAGAAGCTCTTGTGATTTTAAAGTCTCATGTGGGTGTGAGCTATTTAACTGTTGTCTTATAATTTTTATTTTATTATTTTAAAGTTTTATTTATCTTGAGAGAGAGAGCATGGCACATGTTGGGGAAGGGCAGGGAGAAAGGGAGAGAATCCCAAGCAGATTCCCCACTGTCAGTACAGAGCCCAATTTGGGCCTCAATCTCATGAACCTTGAGTTCGTGACCCAAGCTGAGACCAAGACCTGGCCACTTAACTGCCTGAGCTACCCAGGCACCACACAACTTTTATTTTTAAAATAACTTGATTAAAAACCTTATGGTTCACTATTTTATAAACATTTTCCCCCTTATTTTTTTTATTAAAAATAATTATACAAAATATATTCAAGGCTCTTAAGTAGTCATTCATCTTAAAGAAATGTAACCAGCCCAACATTAATAAAGGAAATCTGCTACTTGGGATTTATTTTTTTAATGAAAGTAATGCATGTTTATCATGTAAAAAAAATTCTAACTAGAAGTAGAATATTAGTTATATACACAAGCAGGTATAACATTTTCATTTATTTTTTTGATTTTAATGTTTTTATTTCTGAGAGAGAGAGAGCGAGAGAGAGATACAGTGTGAGCAGGTGAGGGTCAGAGAGAGAGGGAGATACAGAATCTGAAGCAGACTCCAGGCTCTGAGCTAGCTGTCAGCACAGAGCCCGACGCGGGGCTCTAACCCACGAACTGTGAGATCATGAGCTGAGCCGAAGTTGGACGCTTAACCAACTGAGCCACCCAGGCGCCCCTAATATTTTCATTTAAAAAAATTGGGTTACTTCTCTGCCTTTCTAGAATTTAAAAAATAGTTATATTATCATAATTTGTCTTGGGTTTCTTCCATTGCTTGTCAGTATTTTTGGATTTAAATTGTTTCAGTGATGGTGTGAGGTTCATTTTGACTTACAGTGAGGATGGGCATGTGCTGTATTTCTCAAAACCTAACTCGTGTTTGTTTTTTTCTTATAAATAAATGAATTATTATTATTATTATTTTAAGTTGGGCATGAAGCCCAAGTTGGGGCTTGAACTCATAACATTGAGATCAAGACCTGAGCTGAGATCAAGAGTCTGACACTTAACCAACTGAACCACCCAGATGCCCCTTGTGTTTTTTCTAATTAGCATCTCAGTTTCACTTCTTCTGACTTGGGTTTAATCATATTTTGACTTAGTTACTTAAGGGTGGATTTTGTTTTATTTTTAAATTTCATCAAGGGGCGCCTGGGTGGCTCATTCAGTTAAGCATCTGACTGTGGCTCAGGTCATGGTCTCACAGCTCCTGAGCTCGAGCCCCGCATCAGGCTCTGTGCTGACAGCTCAGAGCGTGGAGGCTGCTTTGAATTCTGTCTCTCCCTCCCTCTCTGCCTCTCCCCCACTTGCATTCTGTGTGTGTGTGTGTGTGTGTGTGTGTGTGTGTGTCTATCTGTCTCTCAAAAATAAACATTTAAAAACTTTTTTTATATCAAAATTACCTGAGAAGTACTTACTCTTTCAAGACCACTTTTTTGAATAAGGAAACAGTCATTTTGTTCTACCCTTCATTTTCTGTATTTTTACTGAACATGTCAAACTTAAGGCAGTTATTTTTGTTTCTTTGTGTATATTTTAGATTTAGGTTTCCTGATTTTTTTTTTTTTATGCTATCCCATACTCGGAAAACAAAACACCTCCTGGTGCCAGTTGGTTTGTCTTATGCCTGTGACTGAGGGCTTAGCTGCTCACTCTGACTAGTAAGCATCATAGTCTTTTGGAAAGAATAAACCTGAATATCTCAGTATGAAGAAGTAGGGAATAGAGTTTGATTAGAGGACACAGGATATGAAGATGTATATTGCTTGAGTGTCCAGAGAGATCTCAAAGCTACCTCCGTAGGGTACAGAACAGAAACGCTTGTTACATGGGTAGAAGGGGTCTGAAATTGCCTGCAGCCTGTAAGTCTATTTTAGGTAAGTAGGGTGATTTCTCTGTGTTTGTTTTTTCAACTTAATAGCATTTGTTTCGTGTGCCAAGTCATGCTTTGATTTAAATATTTAAAAAGTGTCCTTGCTCAAATCAATACTCAGTTGAACTCATTTCAAAATCTGTGATAGTGTAAATCTAGGTAGGCAAATCCTTGGAACAGTGATACATTCCATGAGGTTGTTAGATACCGACCTTCCATTTGGAAAGGTTTGACCATGGGGAATATGCAGGTTTTGAGAGATTCGTACTTACAATGAGCATTTAATTTGCTCGTCACTATCAATGTAATAAAGAGATACACCATCTTGTTCCAGTATGGATTTTTTTTCTTCAGAAACAAGCACTTTCTTCCCTATTTGTATCTGCCCCAAAGGAGTCATTTTAAGAATTTAGACATTAGTTGGGAGCCTGGGTGGCTCAGTCGGTTGGGCGTCCGACTTTAGCTGAGGTCATGATCTCACAGTTTGTGGGTTCGAGCCCCGTGTTGGGCTCTGTGCTCACAGCTGGCTCAGAGCTTGGAGCCTGCTTCGGATTCTGTGTCTCCCTCTCTCTCTGACCCTCCCCTGCTCATGCTGTCTCTCTCTCTCTCAGAAAAAAAAATAAAAAACAGAATTTAGTCATTAGTTACATTGGAAGTGAATATGATAGGGCCTTTCGGTTACCCAAATTAATCAATTTTTTGTTCTCATTTGTGTGCATTTGATGTAGGAATGGATATAGATAGTGGTAAAATTGGCCTCATCTTCCTTTATTATTAAGGATACTAGGGCATAGATACATATTTTTTAAAGATAATTTTTATTCACTTTAAAAATTTTTCATTTTTCACTGTTTTTTAACGTTTATCATATTTTTGAGAGACAGAGAGTGTGAGTAGGGGAGTGGCAGAGAGAGTGATACACAGAATCTGAAGCAGGCTGTAGGCTCTCAGCTGTCAGCATAGACCCTGACCTGGGGCTTGAACCCATGAACCATGAGATCATAACCTGAGCTGAAGTTGGATGCTTAACTGACTGAGCCACCCATGCAGCCCCCACTTTTTAAATTTTTTAATTAAAAATAAATTTATTATTATTATTTTTTTTTTTAGAGAGAGCACGCAAGTGGGGGAAGGGGCAGAGGGAGAGAGAGTCCAAGCGGGACTTGATCCCACTACCCTGGGATCGTGACCTGAGCCTATCGGATGCTTAAGAGACTGAGCCACCCGGTCACTCCTTTATTCACTTGTTTCTGTGTGTTTTCTGATTCAGTTTGTAAATTGTGTTTTTAAAAATAAGAGTAGTTCATAGAATTAAATAAGAACTTGAATTAGAAAAAATCTTATATTAAATGATTCAGTCTCCTTGTTTTCTAGAGTGACTTGTTTAAAGGGAATTAACTAGTTTGTGGCAAAGCAAATCTAGAAGACAAGAGCCTGAGTCAGCCAGAAACTCTTTTCTTTTCCCTACTACATGTTGTCTCTCTAGGTCTAGAAAGAAAAATGGAAAAGCTTTGTGTAGCAAGTGTTGCCCTTGGGGATCAGAAATGAAGTAATTTCTGTTCTAACTCATTTGTGCCTTGACCAGTTGACTTTTGCTTTCAGACTATGAATTTGTTGTAGAATTAATTCTCAAGTGTGCTTTTGGTCTAGATTTAAGATCTATAATGTCTTTTTCTAGTTGGATTGGATGCTGCTGGCAAGACGACCATTCTGTATAAACTGAAGTTAGGGGAGATAGTCACCACCATTCCTACCATTGGTAAGAAAGTTTACAGATGACTTTAATTTATATCATAATAGTATGCTATAAAATGAAATAGAATATGGTTTAATATTGAAACAATTTTTATGGTTTATTTCTTTAGAGCAGCTTTATGTTCGCAGAAAAATTGAGAGGAAGATACAGAGATTTCCCATATACTCCCCACCCTCATGTGTAGATAGCTTCTCCGTTTATCAGCATCACTCATTTGAGTGGTACATTTGTTACAATTGATGAACCTCATTGACACATTATAATCATCCAAAGTCTGTGGTTAACCTTAGGGTTCACTTTTGGTTTTGTGCATTCAATGGACAAATGTCCTGTGGCATATATCTATCATTATAACTGGCTTAGGTTCTTTTTAAGTTTGTTAATTAGTAGGACTTTAAAAAAGCAATTCTGAGAGAATTCTATAATAAAGAGGTTTATTTTCTTTATGACATTTTGCACCACTGTCTTTTTATTCTTTCTAGGTTTTAATGTGGAAACAGTAGAATATAAGAACATTTGTTTCACGGTATGGGATGTTGGTGGTCAAGATAAAATTAGGCCTCTCTGGAGGCATTACTTCCAAAATACCCAGGTAAGGGAATGCTATGCAGTTTGTATAACTTTTCTTTATATGTTTTATGCTTTAAGGTTTCTGTTAATATCTACTATTTGACTGGGTGTTGGTGTTTACTATGTGAGTTGGCATTCTTATCACTGCTTACATATTCTTCAGTGAACTCTCTCACTCATGCCTTTGAAGGCTAAATTATCCAGTGTGGATGATTTACATAGCCATCATAACAGTACATGGAAGATTAGGTGGAGGGTGATTCTCAAGATTGAATGAGATGTCTCATCCATAGTTCTCTTGGTTTTGTTCTTAGTCTAAAAAGTAAGGTCTATATAACTTTATCATTGTAATTTTTAATGAGTAAAGGGTAATTAATAGTCCTTCATTTAGCCCAGTTGTTTATTAAAATACATTAAGAAAAAATTATATTAATATAGATCTACCTTGTTGGTTTATAAGGTATTTTTGTATTTTCATGTAGTATATATAATAGTGGCATGAGAGAGACCTTAGTAATCCTGTAGAGTAGGAGTTCTCAAATTTGGCTACACATTAGAATCACCTGGGAGCTTCAAAAAAACAATCCCAAAGTGCTGATCATTAACTTGAATTGGAATCTCTGGGGATATAAACTAGGTCTCAGTAATGCTTCTTAAACTTTTTTTAATTTTTTTTTTTGTTTGTTTTTAATTTATTTCTGAGAGAGAGCAGGGGAGGGTCAGAGAGAGAGATACAGAATCTGAAGCAGGCTCCAGGCTCTGAGCTAGCTGTCAGCACAGAGCCCAGTGCGGGGCTCGAACCCACGAACTCTGAGATCATGACCTGAGCCGAAGTCAGACGCTTAACCAACTGTGCCACCCAGGTGCCCCTGCTTCTCAAACCAACAGCATCAGTACCACCACCAGAGAATCTGCTAGAATTTCAGGCCTTGGGGCACCTGGGTGGCTCAGTTAAGCATCTGATTCTTGGTTTCAGCTAAGGCCATGATCTCACAATTCATGGGTTCAAGCCCTACATCAGGTTCTGCACTGGCAGTGTGGAGCCTGCTTGGAATTCATTCTCTCTGCCTCTCTCTGCCCTTTATTTCCTCGTGCTCTGTCTCTCTCAAAATAAACAAACATTAAAAATAGTTAACAGAGTAACTATTGTTGGGTGAGGGGAGGCTGTCTGCATTGTAGGATGTTTAGCAGCATCCCTGTCCTCTACCCACTAGGTGCCAGTAGCAAACCCCACCCCACCCAGTTGCAGTAACCAAAAATATCTACACATATTGCAAAATATCCCTTGGGGACAAACTTGCTCCCTTTTGAAAACCGCTGCTCTAGTCTACCTCTCACATAGGAGCAAGCTGAAGCTTGGAATAACTTACAAGACTGGAGGGGTGGTTCTTGTTCTGCATATCTCTTGAAACTTGTTCCAACTCCCTTGTGTTGTCTACCACAAGAGAAGTTTCTCATCAGTTTTTATTTACTCCTGGAGTTGATAAATACATTTTTAAGTAATGTGTGATGTTACAAACCCTTCATATGTGTTAAATTTGCAGATGTCATTCTTGGTCTCCAACTCTTAGAACGTTGTATGCAAGTGAGGTATGTTGCCACCAGGTGGCAGTGAGTACCCTAGGCAGTGGCTGGAACTACCAGGTTTAAGTAGTATGTCATGTCCAATAAACGACATGCTTTTTTATTTAAAAATTAGAATGTTTCAGTTCATTAGCTGTGATTAGAAAAGTTATTTTGAGGGACGCTTGGGTGGCTCGGTTGGGCTTCTGATTTTGACTCAGGTCATGATCTTGCAGTTTGTGGCTTTGAGCCCCGTGTCAGATTCTGCATTGACAGTGTGGAGTCTGCTTCAGATTCTCTCTCCTTCTCCCTCTGCCCCTCCCCTGCTCTTGCTTGCTCTCTCTTTCTCCCTCACAAAAATAAACATTTTTTTAAAAGCTATTTTGATATGAGTCATGTGCTTAAAAAATATTAATGGAAATTGTCAAATGTATGCAAAAGTATAGAGAATAGCATATAAACTTCCACATCTCTTTCACGCAACTTCAATTATTAGGATACAGCCAGTATTGTTTAATCGATATTCCTCTCAATTAAGATACACCTCATCTTTTAGATTATTTTAAAGCAAGTCATAGTCCTTTGATTTACATTTTTGAAGTAAAATTAGGGATGAAGTAAGACTTTGCTAATCCTTAATTTGTTATTCTTGACCAAGAGTAACCCTAATCTCATCCTAGATTTGTTTACAATGCTTTGTAACTTACTTTAGAGTTTTTAATTGAGATTAGACTCATTCCTGGCCTTTTATTTATTTATTTAAAAAAAAATTTTTTTTAATGTTTTATTTATTTTTGAGAGAGAGAGACAGCATGAGCAGGGGAAGGTCAGAGAGAGAGGGGGAGACAGAATCTGAAACAGGCTCCAGGCTCTGAACTGGCTGTCAGCACAGAGCCCGATGTGGGGCTCGAACCCATGAACCGTGAGATCATGACCTGAGCCGAAGCCGGACTCTTAACCGACTGAGCCACCCAGGTGCCCCCATTCCTGGCCTTTTAGATCACCTCATAATCAAAAGTCCAAGAACTTCTTCCTTGAGAACTCATGCCTACAGGAGAAAGTTTTATGTATTACCTGATGTAATCTCAGCTAAGCTTTTGCACCAGCTTTTCTAGTATTCCTGATCAGTTGTTTTAGCTATAAAATACAAAAGAAACCAATACCATTTAACCATGCTTCTCACTTTTTTAACAAGCCAGGACACGGTTTATTGTGTAAATTCCTCTTCCTTCATTAGACAATTCAAATTATTTCGCTATTCTAAATAAGTAAGCATTTGGCCTTTTAAGTAACCTTTTCTTACTGTAGCCAAACTTATCTTTAGGATCTAAGCTTTTCTACAGTCTTGATTCTAGGTTGTCTCAGGAAGTGAATAACTCTGAATTTATTGCTGAAATAGTTCTCTCTCCCAGTGGTGTTACTTTGGGACTGAGAGCATTATTTTACATTTTATTTTACTTTATTTTTATTTAGCTATTATTAGCACACTTGTGCGCAGGACGGGGGTGGGGCTAGGCAGAGGGACAGAGAGAGGGAGAGGGAGGAAGGGAGAGAATGAATCTCAAGCAGGTTCCACACCCAATGCCTAAGGTCATAACCTGATCAGAAATCAATAGTTGCACTCCTAACCAGCTGAGCTACCCGGGTTGCCCCTACGTTTTAAGACAATAGAAATGGATTGTTAGTAGTCCAGGTAAATTTGGATCCCTTTTGGAGGCATTGCCTCTTCCAAAGGGGTAGAACCTAAAAAGGAATAGCTTTTGGAATAGAAGAAGGAGACAGCCTTTCCTGAATGCCTGTGATAAGCGATTCGATGCTAGATTCTTACTGTATCTCTATGGTTACATTTAACAGGCTTATAAAGTTGACAGCATAGTTTTATAAAAGAGGAGGCATGTTCAAGGATTAGATAATTTATATGATAAGTAGTCTTTGATTTGAATTTGGTTATTTTTCCATTATGCCATACTGGCACTCATAGCACCAGAAGTATTTTCAGTGGTTAGGATGTTTAAAATAATGGTTTCCAGCAGAGATTAAGGAAACGGGTTTGCAATTTGCTAGACCAAAGGAAATTGTTATTTAATGACCATAGCCTAAAGTAAATATTTAGTAACCCTGGCAAGCTTAGTACTGTGGTGGTCCTGAGGGGTAAATACAAAATAATATAGCCCCTTGCCCTAAGTGGATTTTATGCTCTCAGTGGATTTAATCTATTTACCCACATAAATAAGTAAACACAAGACAGTTTGTGCTACAGTGACAAGTGATCATAAATACTATAATGGTTAGCGTTGTAGGGAGAATAATATTTGAAGTAATCACTTTAGTATTAATAGGAATAGATTTTAACAAAGTTATCAAGGTAATCTACCCTCTCTCACTCCAGTTGAAAATTTTATACTTTTCCATTTGAAAGTTTTTAGAAAAGTCTTAACTGTTTCCTTAATTCTTCTTCTTTTCTGGCATAGAATTTTAATATTTGTGAATATCAGAATGGTTACTACTTTTCTTTCTGTTAAGGATTTCTTCCTTCCTTCCTTCCTTCCTTCCTTCCTTCCTTCCTTCCTTCCTTCCTTCGAGAGAGAGAGAGAGAGAGAGAGACAGCGTGAACAGGGGAGGGTCAGAGAGAGAGGGAGACACAGAATCCAAAACAGGCTCCAGGCCCTGAGCTGGCAGCACAGGGCCTGACATGGGGCTTGAACCCACAAACCATGAGATCATGACCTGAGCCGAAGTCAGATGCTAAACCGACTGAGCCACCCAGGCGCCCCATCTGTTAAGGATTTCTTATCAGGGCACCTGACTGGCTTAGTTGGTTAAGTGTCCAACTTTGGCTCAGGTCATGGTTTTGTGGTTTGTGGGTTCAAGCCCCACATCGGGCTCTCTGCTGTCAGCATTAAGCCCTTTTCAGATCCTCTGTCCCCCCAACTGTCTCTTTCCATCCCCGCTCTCATGTACACTCATTCACTCTTTCTCAAAAATAAATAAAAATTTTTAAAAAATTAAAAAGAATTTCACGTCTGGAGGCACCTGGCCGACTCAGTCTGTGGGACTCAGGAGCTCAGGGATGTTGAGTTCAAGCCCCACGTTGAGACTAAAGCTTAACTTTAAAAAAAAAAAAAAAAAAAAGTATTTTTTAATCAAGTTAGCAACAGTCTGGAGCAGAACTGACTTTTCCCTAAGAAGCCTATAAAAACTGTAGGGGTGCCGAAGTGGCTTACTTGGTTAAGCATCTGACTTCAGCTCAGGTTGTGATCTCGCAGTTTGAGTTCGAGCCTCATGTCTGCTGACAGCTCAGATCCTGGAGCCTACTTGGAATTCTGTGTCTCCCTCTCTGCTTTTCCCCTGCTTGTGCTCTTTCTCTGTCTCTCAAAAATAAATAAATGTTCCAAAAAAAAAAAAAAACCCCACAAAATTGTAGGGTTCCCTTTCCCCCTCTTACTTTTTTTTAAACACTTTATGCTTGCCTTTGACTGAATAAGCTAATTTCAGTTAGTAAATTCATGGATCTTTAGTCTTTGGTTTATTCTTTTATCTTTACTCCCACCTATGCTTTCCTGCCTAAGGGAAGAGGGATAAAATTTATTCTTAGTGTAGTTGAGAAAAGTGATCATTTGTTTAAGAGTAAGATTTTTATTTTATTATTTTTTTGAATGTTTATTTTTGAAAGAGAACACCAGCAGGGGAGGGGCAGAGAGAGAGAGGAAGGGCAGATACAGAATCCAAAGCAGAC
Source organism: Crocuta crocuta (assembly GCF_008692635.1). NCBI lineage: Eukaryota > Metazoa > Chordata > Mammalia > Carnivora > Hyaenidae > Crocuta > Crocuta crocuta. Next base: position 1,263,991 of record NW_027532166.1, read on the forward strand.
TCCAAGCTCCGAGCTATCAGTGCAGAGCCAAATGCAGAGCTTGAACCCAAGAACCATGAGATCATGACCTGAGCCAAAGTTGGACGCTTAACCAACTGGTTGAGCCACCCAGGGCCCCAAGATTTTTTTTTTAATAATGTAAGTTAAAATCACAAATAGTGCTCATCTCTATTTTTAGTTAGGGTCCTGTTCCTTTTTCTTTTAATAAGGAGACCTTGTCTTCCTTAACATTGAACTAAATATAGTTTTTCTGCTTGTACTTGTTTTATATTTAGTGTCTCCTTTAAAGTTAACTGCTACCATTTATTTACACAATTTTTCCCTAGGGTCTTATTTTTGTGGTAGATAGTAATGATCGTGAAAGAATTCAGGAAGGAGCGGAAGAGCTGCAGAAAATGGTAAGAGTATTTTTTAAGTTTATCGTTTGCAAGATGTGTTTTTCAGGGTGACCGCGGTATTGTTAGTGGTTGGTACCTTACTGTGATTAAATAATAGCAGTGAATTTTTTTAGGGCTAGGAAAAACCATGCACATAAAAATCTCTTACAGAGCTTTTTAAAAAACATACAAGAAGAGTAGCTACTTCATTAAGATGGGAAGAAGACTCAGCTTTTTAATGTTCATGGGTGACATGCTCCTCTGGTTGAGGATGTCTCCATTAGTCCAGTCCTTTATTTAATGGATAAAAAAAATCTATGGTTTTGAAACTATTGTGATATAAGAATCTTGGTTCAAATCCCTTATTCCCAAGGTCATTGGGTTCGGTTTTCTCTGTGCTATTCCTGTATAACCTATACTTTGAAATGTTTTGTAATAGCAGCCATGATAAAGAATTCCACCTGAAGGTAGTAGCATTTCGGTTGATGATGGTATTTTGGCTTTGCCATGTATCAGATTGTTTTCATATACAGTTGACCCTTGAGCAACATGGGAATTAGGGATGCCAGCTCAAGCCCCACCCAACTATGTGTACAGCTGGGTACAGTTGAAAATCCACATATAACTTTTGAATACTCAAAAACTTAACTGTTGCTTTCCTGGGCTATAATTTAGTGGCGGGAATGTTGGCTTCTTAGGCCGCATCTTCCCATCCCAGGTGGCTCTTTGTGCCAGTCACAGTGGAGAAGCAGCCTGAAGAGCAAAGCGGCCGCCAAGCCCTCGGACTCTGGAGCAGGAGGCGGGGTGGGGAAGGTGGGCAGCACAGGCCATGGGTGCCCAGGTGGTGCAGCCTGAGGACCAAGGACCGCTCAACCCTGCTGCTCAGGCTGCAAGCACAGACAAAACAACTCTTGGAATATAAATCAATGGTTGATGTAAAGGGAAAAAAAAAAACCAAAACCCAAAACTCCAGCAGAGCAAATCATGCAAGATAAGCAAATTGAAGCTAAAATTGAGGACCTGGAAAATTGCTTTTGAAATGAAAAAGCTTGCATTAGACAGGATGCAACTTTTGACTGCACTTAAAAAAATCTGGAGAAAATTAACCCTAAGTGTGTTCATGGATCATATGAAATCTGTTTTAAAGCTAAATTAATAATGAAATCCTACCAAGAATCTTGTGATTTGGAGGAAAAACTGTTGATGTTGGAAAGAAGAGATTACAATTAAACTTCAGAAAGTAAACTTTTAAAAATACAGACTGAAAAAAATAATACAGACTGAAAAGAGTAAATAGTTGATTTGGACAATATGGAAAATTCAGGCAAGATAAAGCCAATCCAACAAAGCCTACAAATTGGAGATACGCATTTATTCTACATGTGTTCCAAAACCTCATTTAGGGAGTAAAGCCAATTGGGCAAAGGATTTTACTTTAAGGAACCTGTTCTGCAGCTTGAGAAGAATTTCCCCGTGATCTAATAAGAATCCCATTGTGTCAGTTTTTGTTTCAGTCTTTGATAGGTCATTTAAATAGCAAATTTCAAGTAGTTTTTTTTAGTGTTTTCAGAACTATTCTAATACCTGCAGTTTTTTTGTAGCCTCACACTATAACATGGAATCTGTTGTTTTAAATATATTTAAAGTGACTGGCATACTCTAAAAGAATCTGAAAATCTCAGCATTGGGAGGGTCCCAAAAGACCTATAATCCAGCTTTCTGCTGAACATGGACCTTTTTCCTGCAATACTCTTGGCAGTCCCAACTCTAATTTGGAATGTTTCTGTGCATTTGCCAGTCAACTAAAATATTAGAAAAATTAGAAAATGATACACCCACATCTTGATTCTTTTTCTAACTATCAGTTGTATTTTATTGAACTAAATCTCATTTTAGATTTATCTCCCACACAAAAAAACTTAACTAGTAGTATAGTAATAGCCTACTGTTGACCAATAAGTTAACACATTTCACCTATTGTATTTATTGTATACCATATTTTTACAATAAAGTAAGCTAGATAAAAAATGTTATTAAGAAAATTGTAAGGAAGAGAAAATGCATTTACAGTAATGTACTACAAAAAAATCCACATATAAATTGACCTACACAGTTGAAACCCAATTTATTCAAGGGTCAGCTGTATTTATATAGTGAAAGCTTGTTAAGGAATCTTGCTAGAGAGGCACCTTGTCATGATTTCAAACTTGTATAGCCATAAAATATTTACTGAAGTGACATCTTAATTCTCATTCATTACTTCTAAGACTGTAGTGCATTTTGTAAAGCCATTGTGCCAGTAGATGTATAACTAAGTCACTGGTAGTTTGTCTGATGAGATAACTATCACCCCTTCTACTCTTTTTTGTAAATAGCTTTATCAAGATACAATTCATATAGAATAAACTTCACACATTTAAAATGTGTAAGTTACTGGTTTTATGATACAGAATTATGCAAACATTACCACAGTCTAATTTTAGAACATTGTCATTGACCTAGAAAGCCATTCTCTAGAACTATTCCACATTCCTTCCCCTACTCCACCCCACTCCACCCCATACCCCCAACNATACAAATAGAATCATACAGTACGTGGTCTTTTTTAACTTTTTGTTACTTTTCACTTAGCATAAGTTTTCAAGGCTTGTCCCTGCTGTGTCATGTGTCAGTACTCATGCCTGCCATCTTCTACTGTGTACTTTTATTTATTAATTATATTATGATTTACTCTTGCATTATTTCTTATTATAATATACTCTTGTGTTCTTGTATTTTTCATAATACTGCTAATACCCTAATAATTGTTTTGTTGTCCCACTATTGTATGGTCCAGCTGGCTAGAAAGGAATACAAGTTCAAAAAGAATCCTCTAAATACCTTTACTACTGAGTACCATAAAATTCTGCCATAAATACGTATTCCTGTATGTTTCTTGTCCTTGCCAATCCTGACTCTTAATGGATGATCATGAAAGCTGAAATGAATGATTTACTTTAAAGGAGTGCAGGCTGATTGCCTTGAAAAATAGTTTTGCTTTATTTGAAAGATGTATAATTATTTGCTGGGGATTTAAAAAATTGAAGGATATGAGGTTTAAGTTCTAAGAGTGTCTGAACTTCATGTAGTGAAATTAGGTTGATGTTTAATAATGTGCTTAATGTTGAATAAGTGATATACACAGGAAGACAGTATTTTCCCTCATTTGTAACAATAATTGAGTTCCAGTTTGTTAGTTGTTAACCTGTTAGCTTTTATTTCCAGCTTCAGGAAGATGAGTTGCAAGATGCAGTGTTGCTGCTTTTTGCAAACAAACAGGATTTGCCAAATGCTATGGCCATCAGTGAAATGACAGATAAATTAGGTCTTCAGTCTCTTCGTAACAGAACAGTAAGTATTTGGAGATTCATATTAACCTCATGACTTTCAGAAGTAATAGTATAATTGTTTAAGCAAGTATTCAATTTAAATACATACTAAGTAATTGTTCCTTTTGAATAGATAATAAGTACATCATTTGAAATAATACAGTAATATAGTCTTGCTTACAGACATGAGTCCTTTCAGGTTTTTATAAATGTGTGTTCAGTTTTAAACTACCTTAATATCTTCTCCTTTTTTAAACATTTAATATTTATCCCTTAAGAATCCAAATGTTTTGATACCTTTATTTGATTTGATTTGTATTCACTTTACCCTCAAAACATTTAGTATTGATAAAGATATGGAAAATTGTACTTTATGAGAATTATATAAGGATTATTGATATTGTTAATTTAATTTTAATTTTTTTAATGTTTTATTTATTTCTTAGAGAGACAGCGTGAGCAGGGGAGGGTCAGAGAGAGAGGGAGACACAGAATCCGAAGCAGGCTCCAGGCTCTGAGCTGTCAGCACAGAGCCCGATTCGGGGCGGGGCTCGAACCCATGAATCGTAAGATCATAACCTGAGCTGAAGTCAGACGCTTAACTGACTGAGCCACCCAGGAGCCCCTAATTTTAAATTTTTTTTTTTTAATGTTTTGTTCATTTCTAGGAGAGGGAGAGAAAGACAGCGTGAGCAGGGGAGTGTCAGAGAGAGAGGGAGTCACAGACTGAAACAGGCTCCAGGCTCTGAGCTGGCAGTCAGCACAGAGCCCGACGCAGGGCTCGAACCCACGAACTGCGAGATCATGACCTAAGCGAAAGTCAGTTGGACGCTTAACCGACTAAGCCACCCAGGCGCCCCTGTAATTTGGTTTTCTTATTAAAACTGCAATATTTAGCAACCATATTTTACATAATATTTTATACTGTTTGCCTGTTAACATCCAAAGCTTGTGAACTATAATTATGACATTAAACAAATTTTGAATTTAAAATTATAAGAGGGGTGTCTGACTTTGGCTCAGATCATGATCTCATGGTTGATGGGTTCAAGCCCTGTGTTGGGTTCTGTGCTGATCCTCTCAGAGCCTGGAGCCTGCTTCGGATTCTGTGTCTCCCCCGCTCTCTCTCTGCCCCAACCCCCCTATTCTGTCTCTCAAAAATAAATAAACTTAAAAAAAATTAAAATTGTGAGAAATATTATACTTGGTCTCCAATAGCTTGTTTAGGTCAGCAATTTAAATACTGGGAAAACACAGTGTACTGTTTTATATACAAAGATATCACAAACTTTAGTGTGACTTGTGTTTTACAAGGTTTTTACGAAGTTGTCAACAAGGTAAATAGTATGTTATGGCAGTAACTATATAGTTTGAGATGTCCCAGGATGATTTAAACAAGATAAACTGTAAATGCTACCAGTTTCCAGTTCTGTGAAGATAAGAATTTGTGCCTTTTCCCAGCCTTCTAGGTTACTGGGTGTTTGGTATTCAAATAATAATTGGTAGCACAGTATACTTGCATTGACCTTGCAATAATAAAGTCTTTATTGTAAGACAGAATAAAACTAGTCAGTGAAGAAAAATATTAAAAAGAAACTATCCCTCAAGGTAATTAAATTGCTTTCTAGATCTTTTTCTTGCTCTTTGTTAGCTTTTCATGTTATTTCGTGCAATTATTGAGATATGATTCATTACCATTTTAAAAAGTGAAACTTTTTGGAATGCTTGAAATTACAGATAGTGAAATTATCTGAAAAGCCTTCCTCTATTAGCAGCTCCTACTTTTTTTGAAAATTTGCCTTCTGTACTCTATACTTAGTTCTATGGGAAATAAGAGGGTTATAAGGACCTGATAGGTATTTAGTTACTAATCTTCCTATGAATGTTCTTTTCGGATTAAGGAGTATAGATCATTGATTCAATCTAATGGATCAATAAGAGTAGATTTAAATGTGGCAAGAGTTTGTGAGAAGCATGTATTAGAACACTCCGAATCTATATAGTCAGTGAAATCATTATAAAATTAATCATTTGTGAGATCCAAACTTTAACAAATTTATGTCGTTCTTCCTGTTGTTTTACATAGTTCTTTTTTCCTATATATTTATGGTAACTGCTGACTAAATAATACTTTGGACAGTTGGGAGCAAGTATTTAATCTTCTGATTAAGAAATTCTAAAGACTGTGGTTATATATAGTCTTCTGTTAATCACGTACTTTCTTGTTCTTTCTCTACAGTGGTATGTTCAAGCCACTTGTGCTACACAAGGAACTGGTCTGTATGAGGGACTTGACTGGCTGTCAAATGAGCTTTCAAAACGTTAAATGAAACTGGATATCTAACCAAGGACACATTTGATAGAATTGGTCTAGGCTTGTTACAACAAAATTAGTTTGCATCTTGGTTATTAAACAGTATCTGGGACTGGTTTGGGCAGAATATTACAGCGTTTAAACTTATTTTGTTGCCAATTATTGTTTGCCAAGTATAATATTGCTTTTTAGCAATATGCTTGGTTTTAAAGAAATTCTCCTTAACTTGGGAAAAAAGTGTCCTCTTAATTTTACTTCCCTTAAGCCTAAATGCCTGGACATAGCTATTGTGACACCTTTACATAAACCCGTTTTTGAATGTTTTTCGAGCCCACAAGAAATAACGTTTTAAAGTTATCCCCTTGCTACTTTACTGATACCTTTATCATTCCTGGGACAGTCTGCTGATTTAAAAAATGTAGCATTCCATTTGTATTTATTTTTCTCCCTTGCCAAAAAGATTTTCTAATACTGCTTGTACCAGCCAGGGAAATGCTCCAAAACACTATTCAGATCTCTTGCACTGAGGAACTTCTGTTTTCTCCCCATTATTGAATCCTGGCTTTTCATCAGCCAAGCTTACCTTAGTGTGGTTTGGATTTGATAGCTAATTAGTTCTGTGCTGGTTGCAAAGAGTTCATATTGAAATGATTTTTTAATACCCAGCAGATTGTCTTCCTTTATATTGTATCTTTTTTATGTTGCATGTTGCTTTTTGGTATCAGCCTGACTCTTTGCCCAGTATATGATAGTTCTGCTGATGTTTTATTGTTTATTGGTGAACATATCTTCATTAAGAGTTTTTGGAAAACTCATCAAACTCAGTAAGTTTTCTTCATAACCCATTTGGAATTCTTCCTAATAAAATGATAAAAATATGTAATTGTGTGTGTTCTTTTTGAGTCTTCAAGATGTTTGAAATGGATTTTCTTATTTAATGAAGTTTATTTGCATATATTTTGTGAACAATAATAGAGGCCTCAGTGAATTTACTAATTGTTTACATTGGAAATAAAATATAGGTTGCTATCATGTATATAACAGAGTGGTGGGGAGCAACTTCAAAATTTTAGCTTCTTTTAGAGTTTGACATTGTACATTTCTAAACTCAGAGGCAAAAGCTGTAATAAAATGAACTGCCCAAAAAGCATGTATGCATGTGTTTGTTTCACAACTGATAGCTTTTTTTTTTTTAATATTTTATTTATTTCTGAGAGAGAGAGAAAGACTGCATGAGCAGGGGAGGGTCAGAGAGAGAGGAAGATACAGAATCTGAAGCAGGCTCCAGGCTCTGAGCTAGATAGAGATCACCACAGAGCCCAACACAGGGCTCAAACCCACGAACCGTGGGATCATGACCTGAGCCGAAGTCGGACGCTTAACCAACTGAGCCACCCAGGTGCCCCTGATGTTAGCTTTTAAAAAATGTAAGTGCTGTTTGCATGGCAGACTGCAGACTGTTAGCAGTGCTACTCTCCTGTGTAGAAGAGTCACAAGCACTTTCCTTTTTGTCTTCACCTACTTCAGAACTGCAGAGAGCTGAGTGTGACTAATTTTTTGTTAATAAGGTAGTAAAGGTATATATACTTTGTTAACTACATCTATTGTTATTAAGGACTCAACTTGGTAACCTTATGACTTAGTTTTTGTCTATACTGTTTTATGTATTTTATAAACCTTTTTAAAAAAGTTCTTAGTGGCTTGTATAGATTCAGATAAATTTGTGGATTGAAATTTTATTTTCAAACCAAATACATGCTAGTAAAATATATTTTTGAATAATAAAGTGCGGAACCAAGTGAAAGGAAATTAGAATTAAATGCTTGATGATTGTCATACAGGTTACTGGGGTAAAGTGTGTGTTTAACATCGGTCACTTGATAAAAGTACAACTTTCTTAGCCCACTGAATGAATTCTCCATTCTCTCTGAGTAAGAAAGGTATTCTTTCATTTTGGATAAAACTAAGATATGGTGTAGTATGTGTAGTTCATGGGGTTCAACTAGAGATACTAAATTTCTAATGGTTCACCATTATGATCATAATTAAGTCACTGTTAATTTTTAAAACAAGTTCAGGATGCTTTCACAGATTCTGAAAAAGGAATAAAGACAATCCATAATAATCTTATTTGTGATGTAAAGCAACTTTTACTATCCTTGTTGTAAATGATTGCATTAAGAAACTAAAATTGCTTAATTTTCACCAAATGTATTAGATTTGTAAGATTACTTTTTTTTTAAAGAAAACATTAACTTGGTAACTTGGCATGTTTTTTACCCTAAGAAATTATATTGCTTTTTCTTCAGTCCCAGTGGTGGTAATTTTTTAAGTCAAATTGAAAAGTTCCTTTTTTCCCCCCAAATAGGCTAAGTAAATTCTTTGGGAAAAAGTATAAATTGAGAAATAACCCCCATAATGCCTTACCCTGTGTTTTAACATTCTTTGCAAACGATATTAACTTACAAAGTCACTATCACTGTCCCAACTTTTTGACATGCTCAGTACTCTTAAGAAGTACTTGACACCATCAAGATTCAATGCTTACTGTTCACACTAATGTTAAACTTAGTGTTGGTCAATCAATAAGAGGTCTCTGTGACCTCCCCTATTAATACAAAACAGTTGATTATATCCCTAGATTAAAAAGTATTCTGTCAAGTAATTGTTAAGTATGTTAATAGGAAAACTGAAGAATTGTGGTTCTCTTAAAGGCTGATGAGCAGCAGCATTGGAGTTGATGGAACCATTATGTTTTCTATCCTGACCAATAAGCTTTTGGGGAGGGTGGTGGGCATATTACCCATTGTCCTTTACCTAACTTATTGAGTTGCTTTCCTGTGATGTAATGTCTTGGTATTTTGTTAACGTATTTCTGTTCACTTGAATTTTTCCCCTTCACCTTAAATATTCTCTGTTGAAAATACAAGTGAAATGTTCCTTCAGTTTTCCAGAATATTCATGTCTCATTAACTGAGACTTCCAGTGTTCTTTAGCGTATGTGTAGAATTACCTCATGTAGTCATAATTAATAATCACTTTCAGATCATTTATTGGGGTCAGACTTTTTTAAGGATCTTATTTTTTTTTTTAATGTTTTATTTATTTCTAGGAGAGAGAGAGACAGCGTGAGCAGGGGAGGGTCAGAGAGAGAGGGAGTCACAGACCGAAACAGGCTCCAGGCTCTGAGCTGGCAGTCAGCACAGGGCCCGACGCAGGACTCAAACCCACGAACCACAAGATGATGACCTAAGCGAAAGTCGGACGCTTAACCGACTAAGCCACCCAGGTGCCCCTTAAGGATCTTATTTTTGAATAATCTCTACACCTAGTTTGGGGCTTGAACTCATGATCCAAAGATTGAGTCACATGCTCTACTAACTGAGCCAATGAGGCACCCCTGGGATCATTACTTTTTAATGTTTATTTTTGAAGAGAGAATAAGATGGTGTGAGTGGGGGAGGGGCAGAGAGATGGAGGCAGAATCTGAAGCACACTCTGGGCTCTGAGCTGTCAGCATACAGACCAATGTGGGGCTCCAGTTCACAAGCCATGAGATCATGACCTGAGCCTTAGATGTTTAACCAACTGAGCCAGCCAGGCGCCCCTCAGACTTTATTTTAAAAGTCCATAAGATCTATAGTGATGTCCCCTTTTTCTGATTTTAGTGATATGTGTCTTTATTTTCCTTAAGTGTGGTTAGAGGATTATCCATTTTACCTTTTCACAGAACCAGCTTTTTGTTTAATCTGTTTTATTGGTTTATTTTTATTGCTATCTGCTGATTATTATTTCTTATGCTTTAATTTGCTCCTCTTTTCTAGTTTCCTAAGAGTGGAAGTGTAGATGATTGATTTTCAATCTTTTCTAATGAATTCAGTGCTGTGAATTTCCCCTCTAAGCACTTCTTTCAGTGTATCCCACAGGTTTTGATAAGTTTTTATTTTCACTCTTTAAAGTATTTTTTAAATCCTCTAATAAGATTTCTTCTTTGACTCGTATTATTTAGAAGTGTGTCAAGTGAGGATTTTCCAGCTATGTTTTTGCTTTTCATTTCTTACAGAATTCCATTGTGTTCTGAATGCAGATATGTAGGATTTCTGTTCTTTTAAATTTGTTCAGGTGTATTTTATAGGCAAGAATGTCTTGGTGAATGTTCCATGTAAGCTTGAAAAGAATGTTTCTTCTGTTCTGGGTAAAGTTGTCTATAGATGTCAATAAAATCCAGTTGATCTCAGCTCTTTTCTTACTGGTGTTCTGCCTGCTGAATCAGTCACAGAGAAGTGTTGGAAGTCTCCAGCCATAGAGGATTCATCGATTTCTCCTTACATATCTGTCAGTTTTTGCCTCATCTCCTGTAGTTTGACACATGTTTTAGGTGTATATGTGGTAACAGCTGTCTTGTATGACTGATCCTTTATCATTTATCTTTATCCCTGATAATTTCCCTTGTTTTGAAGTCTACTCTATCTGAAACCAATACAGCCACTCCTGCTTCCTTTGATTAGTGTTACAATGGTGTATCTTTCTCCATTTACATTTTTTTGAGACTTTGTTTCAGAGCAGTTTTAACTTACAGAAAAGTTAAGGAAAGACTCCCATGCATACCTAGCATCTCCCATTATTAACATTCCCTGCCAGCGCGGTAACGTTTGTTGCATTTGACAAACCTTTATAGATACATAATCACCCCAAATCCAAGTTTACATCAGAATTCACTCTTGGTATACTTTTTCTGGGTTTGGACAAATGTGTAATATGTATCCATCATTATATGCAGTATTTTATATCCCTAGAAATCCTGTGTTCCACCTGTTTATTCCATCCCCAGTGCCTGGCAACCACTGATCTCCACAGCTTCTATAGTTTTGCCTTTTTCAGAACATTGTGTGGTTGAAATGTAAAATGTACCTTTTCAAATTGGCTTCTTTCACTTAATACGCATTTAAGTTTCTTTCATGGCTTGATAGTTCATATACCACAACGTATCCATTTATCTACTGTAGTATTCAGTAGGCTGAGCCCAAGTTTTGGCAGTTATCAACTCCTTTGGGTAAATACCAAGAAGCATGGTTGGTGGATTGTATGTACAAGTACGTTTAGTCTTGTAAAAAAACCATTAAACTGTCTTCCACAGTGGCTGTACTACTTTGCTTCCCCTCTGGTAGGGTTTGAGAGTTCCCATTGTTCCACATCCTGACCAGCATTTGGGGTCACTGTTTCAGATGGGGCCATTCTAATAGAAGTGTAGTGGTATTTCATTTTAATTTTTGGATTTCCCTGATGGCATATGAAGGGGGACATTTCCTTTGCTTATTTGCCATCTCTACATCTGTTCTGGTAAGGCTTAGTTCTGGGCCAATTTCTTTGGCTGGCCTTTGTAATTGGATTTTTTTTAATGTTTATTTTTGAGAAGCAGGGAGAGACAGAGCACAAGGAAGGGAGGGGAAGAGAGAGAGGGAGACACAGAATCCAAAGCAGGCTCCAGGCTCTGAGCTGTCAGCACAGAGCCCGACGCAGGGCTCGAACCCACAGACTATGAGATCATGACCTGAGCTGAGGTCGGACATGCAACCGACTGAGCCACCCAGGCGACCCTTGTAATTGGATTTTAAGAGTTCTTCCTATATTATGAATATAGTCCTTTATCACATGTGTCTTTTGCAAATATTTTCTTCCACTCTGGTTTGTCTTCCACTCTGGTACCTGTTTACTTTTAATCTATGTGTGTCTTTATGTTTACATTTAAAGTGGGCTTCTTGTGGACAACATATAGTTGGGTCTTATATTTTGATCCGTCTGACAGTCTGATAACTGATGGCATTTAGACAATTGGCATTTAAAGTGATTACTGACATAGTTGGATTAATATCTACCGTATCTATAACTTTTCTAATTGTTGTCCTTGTCCTTTGTTTACAATTTTGTCTTCTTTTTTTTGCCCTCGACTTTTTTTTTCTGCCTTTGGTGTTTTTTTCTGTGCGTGTGTGTTATGTGCGTGTGTGGTGTTTATCCTTAAGGGAGAGAGGGGCAGAGAGAGAGGGTGACACAGAATCCAAAGCAGGCTCCAAGCTCTGAGCTGTCAGCACAGAGCCCGATGTGGGGGCTTGAACCCATGAACCGTGATATCATGGCCTGAGCTAAAACCAAGTGTCAGATACTTGACTGACTGAGCCACCCAGGCACTCCTCTCAACATTTTAAAAACTTCACTCTTCTTGCTTGCATGGTTTCTGAGAAGTCAGATGTAATTTTTACCTTTGTGCCTCTAATAGGTAAGGTGTTTTTCCCCCTCTGGTTTCTCTTTTCCATCTTTGATTTTCTGTAGTTCAAAAATGATATGCATATATGGAGGATTTGGAGCATTTATCCTGCTTGGTGAAATCTGAGTTTCCTAGATACGTATGTGGTTTGATGTCTGCCGTTAAGTTGAGGAAATTCTCAGTCCCTATTGTTGCAAGTATTTCACTTTCTCATCTCTTGTTATTCCCATATGTGTATGTTGCACCTTTTGTTGTCCAACAGTTCTTTGATGTTTTTCCCTTTTGGTTTTGGTCACCCCGCCCCAGGTCTTTTTTTTCCCCCTTCCTTTTCAGTTTGGGAGGTTTCTGTTCAGTGTCCTCACACTCAGAGATTCTTTCCTTAGCCATGTCCAGTATATTAATTAGCTCACCAAAGGCATTCTTCATTTGTTACAATGTTTTAATCTCTAGCATTTCTTATTGATTTTACTAGAATTCATCATCTCTGCTAACATTGCTCATCTGCTCTTTTCTATTGTCTTCTTTATCCATTAGAGCCCTTAACATATTATAGTTGTTTTGAATTCCCAGTCAGATAATTCTGTCATCCCTGCCATATCTGAAACTGGCTCTAATGGTTGCTGTCTCATCAAGCTGGTTTTTGCCATTTATGTATGTATGTATGTATGTATGTATGTATGTGGCTAAATATTTACCTATTTATCTATTATTAAATTGGTTCTATGCTGAACATGGGGCTTGAACTCATGACCCTGGGATCAAGAGTCATATGCTCTACTGACTGACCCAGCCAAATGCCTGTTTTTTGCCTTTTAGTATGTCTTTTCATTTTTCTTTCTTTCTTTTTTTTTTTGATTGCTGGATATGATGTACTGGGTAAAAGTAACTGCTATAAATAGGACTTCAGTAATGTCATGGTAAGGTGTGGGAGTAAGGCCAGCATTTTATAATCCTATGATTACAGTTCTCAGTCTTCTAGTGAGCCTTATGCCTCTGGACTGTGAACTTCACATGTGCTTCTCAACTATTTTTTTCTCCCTCTTTGGTGGGATAGGATGGCTACAGTGGGCTGGAGTTGGGCATTTCCCTCCCGCACCCCCAGGTCAGTTAGTCTCTGATAAAAGCCCTGTAAGTGAGGTTTGGGTTCGTTATTATTTATTTATTTATTTATTTATTTATTTATTTATTTATTTATGAGAGCAGAATTTTGTTAAAAACAGGATGCTCTGGCATATTTCAAAATGGTTTCTTTTCCCTTTTCTCTGCCAGAAGCATGAGATTTTTCTCCAGTATTCACTTTGAGAAGCTGGTAGAGATCCAGGAGGTTAAAAGTCACAAAAGTTGTGGGGGCCTGTGAAGCTTTTCACTTAACTTGGTTGTCCACACTGAGCCTTTAGTAAGTCCTCAATTACAGTCCCAGTGTCCCTCCCCTGGATTTCTGTTCCTGCAGGTTATGATTCTCTATATTCCCCTGTGGGCTTTAATCAGGATGGGGGGAGGGGAGGAGCGTGGCACCGGTTTACCCTATGACATTTCTCTTATGGATTTAAGAATAGTTATTGATTTTTCAGTTTGTTCAGTTTTTGTCTTCTCCATAGGACAAGAGTGGCAACTTCCACTTACATGCATGCTGGACCAGAAACCAGATGTTCTGGATCAAACTTCCTTAAATGTGAAAGTTCTCATTCTTGGTATGGAGGTGAAGGTGACTTCTGACTTGTCACTGGAAACAACTGCTTATCCTTCCTGGTGGCATTGGATGTTTCAATAATGTAAATATTAGCTACCAACTTCAGCAGGATTTATGGGAACTTAGATTGAATAAGAAAGAGCAAATAGTTGGTATATCTGCAAGTACATTATCTGAAGATCTGGTATAGGAGGAAACTAATGAAACAGTTCTAGAGTCTGATTATGTTTCAGATGGTTAAATTCTGAGAAAGTGACTAGAAAGAATCTATTAGCAGCTTTTTCCCAAGAATTAGTAGTTAGTGCTGGGAACAGTATTGGTACCCCAAAAGCTCACCCAGATGACATTTATTTATATTACCAGCTCAGTTATTTTTAGCACAATGTTAGGAATGAAATAACAGTCTTAATTTGTAATCTCATTAAGGCAATCTAAATACTTTGAAAGCAACATTAATATAAATATGGACTTCATTAGGATTTGGTTCTAAAATTTACTCCTGAGAATTATTTAAGCCCAGCATCTTCTTTCTACTTCTTTTTATTCTCAAGTTAGTTAACATAATGTACTGTAGAACACTTGGCTTCAATAGAACGCAGTGATTCATCTTTTACATACGATACCCACTGCTCATCCTGAAAAGTGCCCTCCTTAATTCCTGCCCCCCATCAACCCTCAGTTTGCTCTCTGTATTTAAGAGTCTCTTATGGTTTGCCTCCCTGTTTTTATCTTATCTTTCCTTCCCTTCCCCTATGTTCATCTGTTTCTCAAATTCCACATAGGAGTGAAGTCATGATACATTTCATCTAGCATATACATCATGACATTATATTCAGGTGCCTAACTTAAAGAAGTTACCACTACTGGAAGGTTACTTTGCTGCTTTTGTTTCTTACTTGCATATATCCCTTTATTCCTATTTCTACGACCACATAAAAAGTTTAAGTGGTTGTAACATTCTAGCAACAAAAATTCTGAGAAATCAATAGCAAAAGCAATAATCTGGACTCAGGCAAGAAATAATTAAGGCAGCTGTATCTAGTTAGTGAGTAGAGCCTTGCAAGGTTGTTTGTGTTTTAAAGAACAAGGGAGTCCGGTGTCTTCCTGATCTTGTCCGGTATTTCTGCATTGTTTCCATGGTATGCTTTCAATTATATTAGGCACCTAAGTATTCAGCTGTTTTGGGGCTTGGCACTGCCATCTGTAGGCAGGGAACTAACTGGCTCTCAGGAACTAATTGATTATTTGGTGGCACTGATTCTTTTTTTAGGCTGGGTTCAATGCCATTCGAGTAACAGAGATATATTTCACACAGACTGGCCAAGTTTGACCTTGGCCTGCGTAGCCTTTGAAGAAGTGAGGAATGATGATTTTTAAAAAGGGGGGGAAGGGTTGCCTGCCAAAAAGGCAACACAATTTTTTAAAGGGACCCCAAAGATATACAAATGGCCAGTAAGCACATAAAAAGTATTCTCAACATCATTAGCCATCAGGTAAATGCAAATCAAAACCATGATAAGATGCCATTTCATACTCGGGATAGCTGTAATAAAAAAGATAACAGGTGTTAGGACGTGGAGAAGTTGGAACCCCCATATATTGCTGATGGGAATGCATTTAAAATTGTGCAATTACTTTGGGTAAAAGTCTGCCAGTTCCTCAAAAAGTTAAGTATTTTCCATATGATCCAACAATTCTGCTTCTAGATATATGGCCAGGAGAAATGGAAACATGCACACTCAAAAACTTGTACACAAACGTACAGCATTATCCACAAAAGTCAAAAAGTGGAAGTAATCCAAAAGTCTGTCAACTGACAAATGGATAAAACGTGTTATGTCCGTACAGTGGATTTTCTTAAAAAGCAATGAAGTACTGATATGTACTACAACGTGGAAGAACCTCAGAAACATACTAAGTGATTAAGTTGGTCACAAAAGGCTATGTAATTACTTCATTTATATGAAATGTCCAGAAGAGGCAAATCCATAGGGGGAAAAAGTAGGTAAGTGGTTGCCAAGAGCTGAGGGGAAGGCGGAATGGGGATTGACTGGTAATGAGCATGGAGTTTGTTTCTGATGCCAGTCTTTAACAGTTGATTTCATGGGGGCACCTGGGTGGCTCAGTCAGTTAAGCGTCCAACTTTGGCTTGGTCATGGCCTCGTAGTTCATGAGCTGGAGTCCTGCATTGGGCTCTGTACTGACAGTGCAGAGCCTGCTTGGGATTCTCTCGCTTTCCCTCTCTCTCTGCCCTCCCTCACTTGTGCTCTCTCTCTCAAAATAAACTTTAAAAAATGAAAAATAAAACAATTGATTTCATGTGCAGTGACGAAAGCCCTTAAAAAGAAAAATAAAGATCAATTTTGGATGGAAGAACCATTGTGGGATTCTTTCACTTAGAATGAAGAAAAATGACTCAAGCCAGGCTGTAAAAAGCCAGATTTTTTAAAGGTATGTAATACAAGGATGAAAAGGGTAATAGAATTCCATTATTTAGAGTACTTAAAAATTCGGGGCGCCTGGGTGGCTTAGTCAGTTAAGCGTCCGACTTTTCGCTTAGGTCATGATCTCGCGGTTCGTGGGTTCGAGCCCCGCGTCGGGCTCTGTGCTGACTGACAGCTCAGAGTCTGGAGCTACTTCAGAGTCTGTGTCTCCCTCTCTCTCTGACCCTCCCCTGCTCACGCTGTCTCTCTCTCTCCTGGAAATAAATAAAAATATTAAAAAAAAAAATTCTACAGCTTCAACAGAAATATTTGTCTTTGGTTTAACAGATTCAAAACACTATGCCTAACCCAGCTTTTCTGAGAAAGGCCAGCTCTATTTCTAAATGCTTTTATCCGTGGATACACCATTTCTCCAAACTATTCTCGACGGGAAATAAAGATTGTATGTAATACTCTTTTAAAAGTGTGTATATTGTTTAATATGAGAACTCCAAATGAAGCCTATCCAATTACCTACTGAACTGTTTTCAGTTTCAAGAATAATGAGGTGAAACCAAAAATGCAAACTAGGAATACTTCAGTACCCTAAGGTGAACATCAACAATCTAATACCAGTAAAGTGTTACTAGGGAAAATGGATTGTACCATATAAACCTTTTAACATACAACCAACACAAAATGGATAGAAGATGGAGATGAATGATAGTTTGCAGGGAGTTTCTCAAGGAAATTGAAGATTATGTGTAAAAACCTAACACTGACAATATGAACATGGATTGTAACAGCTGCAACTTTGTTGTGGAAGCACAAATCCAGCTATATAGTGCTTGTTCTAGAGAGTGGCACCAGCCAATTGAACTAAAAGATTTAGTAATTTTAAGGTCTACAACTTGTATTTATCATTTATATGTAAAGTGTTAATTTTAGCATCTGGCTTCAGTATTATTCAATACAATGTAAAGATAGCCCACTTGCAAAATAGTTTTGTTCCATATAATTTATTTATTTATTTATTTTTAATTTTTTTAATGTTTTATTTATTTCTTGGAGAGAGAGAGAGACAGCGNATAATTTTTAATTATTAGCTCAAGGTTTTAAAAAATATATTAAAGCTCATCTTGAATTTAAGGTTTTCTCTTCAAAACCTATTTTTTATAACCAGCTGAGTTTAGTCTTTTTTGTGATTATGTGTTATAACTTGGTGAGTTATATTCCACCACAGCCATCTCAGTTTCTCAGGGATTTGTCTGTAGGCATTCTTGCTATCAGCTCCTCTGTACCTAAAATGGGATTTAAAAAGTGTGAGGTAATAGTGGATCATGGCTAACCCATTTAAAAGCCAATGTTGGTAGGCAAGGTTACTCTCTGAAACAAATCATTGAAGTAGACCCATATTTTTTAAGTGACCTTGTTTTGTTTTCTTAGGCTGCTTATTCTATTTACGTTCCAAGACTTCCTTATTTTTTATGCTTTTCTCCCCAAATATCTCTCAAAGAAGCAATGATACCGACCTCTGCAACTTGACAAAAGCTCAAAGATTAAATAGGAATTGCTGAAGATGAACTCTGAAAAAATATGAGGTTGGGTAATCCATTGTGAATAATCTAGTTCACGCCTACAAGACTACAACATAATTAAACTAAACAAGATAAAAATACATTGGTAGAGATACCACTTCACACCCACTTAGATGTCTATGATAAACACGTAATACATTAGTGAGGATGTGGAGAAATGAACTCTCATATACATCACTGGTGGGAATGTAAAATGGTGTACCTACTTTGGGAAGCATTTTGGCAGTTTCTCAAAAGGTATATAACCAAAAGAATTGCAAACAGGTGCTCAAACAAAAACTTGTATATGAATATTCATAGGAGCTTTATTCTCCTTTGTACTGTTTCTCAGATAAACCTCCAGACTAAAACTACCACATTCTGTATGAGGCCTTAGTTCTCTCAGAAAAGTCACCACGCAGTGAAATACTCAGAAATTTTAAACAACTGATTTTGCTATTCAGAATTTTAAAGATCACGTCTACAGCCAGAAATGATTTTTTTGCTAACATACCATAAACTACCAGTGCATCTGTCTGTAGTGGCAACTGTGTAAGAGTTCATTTAACAGGACAGTGCTCTATAATTTTCTTAGTCATTTATAACCAATAATATACAATTTGGGGAATATTAATTCCTATAGCAAGAACTTGTGACATCATAAAGTGGGTTCACTACAGAGGTGCTAGACTTTCCATACTTTATTAAATGTACTATGAAATACAAATGTAATAGAAAAATTCAATCAGACACGGCTTGAAACACAAACATTTCTGAATAACACTTTATTCTAACTCATGAGTACAAGATAATTTTGGTATTCTATTTGTACAATTTTCTTAGTGTTCCTTACGTTTGGATTCCAACCATACTAACATCTGTATACTGGAGATTTGACCAGAGTATATGGCACTTCACAATAATATTCTACATTCTACTATTCTGAAATGCCTGTCTATAATCTGATCACACTCTTAAGTCAGTAAATATAAAATTTAAAGATTCAGGACATGGAATGTTTGGTAAGTGATTAGTTCCTCCAACTAGAGTTCAGTCTAGTTAGCCAGGGTGTTTGTTAATACAGAATCCGAAGGTTTTTCTCATGGGCATGAGTGTGTCATGTAATTTCTTCTTTCAAAATGTTTCTCAACTTTTTGCTTATAAACTTTTTCTCTCACATTATTTTAAGGGTCCTGTCAACATGTTTGTTTGAAGGCAGACTGAAAACACATTTTAAAAAGGAAGAAAAAAAGATGTATTTATTTTGCAAAAGAATCAGATTCTGGCTTTAATATATTCACGTAGTTGTAAACTGATGTTAAAATGCTCTCAAAAATGTTATTTAGGAAGGCACAATTTGGTAGCATCAATTTTTATAGCTTTTTCTAAACAAGATCCCCAAAAACTGCCACTCTAATTTTTCCCTTCCTGTATTTTAAGTACTTCAAGGTTCAATCTGAACTGTAAGTAAAACTCTCATTCTCAAACCTACTAAGAGTTAACAATACATTGGACAGTGAACAGAATATGGAAGTACAGCCTACTTTTTACCATAAGAGGAAAGTTCTTATGGTATTGGGTTTAGAGATTAAAGAAATTGGGCAAAGACTCTCATGACTGTGGAAAATCAGAACTCTTCTTGAAGTCTGAGCTTTTCATATCTAAGCTAGAAACTAATTGCAGAAATAGGAGGTAACATTACAGTTATCCTGAACATCCACAAGCAACAGCTAAAGCATCACAAATAAGGTATGGTGATAACTGAGTAGAAGAGCTCAGTTACCACTCTAGGTTAGAAACTAATCAGTAAAACTAATTCTTAATTTTAAAAAGTTAGGCTTCCTATTTTTTTACATCATATAATAAATTATATATGATGTTTTCCTATAACTCAAATGATAATGCTATAAAAAGGATAGTTTATTTCACAAATGCCCAAAAGATCCACTACTCCCCTTTCCCCTATTTATAAAAACCAACACTTCCGAAAATACTTCCAGCACAGAAACGCTCAGTGGTCCTCCCAAAATGTCAAGCCCCTATCAGTAGGCAGTTTCTCATAAAGCAATGTATTATGCTGTATTCTCTAATATCAAGTGCCCAAATACCCTGATGGTTTAGGAACATTTTTCATGGGCAAGAATAATTAGAGAAAATGGGATCAAGTTTGACTATGTTGCTATTCACTTTGAATACTAAATTGTGCTTGCATCCTAAAAGTTCAAATGAGCTGGTTAGAGTAAGAATATAAGTATGTCCATTTGTACCATACACTAAAAAGTAAAATCCTAATAAGAGAATTAAAATATCTTACACTGATTGAAAAGTGAAAGATGAGAAGCAATAATAATTAGTGGATGGCATATTTTAATCTTTCATTAAAGCTTGAAGTTGTATTAAATTGCTAACCAAATTGAGGTAGAGGTAGACCCTAATGTTCTTTCATGTCAGACTTACGCCTCTCACCTTAACCTGTATGCATTTTTTCCTAATTATATAAACATGATTCAATTTGAAATGTGTTATGATAGAAAAATTATAGGATCAAATGGTTTTTTATAAACTTCTTAATTCCTAGTTAAAAAAAAGTACTTATAAAATGTACATAATTCAATGTTCTTCCTGGAGTCATATATATATTTGTTTTTCCTTCAACCTTAGGGGGAAAAAAGTAGAGAAACTGCAATTATGAACAGTCATAATGAAGACACTGGAACATAGAATAAAAAAACATTTTGCCTTGGTGTCTGTGTAGTTTTCCTCTTTGAAGGTTACATATAAGCTCTGATTCACATTAAATTTCCTACTAAAGCAGACTTAAATTCCATTAAACACGAATCTATTTCCATTTTAAATCACATACAAGTGCTATGTGATCAGACGGATGGGAAACACTAGGTAAGGCCTGGTGGGTGGTGACTTCTTCATGACTAGGTAATGGAATCACCTGTTCTACCTCTAGAGCATTTAAGTCAATGAAAATGTAATCCAGACATCCATGAAAGCCGCCAACATAATTTGTGTAAGCAGGTTCACCACAAGCACTTTTCAGTTTGAAGACATGAGTGAGGGACATGTTGCATCGTTCCTCTTCCCCATTGGAAGCCCAGTCCTCATGGTCCTCTGGAATGTTGCCATTGACAGCAAAATGATACATTCCTGTTGATGGGGTACTATTAAAGTCTCCACAAAATATGACTGGTATGCCAGGATACAGGTCACATGAGACGTGTCTAATGTGAGCCAAGGCTACTGCCATTTGAATAAGACGAATGTACCCACCTAGGAATATAGAAAACATTAATGTAAGTATTTTTTTTAAGTTGCCTTTAAAAGAAAGAAAAACAAAGCCCACAAACTACATACAGTATCTGGGCGACATTCAAGATATATATTTGGAGGAGGGGAATTGGATGAAGGTGGTCCAAACGTAAAAAAAAATAAATAAAGTCCAGTCGTAAGAAACGATGTAACATACACATGATGACCACAGTTAACACCACTATTCGGTATGTTTAAAAGTTGCTGAGAGTATATCCTAAAAGTTCTCATCACAAGGAAAAAAAATTATTTTTCAGATCTATATGAGGCGGTGAATGTTAACCTGACTTATTACAGCAATCATTTTGCAATACATTTAAGTCATTATGCTGTACACTTTATACTGTACGATGCTGTTATGACAATTCTATCAATAAAACTGAAAGAAACAAAAAAGATGTATGTAAAACAGCCTTACCGAGCTTAAGTTACCATGTTTATGTCACTTGTGAAAACCAACAAAACCTACCTTTTGGATGCCAGTACAGATGGGTATTAGCAACACATATCCTTTTAGAAGAGTCCTTTGTAGACTGAAGAACAGAAACCTAAAATAAACAAGTGCCAAGAGTTCAGTTGCTATCTGCCAATCTCCTGAATGTTTTTTAATCTAAGACTATAAGATGAATGGATATGTCATAACCCCTGACAGATGAAGTATGATTGCAATTATAATATTTAACTTTTGCTATAAGTTTTAGGTTACACATGAATAGGATTCATTCAGCCTAACATGTTTTAATAACAGTCCAACATATACAGAAGAGAGTAAGAAAAGGATGTATTTTAGATAACACTAAGGTTGGAGACAGTGTTTTTAAGTAAGGGAAGGCTCTGGAGTCAGGCCCACCTAGATGGAATCCCCACTCTTAAACATTTACAGGGGCGCCTGGGTGGCTTAGTCGGTTAAGCGTCCGACTTTCGCTTAGGTCATGATCTCGAGGTTTGTGGGTTCGGGCCCCGCGTCGGGNTTTACAGCAGTGTGACCTGGAGATCAATACTTTTTTCCTAAGCCAGCTTGGTCACTGGTTAAGAAAAAGGCAATATCGACCAAGGGGGACTTTTGTATGGATTCAACTAAATGAGCTTACAGAAAGAAGTTCATGAACACATTGGAGGCTCAAAAAAAAAAAAAAAAAAGTAGCTCCTCTAAAATCTTACAATGAACAAAACCATTTACCTAAAAACTCTGGACAAACACAAATAACATTTTTTTTAAACTAAGACAGCTTTAGTGTCACTGATCAGTGATGATGGGATATATAATTCACTGGCTTCACACTTGTGTGAACTTGAATAAGTAAACTTGACCATTTCCCTATTTATAAAATGGCAAGAATAACATCTGTAAAATGGAAATGGCAGCATTATTCCTGGAAGACTTCATTAAACGTACCACTTAAATTTTAAGTATTCTGGGTTTTTGTTTTTACTTGAATTTTTCTGTTTCAAGTTTTAAAATGTGTCAGAACAGTGCTTGGCAGGAAGTGAGAAAATATTAGCTACTGCTATGTTCTTGTACTGAGCACGTGTCTCTCCTATGAAGTGTAATAAGCACTATGAAAGTCCGTTAGTCCCATTCAAGGCAACCTGTAGCGTGTGTGGCACATTAAAGGTGCTCAATAAATACCTGCTCGTGGGTTCGAGCCCTACGTCGGGCTCTGTGTTGACAGCAGGCTCAGAGCCTGGAGCCTGATCAGATTCTGTGTCTCCTTCTCTCTGTCCCTCCCCTGCTCACGCTCTCTCCCAGAAATAAAACATTTTAAAAAAATCCGCTCAATGAATGAATGAAAGTTAACCTTTGTATAGATAAAAGAGCGAACACTTTTCAGTAAAATCTGGAAAAAACCTTCCACGCCCCCTAAAAAGCGACGTGTGCGTAGTAAAGAGAATGGCGGAGCTACTGTACCTGGAGGACAGAAGATCTCTGGAGCACCCTCTCCTGCGCAGACGGGTACAAAGCTAGTTTCTCCAACAGTTCTTTGTGAAGTACGTCGGACTCCAGGGCTTCATGGAAAGAAATGTCGTGCTGGCTAAGGAGGGTGAATTTGGTCTTTCGGTAGAAAGTAGCCAGGCCTTCGTGTTGCTTGATTCTGAACACGCCCTCCAGCCCAAAGGCCTCGAGGGCCGGCACCAAGCTGTCGGTGAACACGCTGCGATCTACCTCCTGCAAACAGATGAGGTCAGCATTGTAGCCTGTGAGCTCCTTCTGGATAAGGTTCTGGCGGTAGTCGAGCTCGAGGGCATAAGGGGCACAGTACGGGTACAGGACGCTCCTCGAAAACTCCGTCTGGGCGTACGTGTCGGCCAGGAGGTTGTAAGAGACAGTGCGGATGAGAGAGTCGTCCGTCACCTTCTTGGTGTAGAGATGCCGGTGGTCAAAGGTGCAAGTACCGGGCCCAGCCTCCACCGGACACACACTTTCCAACTCCCGGCTTGGCCCGAAGCGCTGCCCATCGCCTGGGGTGCAATGAAGCTTGAGTCGGCGCCCGATGTCTGCATTGGACGGCGTGTAGACGCGCTCGTTCACACCGGTCTCTGTCCAACTAGGAAGGGGTGAGGACGGAGACAATGACGAGAGGCTCCCGCCCTCGGGCTCCGCCGCTCCGGGTTTGGCTTCCTTGTACCATCGGAAGAGGGAGCCGGCGGGATCCCCAAATTCGAGGCTGAGTTTAGGGCACACCGGGAAGCCGGCCATGATGTAGCGTGGCAACTGCAGCTCGGTGAAGGCGGGCGGGTTGCGCTCTACCTTGTACTTGACATCGCCGATCTGCAGCACCGCGCCGTCCTGCCAGGCGTCCACGTTGAGCACGTCCTCAGCCACTGCCTCCTCCCGGTAGTAGAGCTTCACGACGGGCTCGCAGGCCGCAGCCGGCTCCGGCACAGGCCCCGCGCAGGCCCCGCCGCCACTTGCATTTGGCCGGTTCTTCCTGCTCTTCTTGGCGGCGGCCGCCTTAGCGTGGCCTTTGAGGGCGTTGGTAGCAATCCGGCTGAGGGCCCGACCCAGCGGCTCGCTTTGGTCGCGCTGCATGTTCTTGTGGCTGCCGTCGGCCAGCGCGAACGACAGGCTTAGCTTAGGCTCCGAGGGCACACAGCGCACCACAGCGCGCTCCATCGCTCCCGCCGCCGTCTCGGTGGCCGCCTCGGCCCGAGTGTGCCGCCCCACCGCCGTGCGGACCCCACGAAGCACGGCGCGGGAGCCTGGGAGCCTCCACATGAACCTGGTGACTCCGCGGCCGCCAAGCGTCAGACGAAGACTGAAGAGCTGCAGCCGCCGGCTCCGGGATCCATTCAGACCCACAACTTCCGGCCGGGGAGGGGGAGGGCGTCCGGTGCTTCCGCTCCGCACCTTCGCCACGCCGCTCGTCTGATCCCTTTTTCCGTCCCACGCCTGTCTTTAATCCTCCCAACTTAATCTTTATCTTCAAATCAAGCCATAAAGAGGGGGAAAGAAAGCAACTATAAAGGTGCCAGAGGGAAATATTAGACTCCATGTTTTTATCGAAAGTACAGTTACGGGACTGAAGGAAAGATGCGGAAGTCGCTGGGGCGTGGTCGCCGTCTTGGGTTCCGCTTCCCACAGGGCAGCGGGCGCTTTTTCTAGTTTCTAGCGCCCTTTCTTTGCGGGCTCTGCCGGGCTGAGCTGCGCCTGAGCGTGGGGACCTCGACTGGGCGTGCCAGCTGCTTCGGACCTTGGGAAGCCTCGCCCAGTTCCTTTCCACGGCATGCTCAGTGCTGCTCGCCCTCTCCGCTTTGTGGATGGGTTCGCCCCAGCCCGGGCCAGAGCAAATGGGGTGAACTGAATTTTTGTGGTCGTTGATAAGAGCGAATGTTGTACAGGAATTAGTACTTACGGAGTGATGGTTGTGCTAAAAACGCCTTTTTTTATAGTTATGAGGTCCGAAGTGATGAACTTACCGGCTGAAGGTCACACCCATTGCTTGAGATGGAGAAAAGCCGTAAGAAATCGCTTTAGTCTACAAACGATCTAATTGTATCCACTTTTTCTTGTTCTATAACTGGAATGCTTACTTATTGGGTACCTAATAAGCCATGCCTTTCCCCCTGCTTACCGTGAAGAAAATAGATCTTTTCAACTGTGTTTTAAAAGCAGGATGTGTTTTGCAATCATTTGACATTTATGTTCTTGTCGTCCCTCTCTCCCCCTCACCCACCAAATATTTGATAGGTGACTGGATACTGATGGTGTGTGTGTGTGTATATATATATATATATGCAATTCCAGGCTACAGTGTAGGTAAAAAAAAGTCATTACTTTGTATTAACTAACCTAAGGAAGAAAGAAAATAAATCTCAGTAGTCCAGTTAATAGGGCCCCATTTACAAATATGAATTTTGAAATGGCATTTTTCTTGTCCACAGCATTTTCCCTCATGCAACTTAGCAGTCCAATCTTAAATCAACCTAAAGAAAGATAGAAGCCCTACTAGAAAATGTGAGTTTACTTCAAGCAAACTGATGTAATGTAATGCTTAGCAGTCTTTTTAAAAAATGCTTATTTATATTATTTTGGGGGTGGGGGGAAGGGCAGAGAGCGGTAGAGAGAGAATCGCAAGCAGGCTCCAGGCTCAGTGAGGAGCTGGACTTGAGGCTGGAACACCAACGGTGAGATCATGACCTGAGGTGAGATCAAGAGTGGACACTTACCTGACTGAGCCACCCAGGCACCCCTTAAACCTACTCTAAAGACAGATGCCTTTAAGTACCATACTTCTCTTAGCTTTTAAAATATATATATTAAAATTTTTTTGAAACGGCAAAAGCTACCATAGTGAAAAAAGTTAACCTTTCCACTGCTGACTTCTATGAATACACTCTTATGAATATGTACCCTCCAACTAGTTTTTTACACAAATTGGAATGTAGTGTACTCGTGGTTCAGTACCTTCCTCTATTTGAAAGACGACTTCAAATACTTCCATTTTTACCTCAAACTTTCTAATTGATTAAGTTCTTCTTTCCAGCTTCTCCTAACTCAGGCAAAAGAAACTGCAAGCATTGCATCTTGTGATAGGTACCAAAACTATCCCCCTGAGCAATAAAGATTGCCCGAGGCAGCAAGACCCCCTCCCGGCCCCCACAATGAGCCACCTGCATGTACCCACTGACCTTTGACCTTTGCATGCATGTACCCACTGACCTTTGCCCACGTTTTTCTTCCATACACCTTGAAGTATTTTCAGCACTTTGCAGACTGTCTTTGAGGCCACTGTCTTCCTGTTGTTGGCCTCAGCGAAAGAAATCCCTTACTTGTTTCCCCACCACTCATCTTTGCCTTTGGAGTTTGTGTGGGGCGAGTGACCAAACCTGGTCTGTTTGGGACTCCCAGAGCCAGGCGCTCTTGCACGCCTCTGCCCCAGCTGCACTGTCACTAGCTTCTGGCGGGTCTTTCAAGAGAAAGTGCCTCGAAGTGTCACTACTTCCCATAGAAAATTTGATTTGAGGCAGCTCTTCCGGCCCATGGGCCTGTTCCTGTGCTTTAGTAAAATCACCTTTTTTGCACAAAAAAAGAAAAAGAAAAAAGACAGAAAGAAAACTTGATTTGAACTCCACGGATTTGGAGATAATACATAATAAATGGTGTGTTTGAAGCTCTTTTTATGGACTAAATTATAGAATAATTATATACACAAGTTATATACATTATCAGGGTGCCTGGGTGTCTCAGTCGGTTAAGCCTCCGACTCTTGGTTTCGGCTCAGGTCGTGATCTCACAGTTCATGGGTTCGAGCCTTGAATCGGACTTGACGCTGGCAGCGCAGAACCGGTTGGAATTCTCTCTCTGTCCTCCTCTTTCTGCCCCACCCCACTCTCTCTCTCTCTCTAAATAAACTTAAAAAAACGTTTAAAATATATACATTATAATTATATAATTAAACTTTGAGATCAGAAGACTGAACCAATAGCCTGATAGCAGAAGGAAAAGCAGCTAATAAAAATCATTGTATTCATCCATTTTTTTCGGTCTATACCAAGAAGCACAGGTTAAACTTCACTAATCAAAACTAATGGTTGATGGACTTTTCTTATTACTTATACATATATCTGCAAAGATTAGCATGTAGTTTCTTGTCATTATTTGGTTAATAACATTGGTAGCTGACAATATAAATTATAATCTACCTTTATCTTTTTTTACTTGAGGCCTACATGATACTGTAGTTTTGCGTGATAATACTCAGAAATTTTGAGTAGCATCTGGTGCTGTTACTTCAGAATAATCTGCCACTTCCTTATACATTCAAAATCTGAAAACTTTCATTTGCTTTTTGTTTAAGGGACCAATCTCTATTTGTTTCTTTTTCAAGTATTTTTTTAATGTTTATTTTTGAGAGTGAGAGAGAGAGCAAGGGAGGTGCAAACAGGGTGGGGACAGAGGCTCTGAAGCAGGGCTCCCTGCTGACAGCACAGAGCCCTACATGGGGCTTGAATTCAGGAACCATGAGGTCATGACCTGGGCTGAAGTCGGCTGCTTAACCAACAGAACCAGCAAGGTGCCCCTCTAATTGTTTCTTTAACTTAAATTTTTTTTTCCATTTTTTTGAGATATTGACATGTAACATTGCATTAGTCCAAGGTGCACAACATAGTGATTTGATAATATATGTGTATAATTACTACAAAAAGCTTAGTTAACATCCATCACCTCACAGTTACCCTTTTTTTCCTCGTGATGAAAACTTTGAAGATCTACTCTTAGCAACTTTCAAATATATGATGCAATACTGTTAACTGTCGTCACCATGGTGCACATTATATCCCCAGAACTTGTTTATCTTATAACTGGAAGTATTTACCCTTTCGACCATCTCACCATTTGCTTTATCTCCCTTCTCTCCGCCCTCCTTTTGCCTCTGGCAACCCCCAATCCATTCAGCTTTTGTTGTTGTTTTTAGGATTCTACATGTAAGTGAGATCATACAAGTATTTGTCTTTTATTGCCCTCAATGCCTATTCATGTTGTTCAGACAGCAGGATTTCCTGTTTGTTTGTTTGTTTGTTTGTTTTTAATGTTTTATTTATTTCCAGGAGAGAGAGAGAGAGACAGTGTGAGCAGGGGAGGGTCAGAGAGAGAGGGAGTCACAGACTGAAACAGGCTCCAGGCTCTGAGCTGGCAGTCAGCACAGAGCCCGACGCGGGGCTCGAACCCACGAACCGCGAGATCATGACCTAAGCGAAAGTCGGACGCTCAACCGACTAAGCCACCCAGGCGCCCCTGTTTGTTTGTTTTTTTAATTTTTCAATGTTTATTTATTTTTGAGAGAGAGACAGAGAGAGACTGAACAGGGGAGTGGCAGAGAGGGAGGGAGATAGAAAATGTAAAGCAGGCTCCAGGCTCTGAGCTGTCAGCACTGAGCCCGACATAGGGCTCGGACCCCCAAACCTCAAGATCATGACCTGAGTTGAAGTTGGATCCTCAACTGACTAGGCCACCCAGGCGCCCCCAGGATTTCCTTTTTTTTATTGTTGAATAATGTTCTCATATCTATATATCTGTCTTTCTATATCACATTTTCTTTATCCATTTATTCTTCGATGGACACTTATCCTTAGGTTGTTTCCATGTCTTGGCTATGATAAATAATGTTGCGGTGAACATGAGGGTGCACATAGTGATTCTGTTTCCTTTAGATACATACCCAGAAGTGGAATTGCTGCATCATATGGTAGTTGTATTTCTAATTTTTTGAGGAATCTGAATACTGTTTTCTGTAGTGGCTGTATCATTTTACATTCCCACCAACAATGCTAAGTATTTCTTTTATTTTAAAATTTATAATGGTTATTATATATACTTATACTATATAGCATAGTATATGTAATATATAATATAGCTATATCATATAATTTAAGGTATAATTAATGTTAATGTAATAGCAATAAAAAATTAGAAGATAAGAAATTCAAATCAAAGAACCTACATAAAACCTACCACAATTTAGCTCTGTAAAGAACTCTTACGCATATGGACTCATTTCTTTTTTGTGCCATCCCATTTTTAATTTTGAAAGGAATATGCATACTAAGTTAGTCTCAGAAGTTCTCTTAGCACCTTCAACATTTAATAAGTGGAAGAGAGTTTTTATATAGTATTAACAAATCACATTTTGGTGTCATATCCATAGTGCTTTTAAATAATCAAGGTCTTGTGAAATAAAATCTGTTCTCATAAATAATATTGCTAACCCTTAGACTAAGAAATAGAGTTTTTAAGAGGGGAGGTTTAAGCTGCAAATTATATATAGAGTTAACTTTTTTCCTTTCTTCTTTTTTTTTTAATGTTTTATTTATTTCTAGGAGAGAGAGAGAGAGCGAGACAGCGTGAGCAGGGGAGGGTCAGAGAGAGAGGGAGTCACAGACTGAAACAGGCTCCAGGCTCTGAGCTGGCAGTCAGCACAGAGCCCCATGCGGGGCCCGAATCCACGAACCGCGAGATCATGACCTAGGCGAAAGTCGGACGCTTAACCGACTAAGCCACCCTGGCGCCCCAACTTTTTTCCTTTCAAAGCAAAAGTTTTATTAAAATCCCAGCTGGCTCTTTTGTAGAAATTGACAAACTGATCCCAATATTTAAATGGAAATGCAAAGGACCTAGAAGAGTCAAAATCACTACTTTCTATAAAAGAACAAAACTGAAGGACTGACACTACCCACTTTCAAAACTATAACCATTCTTACTAAAGCTGCAGTAATCAAGACAGTGTGGCATTGGTATAAAAAAGACATGTAGATCAGTGGAACAGAATTGAGTGTCCAGAAATAAACTTTTACATTATGGTCCATTGATTTCTTTCTTTCTTTCTTTTTTCTTTCCTTCTTTCTTTCCTTCTATCTTTCCTTCTTTCTCTCTCTTTTTTTATCAATTCTTTCTTAACAAAGATGTCAAGGCAATTCAGTGGGGAAAGGACAACTTTTTTAAGAAATGATAGTGGAACAATTATATATCTGTATGCAAAAAATGAACTTGGATCTATAACTCTCACCAAATCTAGAAATTTACTGTAAATAGTTCATAGATCTAAGTGTAAAATCTAAAACTAGAGGAAAACAAGGAGAAAATCTTCATGACCTTATGTCTTTCATAGATCGTGACGTCAAAAGCATGACCCATAAAGAAAAACTATCTTAAGTTTGATTTTATAAAAAAGTGAAGACTTTTGCTCTTCAAAAGACACCATTAAGAAAAGGAAAAAGATAAGCTATAGACCAAGAGAATGTGTTTGCAAATTATCTGATAAAAGACTTGTATTTAAAGAACTCTTGCAACTAACTGATAAAAGTTAAATAATCCAATTTAAAAGTGAATACACAGTGCCAACTGTTGGCAAGGATATGGAGAAAATGGACCCCTTGTATATTGCTGGTAGGAACATAAAATCTTTTAGCTACTTTGGAAAACAGTTTGACAGTTTCTTAAAAGGTCAAATATAGACTTACCATTCAACACAGTAATTCTACTCTAGGTTTCTGCCGATGGGAAGTGAAAATGTATGTTCATCAGAACCTATACATGAGTGTTACAGGGTTATTCATAATACCTCCAAACTAGAAGCAATCCAAATATCCATCAACTGGTGAATGGATAAACTAAATATGACATATACATATAATGGAAGACTATTCAGCAATGAAAATGGACTTCTGTTACATACTACACTTGGATGAACCTCAAACACATTATCATTAAGTGGAAGAAGCCAGACACAAAAGACTACATAATTTTTTATTCCACTTATATGAAAATTTAGAAATTGCAAACCTGTAGAGGCCAAAAGCAAATCAGTGGTTGCCTGGGGCTGGATGTGGGAGTGGGGATTGACTACATATGAGCCCAAGGGAACTTTCTGCAGTGATGGAAATGTTTTTGTTCTGGATCTTGGAATGGTTGACCAACTCTCTACATTTACTAAAAAAATCATTGTTAGGGGCACCAGGCTGCCTCAGTCAGTAGAACATGTGACTCTTGATCTCAAGGTTGTTAAGTTCGAGTTCCACATTGGGTGTAGAGATTACTTAAAACATAAAATATTTTTAAAAAGTTAAATGTTTACAACTAGAAAAAAATCATTGAATTATAAACTTTAAAGTGGTAAATTTTATAGTATATAAATTATACCTACGTAAAGCTGTTTTAAAAAGATATACATTATTAAAGTTTAATGAGGAAAGCAAACCAGATTTTATATATCGCCTATATGCATCCATATGTCTGTATATGTATGTATAGAGATGTATTACAAGGAATTCGCTTATGCAATGGTGGGGAGTGGTTAAACAAGTCCAATGTCTATAAGGTAGGCTGTCAGAAAGACCCAGAGAGGAGAGAGCAATTATAAACCTAGTTGCTTTTAGAGTCTGACTCAACATGCCTTTAAAAGGATTTCCTTTAATCTCTTTAAAAGGATTTCCACTGATTAAGTCAGACCCACCCAGATACTCTCTCTGGTTTAACATCAATTTACTAGGGATTTGAATTGCATTTTCTAAATCTCTTTATTGCAGCCCTAGAGTAGTGTTTGATTGAATAACTGGGAGAAGAGGTGGGATAATACAAAAGACTGCTATCTTAAGTTCACAGCTTTAGTTTAGCCTAAGTCAATGTCAAAAAACCATCACATGTTTATATAAGTATTTTGTTTTCTATAGGAAGACAGTTTCCCATTACCAGCTACAAGGATATTTGTTCATTCACTCACCTGAATGATATTTTTAGAGGACCTGCTGTGTGCCAGACATAGAGTGTCGGCTGTACTCTAAAAACAATTCTTTATGTGACTGGCACATAAAAGATGCTCAAATATTTATTGAATGGATATGCCATCGATACACCACCAGGACTTCCTCCCCTCCCCCCCAATTTTATTCATGCACATGATGTTTGTGTAGGCTATTATCATTCAGATGGTGTATCCATTAGGCAGACTCAAATAGCAAAGTTTCATGTTTCTATCTCCAAGCATACCCTCAAAATTTACACACCTTAGTCTAATATCGTCAAGGATTTCCTGAAGGAAAAGTGCTGTATAAACAAATATCAAATACAAAAACAAGTCAAGCTACATTGCTGATTATTTACAGGGAAATCACTACGGGGACACTAGAAGACTTGATCTTCCTCTGAGAGCGAGTGTGTACATAAACCTATTTTCCAACACTTCCAAATTTCCAGTCTTGCAGTTTTCCATCACTTGAAGATCCCCCGATTCCCTGGGTCCGTTTCAAGGGAAGGCAGTTAGGTAAAAAAAAAATCTCATTCACCCACTCTCCACTCGTAATTAATTGGTAGTGAACTGAGTAATCAATTATTGTGACAGGTGATTCTAATCTGTTGTAGCTGAGCAACTGCCTCTCCCGGGCAACCTCTACCCAGTCTCTCCGGCCGGCCACAACCGCGGCAGTTTCCATGGCGACAGCTTTGTTTGTACGCTGCAGGCCGCGGCTCAGCTCGTCCGGAGCGGTGGGATTCCCCGAGATTTCACCCCTTGTTTTTCCTCTTCCTTTCACCAGAGGAGAAGCTAATTAATTGAACGTTTGCCTCTCGTCCGCGCCGGGAAGTAGTGAAAAGCAATCAGATAGGTACTTGTCTTCAGCTTTTCTCTTCCCTCTTCTCCCAGAGCCGAAGATCTCTAATTGGGTGCGGGCAGAAATACTCTCATTTTCAAAGCAGGAATCTCCAAATTCTGTGGGCATTGGCAGCAAATGCAGTTGGTATCTCAGTTAATTGTTCAGCATTTACATGATATTTTAGATTTCCTGTGCATTAAGTATGCCTGTTGTTGCTTGGACACCGTGTCTCTTCCTAGGAAGGAGCAAGACTAAGATATAACATTGATGTTTAAAAATCTTAATGATGTCAAGCTTCAGCTTTTTTGGGAGAGGGATTATACCTGAACAACTGGATTTTGTGGTCGTGGTGCTGGTGGTGGTGGTGGTGGTGGTTTGCATTTTAGGGAACAATTCCAACCCAGGGTGTCAGAACTGAAGGGGTATGTAAAAAGTATCTACTCCAGTTCCTTAATTTCGTTGCTTGGGGAAACTGAAACCCTAACTGCGAAGAGACTGGCTTCATGTCTTCATAGCAAGTGGGTTGTGGAGCCGTCACAGGAATCCCTCCCATTTACTTCAACCGTCATTCTTTAGACTAACACCAAACTTGGGAGGAAGGTCTCAAAAGGTCTGGAATTTTTTGAATTGATATCTAAGATATGTTATGAGTATATCTAGGCTAACATTTACAATAATGGCTTTATGGGCTTTTTATCCTCGGAGTATAAAGTATTTTAATTTTTAGGAGACCAAGATGTCAGATCAAAACAAAGCTGCCATTGCAGCAGAAAAGGAAGCTCTGAACTTGAAGTTGCCTCCTATTGTGCGCCCCCCTGAAAACATAGGTGTTGACACACCAGCGCAAAGTAAACTGCTGAATTACAGAAGATCAAAGGAACAGCAGAAGACAATTAATCAGTTAGTGTAAGTAGCATATTGGTAAATAAGTCTTCTTTGGAATTCAAGTGAAATAATTTATGTTCATAGTCTCATAAAAAAGCATTAACTATGTAGGTTGTTAATGGGCAAATGTTCAGTTAGAGAAACAATTTGAAAAGTAATCACAATAGTAAATGTTATACATCACTAAATATCTGTATCTATATATCTTTTATGTCACTATATATAGTGATTATATCTATTTACCTAATATATATGTTATATATATGTCACTGTGTGTAGTTAGTCTAGTGCTTATGTTAATCACTGCTTATTCTAAGCATTGTTTTTATCACTTCACCTGTACTTCTCACAATTACCTTATAAAATGTATAAATGTATAATATAAATGTAGTCTACTCAATGTTTTAGTTCACTTAGAGAATAAAGAACGAGGTGCCTTAGGAGTTACACATTGTTCTTACTCCAAAACCTGTCATCATCTTACATTGTTAGGTTGAACTACTTGCAGTTCTAGGAGTATATTATATTTTGCACAGTTTAGTGAAGAAATAAATTTTATAATTACTCCCTGCAGTTTCCTTCACTGGAAAGTGTTTGTCTGACTGAATATTTATACTAGTTCTTCAAGGCTTAGTTTCTGGAGTATCTCCTCTGGAAAGTAGTCTGCTAATCCCTTTTGTACAGCGTATAGCTGTACGTAAAGCATACGTATTTCTCTTACATCAGTTTATTTAGCAGATATTAACTACTAACTGTTACACAAACATTGTGCTTGTTACTAGGGAGACCATAGAGAATACAACAAAAGCAAGTCTTTAAGACACTTACATTCTAGTGGGAGGAGACAGACAGCAAACATTTAAAAGCAAATAAACATTAAAAAAAAAGTATGTTAACCTTTTAAGTGGCGTTGAGTACTATGAAGCTATAAGATTGGGAGAGAGGGAAGGTGTTCCTAGGAACATCACAGGGAAGTCCTGTGGAGATGATATTTAAGTAGAAATCTAAAGAATAGGAAGTTTTTCATTTAAATAAGCATGAGAGCAACACTCTAGCAAAGGGGATAGCAAGCATTGAAAGCCCTGGAATATGAATGCTTTCCCATGTCCTGGGAACTGACAAAGGCCAGGGTCACTAGAGTATCTGGGGCCTGGGGAAGAGAGATATCAGGTACAGGTGGAGAGAAAGGTGGGCACAGATTGTGAAAGGTTTTGTAAAGTGTGATAATGAGTTCAGATTCCACTTTAAATACAGTGGAAGCCATTGAAATGTTTTAAACTGGGACAGGACATGAGATTCACTCTGGCTATTAAGAATAGACTGAGGTGGGGAAGGGGAGAAAGCACGAGTGGTAGGAGACAGGAGACCAGGGAGGATGCTTTCGTAGCAGCAGAGATGAGAGCTTACGGTGGTTTGGATAAGGCTGGACACAGGGCAGGAAGAGAGAAGTAGATTTGCAGGGTATATGTTTGGATCTAGAATCAGTAGGACTTGCTGTTTGATTGACTTTGGTTACAAGGTGGATGGTAGTGTTTGTATCTGTAAAGAATCAGAGGTCCAGGAGATCAGTGAGGTTTTTTTTTGAAGTTGAGGTGCTTTTATGACATCTAAGGGGAAATATGGTTAAGTAAGCCGTGGGATATATAAGAGTAAAGGTCTAGGCTAAAGATACAAATTGGGAACCAACAGAATGTAGACAGTTGCTAAAGCTATGGGGAGTAGTTCAAATCACCTAGAGAGAGTAAACATTGAGAGGAGAAGAAGGCCCAGAGCTAAGCTTCTAGGATGGAGCTAGAATGTATTATGCTAAGCAAAATAAGCCAATTAAGAGAAAGGCATACCATATATTTCACTCATATATGGAATTTAAGAACATATGAGAAAGGAGAAAAAAGGAGGAGAGAAGGAAATAAATCTCAAGAAACTCTTAAGGACAGAGAACAAACTGAGGGTTGATGGAGGAAGGTGTTGGGGGAGATGGGCTAGACGGGTGATGGGCACTAAGGAGGGCACTTGTTGGGATGAGCGCTGGGTGTTGTATGTAAGTGATGAATCACTGAACTTTATTCCTGAAACTAATACTGCACTGTATGTTAACTAAGTAAAAATTAAAGAAAAAAATTTATAAAAGGCATTATAATGTATTTAAATCTTCGGTACAGAAGGGTCAATCAGCAAATAGATTGAGGACGTATGATTTCCTCAACTACACAATGTATTATTGTTTCTTAGTTGCCATTCTCTTCGACTTACTTTCACATGCTTAAGGGCAGAGATCTCTCTTGGATGTAAATTAAAAATAAATTAATTAATTTTTTAAAAAAGGCAGAGATCTAACAAAAAAGCATTGTCTGGCATGTTATTGTTGATAATTGAATGAGTGAAAAAATGAATTAAAAATATACATGTAGTTTTATTTGAGAGAGAGAGCACGAGTGGGGAGAGGGGCAGAGGGAGAGAGAGAGAGAGAGAGAGAGAGAGAGAGAATCTTAAGCAGGCTGCACACTCAGTGCAAAGCCTGATATGCAGGCTCCATCCCACCACCCTGGGATCATGACCTGAGCTGAAATCAAGAATCAGACACTCAACTGCTCCACCCAGGCACCCTGAATAAATGAATTTTTAAAAAAGGAACTTAACTCTTATGCTTTGTATAGACATTTAAGTAGTGCCTCTCTCATTTGGGTGCTTAATAAAAAAAAAATCATGTCTCAAAATTACCTTAAGCATAGTGCTGTATTAATACCTAGATTAGACTTGCCATTGTTTATTTAGGGAAAATGCATTTGCAATTAAAGTTTTTTATACCAGAAACACTTTTTTTTTTCTGGAAGACTGTGGATTTTGTTTCTCCATTTCTTCCTACCTCTACCTATTAGGCAAAGGAATGTAGATTTCCCTGTGTGGAAGATGGGGTGAAGTCTGTTGATAGAGTTCCAGGACTGAGATAGGACGTAAGTTACCCTGGGCAGAACTGGGCGCCTCCTGTGAACATGCCCGGGAACACTTGGCTGAGACAAAATCATTTTGTAGCTTTCCAGAGTCCCAGGAATAAGTTACTTCTTCCTTGGTCACTATCTTCATCTTAATTCAGACCAACCTTTCTCTCCTTCACTGCACTGTACTCCTTCACTGTGGTCTTGAACACAGTCCTTTGAAATGATCCAATTTTTGTTTATTTATTTGTTTTTAATTGTCCACATACAAAGCAAAAACAGGCAGGGAAAGAAAAGGCTCACTTTTATATTCTTCCCAACTCTTTGTATTTATAGCCAATAGGAGAAAACACACCCCAGGAAACTGTTGATATCTTAAAGATAACTTTTCTGAGGCACCTGGATGGCTCAGTTGGTTAAGTGTCCGACTTTAGCTCAGGTCATGATCTCATGGTTTGTGGGTTCGAGTACCACATCGGGCTCTGTGCTGAACATTTGCTCAGAACCTGGAGCCTGCTTCAGATTCTGTGCCTCCTCTCTCTGCCCCTCCTCCACTTGAGCTCTGTCTCACTCGGTCTCTCAAAAATAAATAAATGTAAAAAAAATTTTTTTAAAACGATGGCTTTTCTTATATAAGGAGGTCAAGCATATTTTTGCTGAGATAATTAAGGTGCAAGTCAGCGAGTGCCAGCTAGCATACCAAAGTATAAGGCAAATTACTTGAAAGGATGGATCATATAGAGCTAGGCTATTTAGGGAAATAATGATGGATGAAAGGAAGTCTGGCTGGCACCTTGATGATTAATAAAGAAAAGAGGGGGACGCCTGGGTGGCTTAGTCGGTTGAGCCTCCGACTTTCACTTAGGTCATGATCTCGCGGTTCATGGGTTCAAGCCCCGCGTCGGGCTCTGTGCTGACTGCCAGCTCAGAGTCTGGAGCCTGTTTCAGTCTGTGACTCCCTCTCTCTCTGACCCTCCCCTGCTCACGCTGTCTCTCTCTCTCTCCTAGAAATGAATAAAACTTAAAAAAAAAAAAAAAAAGAAAAGAGGAAGGATTCCACTACACTTTCCAGCCACATTTTCTACTTCATGTGAAAAAACCTTTGGAAATTTAGTCAGGCTCAGTAAGATTCAACATGGAAATGAAGCTACTCAAAAAAGCCAATTCAGGGGCTCTTGGCTGGTTAAGTCAGTAGAGCATGGGAACTCTTGATCTTGGGGTCAAGAGTTCAAGCTCCATGTTGGGCTTAGAGCCTACTTAAAAAAAATAAAAAAGCAAGTTCAGCCTTATGCTGCTTTAATAAATGTAGAATTCTAGTATGTGTGATAGGAAGTTTTCACTCTGCGCTGATCAAACAACATCTGTAAGAGGGATGATGATAAACTGTAATAGCCATAGAAGAGAGAGGAATTTTGAAACTATCCCATTTAAAGGAGGCTCATTTGCTTAATGGAGTATAGATTGGCATCATACAGGCCTGAGTTCATACCCCATCTCTGCAGCTTATTAGTCATTCCTGAATTTGGCAAGTTAAGTAACTACTTATTATCATCTTCCTATCTATAAGATGGAGATAAGAATAGTGCTTTTCTCTTAGGATTTTATGAGAGTTAAAGGAGATCCATGCACTTACAGATCTTAAGCTAATTCCTAGAACATAATAAGCTCACTGTAAGTGGTAACTTCTATTGACAGGAATAGTTGAAAGAACTGGATGGGTATCATTAAGTTTTGAAGGCAAACAGAAAAAGAATATGATTTTTTGTGTATAGCTATGGAGAATAAAAGTTACAAGGATACAACTCAATTTAAAAATAAACTAGCTGACAATAAATTGGGCTACCTCAGAAAGTGATGGAAGCCATCCCCCTCACTCATCTCAGGGCACAACTTGATGTTTTGGAGAGTATTCATGTATCAAATAAGATACTGAATTACATATACAAGACTTTTTCCAAATCCCTGATTCTGATCACTCCACATTTATTGACTTTGATGGATGCT
Source organism: Crocuta crocuta (assembly GCF_008692635.1). NCBI lineage: Eukaryota > Metazoa > Chordata > Mammalia > Carnivora > Hyaenidae > Crocuta > Crocuta crocuta. Next base: position 1,302,734 of record NW_027532166.1, read on the forward strand.
GTCTAACTGTTGTGCATAGAGCAATGAACACAACAGACATTGCCCTTGTCTCTCTGGAGCTTCCCAGTCTATGTTTTATGCTTCTGGGAGCCATTTTTTCCTTCAAATTCATTCTGGTTCTCCACCTGCCTCTCTGACCACATCTTCTTTGCCTCTTTCCATTCTGATTTTTTTCTCATTCCTGTATGCTTGGAATCCTCCAATCTTCTTTCTCAGGTCTCTTTTCTCTTCCTTGTGTACTCTCTACTTTGTCCATCTTCTCCAGTGGATTTAACCTTTACACACTGGTAGATTTGTCTTCCTAAAAATGTTTCCATGCTCAAAAACTCTCAGCAACTCCCATTGTCTATTGAATAGAAAAACCCTGCTATATGAAGCCCTTATTTGGATATTCCAGTCTATTTCTCCAAACTTATCTTTATCTGATCCTATAACCTCTGAGCATATTGGACAAGTCCCCACTACTCCTTGTTTCTTCCTTGGATCCTTCCCTTGCCTTCCTGTGTCTCAGGAGAGTCTTGTGTTTTCAGATCCATCTACCAGGAAAACTACATCTCTACCTGAAATCCTCTCTTTTATTTAAAGCTCATTGCAAATGCCAACTTGTTCATGTAGCCTTTACAGCAGATACCTCCAGGTAGAAGTGAACTTAACTCCTCTTCTGAACCATCAGGGGCCCATGCCTTTCATGTGGTACCTGTTTTTTTCTCCTCACCCTTTCAGTTTGTAAGTTCCTTGAGATTTGTTGCTGTTATATATTTTAAAAAATGTTTATCTATTTAGAGAGAGAGAGAGAGAATGAGAACTTGAGCAGGGGAGGGGCAGTGAGGGAGGGAGAGAGAATATCCCAAGCAGCTTCCATGCTGTCGGCCCAGAGCCAGACATGGGGCTTGAACTCAATTCACAAACAGGGAAATCATGACCTGGCCTGAAACCAAGAGTCAGATGCTCAGCCAGCATCAGATGCTCAACCAGCATCTGACCACCAGCTCACCAGTCAGGTGCCCCTGTTGCTATTATATTTTAATAAAACCTAATAGTGTGTCTTGCATAATATAAGCATTCAATAAATATTTGGTGATGGATTAGATGATGATATAACTTTATTTAAAGAGGAAATTATAATTTATGGATGATAAATTCCTACATTCCACTTGTTTATTGAGTACCTACTATGTGCTAAATACTCTTCTGGGCATTTAGAGACAAGGCAATGAGTAAAACCGTCTACAACATGTAATATGTCAAATGGTGGTTAAGTTATATGAAGCAAGGTAAGTGAGGATAAAAGGACTGGATAGTGAAGGAAGTGCTACCTAGTATAAGGGGTAAGATAAGGCTTCTCTGACAGGGTGGCATTTGAGCAGGCACAATACACATGAAGGCCCACTAGGCATCAAGATTAACTTAAAATTTGTCCATAGGTTTTCATTGAAAAAAATGTTATTTTTACCTTTAGTTTCATTCTCTTACAGTATACATGAATAATTTGAAAACTAAGGTCTCATTGATTATGACTATTGGGATTTGTTTCTTATAGAAAATTTGGGGGCACCTGGGTGGCTGAGTAGATTGAGTATCTGACTCACGATTTTGGCTCAGGTCATGATACCAGGGTTGTGGGATTTAGCCCCTTGCTAGGTGTGGAGTCTGCTTGAGATTGTCTCTCTCCCTCTCCCTCTGCCCCTCCTGCATTCTCTCTTTCTAAAGAGAGAGAGAGAGAGAGAGAGAAAATTCAATAAGATTAAAGAACTCTTGAATATCTCTTTTTCTTTTTTATTATAATTTATTGTCAAGTTACCTAACATACAGTGTATAGTGTGTTCTTGGTTTTGGGGGTAGATTCCTGTGATTCATCCCCTCATACAACATCCAGTGCTCATCCCAACAAGTGCCTTCCTTCATGCCCATCACCCCCCATCCCCTCTCTCCCACTTCCCATCCACCCTCAGTTTGTTCGCTGTATTTAAGAGTCTCTTGGTTTGCCTCCCTCCCTCTCTGTTTGTAACTATTTTTTTTCCTCTTCACTTCCCCCATGATCTTCAGTTAAGTTTCTCAAGATCCACATATGAGTGAAAACATACGATATCTGTCTTTCTCTGACTGACTTATTTCACTTAGCTTTATACCTTTCAGTTCCATCCATGTTGCTGCAAATGGCATGATTTCATTCTTTCTTATTGCCAAGTAGTATTCCATTGTATATGTAAACCACATCTTCTTTATCCATTCATCGGTTGATGAATATTTAGGCTCTTTCCATAATTTGGCCATTGTTGAAAGCACTATGAACATTGGGGTACATGTGCCCTATGAATCAGCACTCCTGTATTTTTTGGATAAATTCTTAGTAGTGCAATTGCTGGGTCATAGGGTAGTTCTATTTTTAATTTTTTGAGGAATCTCCACACTGTTTTCCAGAGGGGCTGTACCAGTTTGCATTCTCACCAACAGTACAAAAGAGTTCCCATTTTTCCACATTCTTGCCAGCATCTGTTGTTTCCTGAGTTGTTCATTTTAGCCACTCTGACTGGTGTGAAGTGGTATCTCAGTGTGGTTTTGATTTGTATTTCCCTGATGATGAGTGACGTTGAGCATTGTTTCATGTGTCTGTTGGCCATCTGGATGTCCTCTTTGGAGAAGTGTCTGTTCATGTCTTCTGCTCATTTCTTCACTGGATTTTTTGTTTTTCAGGTGTTGAGTTTGGTAAGTTCTTTATAGATTTTGGATACTAACCCTTTATCTGATATGTCATTTGCAAATATCTTTTCCCATTCTGTTGGTTGCCTTTTAGTTTTGTTGATTGTTTCCTTTGCCGTGCAGAAGCTTTTTATCTCAATGAGGTCCCAATAGTTCATTTTTACCTTTAATTCCCTTGCCTTTGGAAATGTGTCGAGCAAGAAATTGCTGCCGCTGAGGTCAAAGAGGTTGTTGTCCATCTTCTCCTCTAGGTTTTAATGGTATCCTGTCTCACATTTGGATCTTTCATCCTTTTTGAGTTTATTTTTGTGTATGGTGTAAGAAAGTCGTCTAGTTTCATTCTTCTGCATGTTGCTGTCCAGGTCTCCCAGCACCATTTGCTAAAGAGGCTGTCTTTTTTTCCATTGAATACTCTTTCCTGCTTTGTCAAAGATTAGTTGGCCATACATTTGTGGGTCCAATTCTGTGTTCTCTATTCTATTCCATTGGTTTATGTGTCTGTTTTTGTGCCAATACCATACTATCTTGATGATTACAGCTTTATAGTGGAGGCTAAAGTCTGGGATTGTGATGCCTCCCACTTTGGTTTTCTTTTTCAATATTACTTGGCTATTCAAGGTCTTTTGTGGTTCCATACAAATTTTAGGATTGTTTGTTCTAGCTTTGAGGAGAATATGAGTGCAATTTTGATTGGGATTGCATTGACTGTGTAGATTGCTTTGGGTAGTATTGATGTTTTAACCATTTTTATTCTTCCAATCCATGATCATGGAATGTTTTTCCATTTCTTTGTGTATTCTTCGATTTCCTTCATAAGTTTTCTATAGTTTTCATCATATAGATCTATTATATCTTTGGTTAGGTTTATTCCTAGGTATAAATTTATGATTCTTGGTGCAGTTGGAAATGGGATTAAATTCTTGATTTCTCTTTCTGTTGCTTCATTATTGGTGCATAGAAATGTAACCAGTTTCTGGACATTGATTTTTGTACCCTGTGACTTTGCTGAATTCATGGATTAGCCTTTTGGTAGAGTCTTTTGGGTTTTCCACGTAGAGTATCATGTCATAGTCAGACTTTTTTTTAACTATAAATTTCAGAATTGATGGAACCAAAAGAAATTTAGACAGAACACTGGATAAAAGAATACCTCCAACAACAGAACCAGATTATCCTCCAACTGTAAGTTTATGTTTTCTCTTTAAAAAGTTTATCCTTATACAATTTTAGTTTTTAATTATTTTAAGCCAATCTCAACATAACTAGTATTTTAAAGAGAATAGAATCACTTAGAATCTTTTCTTCTTGATTTGATTATGTCTTATTTGTTTGCTTCTGACAGATGACCAGTGATATTAAGAAGAAAGGAGTGAGTTCAATTTTTTTATTTCTTGTTTTGAAAATGTTCAAAGAAATTATTACAAAGTAGCTCCTTCTAAGATCACCTGCTAATAAGACCCATTTTAGAAGAGAAAACAAATTTAGAAACTGAGATTTTTAATTTTCTGTACCAAAAGGAACAATTATGTCATGGATGACAGTATAGGTTTTAAGAATTATGTTTTTGTTGCCATTTGTTATTTGAGGATTAGTTGTAAATGTTTTAGTTCTTATTTCAAAAACTGGAAAAAACTAGTTATAAAAGTAATGCATTTCCCTTTTCATTGTTCTAATATTGATATAATGATGATTACTTATTGAGAATCTAGAGGGTGCTAGACACATGGTAGGTGCTAGATTTAAAAAATAGCACTGACTGCATGGGTGACAATGTGGGTCTGTGGTATAACTGGTGGAAGATGGGAACTTGTAAAATGTATTTAACAGAAAAGGATATGGAAACTTATGGAGGTGGCTACACAAAAGAGAAATTCATGCAGCATGTTCCCAGATGAGAGTACAGGCTTTCCAAGTCTCTTCAAGTTCCTGTTGGGGATGGAGGGCTCAGCATACCTCTCTGTATTGAGGATCTTTGGGAGAACCTAATTTTATCTACTCTCAGTTTCTTCTTCTTTTTTTCTCTTCTCTTATCTCTTTTTTCTTTCTTTTCTCTCCTCTTCTTCCTTTCTTTCCTCTTCTGCCTTTCTTTCTTTCTCTCTTTCTTCCTGTCTTTCCTTCCTTCTGGGTGTAGAGGTTACTTAAACTTTTTAGAAGCAAACCTAGAGCTAAGCAGAGTCTTCAGAATGAAACAAAAAGTATAACCCATAAAAGAAAAAAAAATAAATTATATTTCATCGAAGTTAAAAACTATTGATCAGTGAAAAATCTTGTGTGTGTTTTTTAAATGTTTATCTATTTTGAGAGAAAGAGAGTGAGTGCAGGTGGGGGAATGGAGTGCAGAGAGAGAAGGGGAGAGAGAGAATCCCAAGCAAGCACCACGCTGCCAGTGCTGAGCCCACCTCTGGTCTCTGTCTCAGGAACCATGAGATCATGACCTGAGCTGAAATGAAGAGTTGGACGCTTAACTGACTGAGCCACCCAGGAGCCCCTATTTTTTGTTTTACAATACTGTATTCCTGGGGCTCCTGGGTGGCTCAGTCGTGGCTCAGTCAGTTGAGCATCCCAGTTTGGCTCAGGTCATGATTTCAGGATTCAGAGGTTCAAGCCCCACATTAGGCTCTATGCTGACAGCTCAGAACCTGGAGCCTGCTTTGGATTCTGTGTCTCCCTCTCTCTCTGCCCCTCCCCCACTCATGCTCTGTCCATCTCTCAAAAATAAATAAGCATTAAAAATTTTTAAAAAATACTGTATTCCTACTCAGAGAGTCCCAACAAGCTTGTATGTCAAATTCATAGTATACTTTTAAATATTAAAGATGATCTAATTGATTTCTATTGTATATTTAAGATTCTGATGAATCTGCATTTATATGTATTTTTTTAAACATTTATTCATTTTTGAGAGACAGAGAGAGACAGAGAGTGAGTGTAGGAGGGCCAGAGAGAGAGAAAGAGAGAGGGAGACACAGAATCTGTAGCAGGCTCCAGGCTCTGAGCTGTCAGCACAGAGCCCAAAGTGGGGCTGGAACTCATGAACCAAGATCATGATCCTAGCCGTAGTCTAAACCACCTGAGCCACTCAGGTGCCCCAGCATTTATATGTATTTTAATACAGAAAACCTTAAACTCCAACCCTGGTTTGAGTGAAGAGTTAATGACAAGATTAGTTTTCTCAAGTGTAAAATGCAGATTTAAGGGTGAAACACCCTGATAATCCTTTTAATTTATCAACTTGATTAATATTCTAAAATACTTACTAATATTCGCCCATAATTTACTGCTATTATTTCCCATCATTCTTGGCTATTTTATCAGTTGTGACTTAATACCTTTGTGCTGGGCACATATTTGACAATTTTTGACGGTTTAATGGATTAATGCTAAATATTTCGATGTTTGAGTGGATAACACATGGGTATGCCTTGCTTCCCTAGCCCAGGCTTTAGTCCCAATTTCCAATCCTTATTCATTTAATAAATATGTGCTGAGTACTTGAAAAAATGGTTCCTTTTCAGGTCATACTTTTGAGTAAAGTGTTTTTAATTCTGAAAGCATGTTATTTTTCAGAATGCTTCTATTCTAAAAAAAAATATGTTGTCTTGGAAAGACCGAGCTCAGGAGTTACACTGCTATACTACACCACTTAGAACACTTCACTTTTTCTTATTACATTCTCAGTTCAACTATATTTACATGAAGCAGTGTGTAGAAAGCAGTCCTATAGTGCCTATCCAGCAGGAATGGCTGGATCACATGTTAATGCTGATCCCTGAGTCTTTAAAGGAAGGGAAAGAAAGAGAAGAACTTGTTGAAAGTCTCATAAATGAGGTGTCAAGTGACTTTGAAAAAAGCATGAAGAGGTATCTGGGTAAGTAGCATTTAACACACACCAAGCTTCTTTTACTTTTGTTTCCCACCCCTTCAATCAAAAGTAGGAATATGAATAACAAATAATTTATATGTTTAGCTATATGTATTTCTTAGATACTATTTTTATTTAAAGTTTTTATTTTGAGCTTATAATCTAGTCAAAAAATCTTTGTAATTTAAGGGAACTTTGTATAATTTTTTTCTGTGCTTATTAGCTAAGAGCTTTTTGATTTTTCTCTTTCTCTTTACGGTTGTAGTTACACTGTTTAGAGGATTGTAAAAAAAAAAAATAGTGTGTTTAGAGAGATTTATTAGGGATTTAATACTTGTAATTTTTATTGGCATAGTTTTTAAAAAATGTTTATTTATTTATTTTGTGAGAGTAGGAGAGGGAGAGAGAGAGAGAACTAGCCGGGAGAATCCCAAGCAACTCGTGCTATCAGCACAGAGACGGATGCAATGCTCGGTCTCAGGAACCATGAGAACATGACCCCAGCCCAAATCAAGAGTCAGATGCTCAACTGACTAAGCCACCCAGGCGCTCCTGGAATACAGTTTCTTAAGTGGCCTTTGAGTAGATAGAATGCAAAAAACTGAAAACTTAAAGCTTTACTGAATCTGAACTCTCCCCCAAAGTAACACCGAAATAGTACCAAGAACTTGATTTCTTTCAAATAAAGGATTTTGTTTTCTTATAATCACTTTGATGCTCAATAAGCTATATTCTCTAATATGAAAAGTTAGAAAGTCTGAGTAGGACTTGTGAGGCTTTTCAAGAAATGTTAATACATATATGTATTTTAGTGAGGAGTGTTCTTGTGAAACCTCCAGTTAAATGGCTTGAAGATGAAGGAGGCCCTTTACCTGAATCCCCTGTGTGAGTAAATTATTTTAAAAATAGTATTGCATCTAGGTTTTGAGAACAGGTTGAAAATAAGCTGATTTAACATTTAAGTCTAGAATTGTGAAGCTCAAAGGTATTTTGAATACATCTAAAGAATGGCACTACTGCAGTAGTATCCGTGCCCTGGACTTGTCTATTTGCTGCTTACACAGTTAGGGGAACCTTTAAGGATGTATAGGTCAACTTGGTCGTAAGTAAGCGTTGGTGTATGCCAGACAGATTTCTTCACCTCTTCCCAGTCCTGAGTTTGTTTATCCGCAGCTAGGGTAACAGCCAGAGCACAGTGGAAGTTAGCAGGGCACTCACACCTGGCCCATCAGTCTATCCTTTCTGAAGATAATGCACTTTCTTTTAAATTTATTTTGAGAGAGAGACAGAGCTGCATGTAAGCAGGGGAGGGGAGAGAGAGGGAGAGAGAATTCCAAGCAGGCTCCTCGCTGTCAGCAGAGAGCCTGACTTGAAGCTGGATCCCACGAACTGTGAGATCATGGCTTAAGCTGACTTAAGCTGAAATCAAGAGTTGAACACTTATCCTACTGAGCCACCCAGGCACCCCAATAATATACTTTCAAGATATCGGTGCCTTTTTATTACATACATATCTCCTAAAGCTTCGATCGCTGACCATATTTCCCAGTCTTCTCGCTTTAATATTAATTCCATGTTGTATTATTTCCTAAAAGTTAGAGTGTATTGTTTGAATCCTGCTTGATACAGTGTTTTGCTTTTCCAGAGGACTGGATTATTCTAAGCCTTGGCATTCTAGCTATCTGCAGACAAGAAGTCAAATATTAGCTAATTTGCACATTGTTCATCCAACTATGAAAATATTACTGGACCTTGGTTATACAACATTTACCAATACAGTTTTGCTAGATTTAACAGGAATTAGGTAAAAATCTCATTTTTATTAACTAACATTTAAGATTTGAATATCTCCTGCTTGAGTCTTTATATTTTGACTATAGACATTTTAAGTTGATGAATCTTGAGAACTTTTCTTTAAAACATTTTTTGTCTTTTTTAAACAGTTGTGTATTAGGGCCAATATTTATCATTTGCTTTAAATCATTTTTATATTTCTCATAAATAGAGCTAAAGGGCCAATTGATTGTGAATCACTGAAAACTGATCTGTCAATACAAATTAGAAAGGCAGAAGAGAAGATAATGAACACATGGTATCCAAAGGTCATAAATCTTTTCACAAAGAAGGAGGCCCTAGAAGGCATCAAACCAGAAAAATGGGATGCATTTTATAACTGTGTTTCCACACTTATGTCAAATCAGGTAAATATATTTTATATATGTTAAATGATAGTATTATTAGTTTATTAGCTTTAAATTTTTCTTTCAATTCTAGTTAGTTAACATACAATGTAATATTAGTTTCGGTTGTACCATATAGTGATTCAACATTTCCATACAACACCCAGTGCTCATCACAAGTGCCTTCCTTAATCCCCATCACCTATTTCACCCATCTCCAACCCACGTCTCCTCTGGTAACCATCAGTTCTCTATAGTTAAGAGACTGTTTTTTGATTTGCCTTTCTGTCCCTCTCTTCCCCCCCCCCCATTTTGCTCATTTGTTTAAATTCCACATATGAGTGAAATCATATGGTATCTGTCTTTCTCTGACTTATTTCACTTAGCATAATACTTTTGCTCCATCTACATCATTGCAAATGGCATGCTTCATTCTCTTTTTTATGGCTGAATAGTATTCCATTGCATGTCTATATACCATATCTTCTTTATCCATTCCTCTATCTGGATATTTGGGCTGCTTCCATAATTTGGCTATTGTACATAATGGTGCTATAAACTTTGGGGTTCATGTAACACTTTGAATTAGTAATTTTGTATTCTTTGGGTAAATACCTAGTAGTGCAATTGCTGGATTGTTGAGTAGTTCTATTTTTAACTTTTTGAGGAAACTCCATACTGTTTTCCAGAGTGGCACACCAGTTTGCATTGCCATCAACAGTGCAAGAAGGTTCCCCTTTCTCCATATCCTCCCCAACACCTGTTGTTTCTTGTGTTTTTGATTTTAGCCATTCTGACAGGTGGGAGATGTCATCCCATCATGGTTTTGATTTGTGTTTTCCTGATGATGAGTGATGTTGAGCATCTTTTCATATGTTTGTTAGTCATCTGTATGTCTTCTTTGGAAAAATGTCTATTTATGTCTTCTGACCATTTCTTAATTGAATTATTCATTTTTGGGGTGTTGAATTTAAAACTGATGTTTTAGTTTATTATTTTATTTTATTTTTTTTAAAGTTTATTTCATTTTTGAGAGAGAGTGTGTGCACACAAGCAGGGAAGGGGCAGAGAGAGAGAGGGAAACAGAAAATTGAAGCAGGCTCCACGCTCTTAGCTGTCAGTGCAGACCCTGACATGGGACTCCAAATCACAAAATGTGAGATCATGACCTGAGGGGAAGTCAGACACTTAACCACTTGAGCCACCCAGGTGCCCCTTAGTTTATCATTTTAAATAAAATTCTATTTAGGCATAGTGCTAGGTAATTATTTTGAAATAAGTTAAGAAAAACATTTTTATCATAAGTTTATTTAAATAAATTTAGCATAAAAATGCTTTATTTCTGAAGCAAAATCTGAAGCAATCTAAAATGAAAGGAAATTCTAGAAGTATGTGTCAGTATGATGAGTGATAACTGGGCTCATGCTTAAGGCTATCAACTAATTATCTATAGCTTTATTGGAGAATATAAACAAAAAGGACTATCCCAGTAAACATTTTTATGAACATATGAAATTTCAAGTTGATTGATTCTCATGTTTTTCTTAGTAAAATCTTGTTTTGAAATGGAATTGATCATCTTTTTTTTAAGTTTTATTTATTTATTTTGAGAAAGAGAGAGAGTGTGTGTGTGTGTGTCTGTGTGAGTGGGGGTGAGGCAGAGAGAGAATCCCAAGCATGTTCCATGTTGTTAGCACAGAGCCTGATTGGGGGCTTGATCTCATGACTGCAAGATTATGATTTTAGCCATTATCAAGAGTCAGACACTTAACTGACGGAGCCACCCAGGTGCCCTTTGAATTGATCATCTTTAAAGAGAATATTAATTTTATGCAGTTGTATTTATGGGCTCCTCAAATTTTTACCATTATAGAAATACACGTCTATAAAAATAGTTCTGAATAAAAACTTTTCCTTTTGTAAAATATCTCCAAAGAGTCCATGAATTTTGCAATGTATACTTTTTAAAAGAAATGTTTATTTTGAGAGAGAGAGAGAGACAGCAGACCAGCAAGGGAGGGGCAGAGAGAGAAGATAGAGAGAGATTGCCAAGCAGGCTCCATGCTCAGAGCAGAGCCTGATTTAGGGCTCCATCCCAGAACTGTGAGATCATGATCATGAACTGAGCCGAAATTGGGAGTCAGACGCTTAACCAACTGAGCCACCCATATGCCCTGCAACATATCCTTACAAGGATACATTTAATATCTAGTATATAACCCTGTAATTAATATTCTTGATGTACTTTCTACTTTTATCCTCTTAAGAGAACTATAATTATTTGATAAGTAGAGATGAGGAGCATTTGGAAGATCATTGTATTTGTCCCCTTGGCTAAATTGCAAATAATTGGTTCTACATAAGAATGCATTATTCATAGTTTGGTAACTTATTGTGCACATTAAAAAAAAATTTTAGTGTTTATTTTTAAGAAAGAAAGAGAGACAGAGTGTGTGCAGGGGACAGGTAGAGAGAGAGGGAGACACAGAATCTGAAGCAGGCTCCAGGCTCTGAGCTGTCAGCACAGAGGCTGACACTGGGCTGGAACTCAAGAGCTATGAGATCATGACCTACTCCAAAGTCTGATGCTTAACTAATTGAGCCACTCAGGTTCCCCTTATTGTGCACATTTCTAAGTTCCAGTGGCTTCACCCTCACCTGGTGATTTGCTGGAAATCCAGCCCTCAAGGTGGGGAAGAAGTCCTAATTGTAACATTTGCCAATTTTGGTGGAAATATTCCCACAATGTAATTTTCAAGTATCCAAGGGTTTAGTAACTGGCTCATGAAATTCTTGAATACTTAACAATTGACTTTAGGAGGTAGCTTTAGCATACTAACTGTCCCTCACCTCACGTGCATGTCACCCCATGACACACTCATTCTCAGGTGTCAGGCCTCTCCTCCCCTTCCCTTAGTCTTCACCTTATTTAGCTTTCTGGAATGTTTTCCGTACCATGGGAAAGAATTACTAAACAATGTGGAAGATTCTGAGTTGCCATTTTAGGATTGTTGATAGTCTATTAAAAAAATCAAAGTTTGCATATATCATTCTACTTATTATTTTAGACTACACTAAGAGCATATTGTGCTAAATGAAGATAATTTTGAGGACTAAATGAATTGGTAGAATGAATTAATTATTGGTAATAGCTCACTGATTTTGAACTAAAGGTTAAAAGATTAGTTGAATTTGTACTTTCTAAAATAATGGAAATTTATGATATCACACAGCTAAAGGATTTCTTAAAGAGAACTGTAGAAGGATTTGTGAAGCTCTTTGACCAAGAAGATCCACGTGGGCTGCCAATATTTAAGATGGAGCTGACATTTGATGAGGATAAAATGGAATTTTATCCTACCTTTCAAGATTTGGAAGACCTTGTTTTGGGTTTGGTAGAGCGAATAACTGAAGCTCTGCAGGTATTCTGTCTGTCTTCCTTATCCACTGGCTTTCTTTATATGGTCTCTTTCAATATTTTATTTTATTTTTATTTTTATTACTTTTTAAATATTTATTTATTTGGCAGAGAGTGCAAGTAGGGGATGGATGGGGGCGGGCAGAGGATTCAAAGCAGGCTCTGCACTGACAGGCTGACAGCAGTGAGCCTGATGTGGGGCTTGAACCATGAGATCATGACCTGAACCAAAGTTGGACATTTAACCTAGAGATACCCAAATGCCCCCTCTTTCAAAATTTTAACCTGAGTTGAAACTATAAAGTGGACATGTACATAAAATGTTATAACTCTGTTTTATTTTCATCCTCCAAGTTGTTTTAAGTTAGAAAGTGCTTTCTCTTTGATAAAATTTCCTGGCTGGAAATGATGCTTTTCCTTCTTAGAACTTTTATTGTACTTATGAATTGGGATTTTTGTGCACATTTGATCTTTCCTATGTAGTTGTGAGCTTCTTAAGGACTAGATCCACATCATGTTTGTTCCCTGTACATTCTAATATAATCACTTAGATATAGTTATTCAATAAATACTTGTAGAATGATAGAAAACTAATTCAAATTTTTATATTAGATTTCAAATATACAATTTTAAATCATTATTTTTCATCAAGTTATCTTTTTTTTGGACCATTGAAATACGAAAAGAGTGTTTAAAAATATAGTACAAAATCTATGTATAGCCCAATTGCACAGATATTGGTTTCATAAATTGTCATTTTAATTTTTGTTAGAATGTCCAAACAGTTCCCTCTTGGCTCTTGGGAGCTTCACCAGCTGTGAATCTTGACACAGAACTTCCTGAACATGTGTTACAATGGGCTCTTACTACACTGAAGGCGGCAGTACATCATAACTTAGAAGGGGCAAGAAAACATTATGAGACATACGGTATATATGACATATATTATATCTTTTTATCATAAAGAATACTCTTTTTATTTTTACTAGAAACTGGTCAGATATTTGGTTGTCTGGGGCTGTCATGAAAGAGCAGAAAGAGTCAAAAGTGAGCATCTGCATGGCTTTTGGCAGAATCAAAGATCAAACCCGACCCAAGAAACTTGAATTCTGTTGTCCAGTCTAACGAGTGAATGTTAACTGGAACAGAGTGATAAAGCAAAAAGATAGAGAGAAGAGATGTTGGAATAAGGAGAAAGCTAAATCAAGGGTTAAATCAAGATATTGAAGAATAGTTTTGAAGAGACTGCAGCTCAGTTTTACAGTCTCCTCAAGTATGTATGGGGTCAGGATTGTTACTTGACATTCTATTCATCAAAACTTTCTGTTAACTGGGTTATTGGTACCTCTAAGTTATTGTAAGATCATTTGCATACACTATTATCTTTATTTTAAAATGTTGTGTTTAACTGGGTTGCTTCTTAGATCTATTTTATTTTATTCTATTTATTCCTATTATTATTTCTCTAGTAATAATATTTAAGTGAATAGTCTACCCCTTTCCCTGATCATATCAACAAAGCACTTTATCTTTTTGAATGGGTCTTATTGTTGAGATTTAAATTAGGTTATTAATTTTTAGTTGAAAAATATAATTGGCTTCTTGATGGGACTGCGGTTGAGCTGATAGAGACTTTCCAAGCAGAAGATCATACTTTTGATGAATACACAGAAGTAAGTGGTAATTCTGTTTTTCATCAGTGCCTTTCAATTTCTTTTTTTTTTTTTTAATTTTTATTTATTTCTAGGAGAGAGAGAGAGACAGAGTGAGCAGAGGAGGGTCAGAGAGAGAGGGAGACACAGACTCTGAAATAGGCTCCAGGCTCTGAGCTGGCAGTCAGCACAGAGCCCGACGCGGGGCTCGAACCCACGTCATCATGAACCTCGAGATCATGACCTAAATGAAAGTCAGACGCTTAACCGACTAAGCCACCCAGGCGCCCCTCAATTTCTTTTTAAAAATTAGGGTGGGTTTTTTTTTTCTGGAAAGTAAATGCTTCAATTGAAGTTAGTAGAATTTCTCATTCAGAATATCATTATAGTAAACTCATAGGTTTACTTCATAGTTTTATTTTATTTTATTTTATTTTATTTTATTTTGAGAGAGTACAAGTAGGGGAAAGGAGCAGAGGGAGAGAGAGAGACTCGTAAGCAGGCTCCATGCTCAGTGCTGAGCCTCACATGGGGCTTAATCCCATGACCATGGGATCATGACCTGAGCTGAATTCAGGAGTCGGACACTTAACCAACTGAGCCACCCAGGCGTTCTTCACCTCATAATTTCTCTAATCATTTGTTTATTCATTCATTGCTTCAACAAAAATTTCTTTATCACATTCAGAGACCCAACAAGGTTTAGGTGACGTTAAGATAAATGATACATGCACATTGTCCTCAGGAGCTTATATTTGGCCTAGAAGTCAGACATAGGAGTAATAACTCTGATCTACAGATATAGGTGCTAGAATGGAAGTGTGAACAAGGTGTCTGGAAGCACAGAAGAGGGAATGGTTGCTTCTGCTTTGGAAGATTGGTGAGAGTTTCTTGAAGAAGTGAAAAGCGAGCTAGGCTTTGAAGAAGATGTTTATAGGTACAGAGGAACTGTAGTATGACCAAAATAGCTGAAGAATAGGTAACAAAGGAATGTAATACATGGCAGATTTAGAATATGAAGTTGAAAATGTAAGTGGGAGCCATGGGGAAAAATTTTAGGGTATCTTTCTCAACAGACTGTACTTTGTTTTGAAGGTTTTTAGCTGTGCAAGTAACATACTTGGATCTGAGTTTTAAATGCTTCCTTATATTTTAAGTTTATAGAAAGATTTCTCAGTCTCACCTCAGAAATAATGCTCTTGCCTCAGTGGGTTCATTTCCCTATGGTGCGTTTGGATTGTGAAGATCTGAAGACAGGCCTAACAAACAAAGCAAAAGCCTTTGCAAACATATTATTAAATGACATAGCTTCAAAACATAGAAAAGAAAATGAAAGGTAAGTAGAATTCATTGCTAAACTTGGAATTATAGGGTTAAAAGAAATATTTTGCTAATGATAACTCTTGTTTAAAAGATCATAGGTGCCTGGGTGGCTCATTTGGAAGAGTATGTGACTCTTGATCTCAGGGTTATGAGTTTGAGACCCCCACTGGATGTAGAGATTACTAGAAATAAATAAGTAAATAAATAAACTTAAAAAAATTAAAAACAAACTTTTAAATGTTTATTTTTGAGACAGAGCCAGACAGAACATAAGTGGGGGAGGGGCAGAGAGAGAGGGAGACAGAATCCAAAGCAGGCTGTAGGCTCTGTGCTATCAGCACAGAGCCTGACACGGAGCTTGAATCCATGAACTGGGAGACCATGACCTGAGCTGAAGTCAGATGCTTAACTTCATCTGAGCCACCCAGGTGCCCCAACCAAAACAAAAAAAATTTTTTAAAGATTAAAATATAAGTACTTACAACTTTTTCTTCATAGCTGCCTCCTAAGGAACTTCCTTTGTATTTCCATTGGTCTCGTTTTTGTTTGTTTGATATGATTTGAGAATTGTTTTGAGGAAACTTAGGATTTGTTGTTTGGTTTTGTTTTGTTTTTTTTTTTGAAGAAACTGAAATAAATGAGTGTTTGGATACAGGCTTCATGAAAATGGAAAGACTATAGAGTTTCAATGATATTGGGGAGATCTTGGATTGTTCCTGACCCCAATATTTACTTGTTGTCTGAGCTAACTTATTTTTATCATCTGTAAAATAGAGACAGCAATACCTACTTTGCAGAGTGGCTATAAAATTAAATTCATAAACTAGTAGCCTGCTACTTGAATATGTCATGCAGACATTTTTTACTTGTCTCATGCTGGTTTTCATTTTTTGAAGCATATTTTAATGTTTGTTTATTTTTGAGAGAGAGAGACAGAGTGTGAACAGGGGAGGGCCAGAGAGAGAGGGAGATACAAAATCTGAAGCAGGCTCCAGGCTCTGAGCTGCCAGCACAGAGCCCTATGCACGGCTTGAACTCACAAACCACAAGATCAGGACCTGAGCTGAAGTTGGATGCCTAACTGACTGAGCCACCCTAGCGCCCCATGTTTAAACATATCTTAAAATTTTTATTTATTTATTTATAATTGTTTATTTATTTTTTGAGAGGAAGAGAGACAGAGAGCAAACAGGGGAGGCGCAAAGAGAGAGGGAGACACAGAATCCAAAGCAGGCTCCAGGCTCTGAGCTAGCTGTCAGCACAGAGCCCAATGCGGGCCTGAACCCACGAACTGGGAGATCGTGACCTGATCTGAAGTCAGACGCTTAACCAACTGAGCCACCCAGGTGCCCCTATTTTGTTTTATTTTTGAGAGAGAGAGAGAGAGCAGAGGAGGAGCAGAGAGAGATGGGGACAGAAGATCTGAAGTGGCCTCCCCACTGACAGCAGTGAGTCCCATGTGGGGCTTGAACTCAAGAACTGAGATCGTGACCTGGGCCAAAGTCAGATGCTCAACTGACTGAGCCACCTAGGTGCCCTGACTAAACACATTTTGAATTAGCTATCAACATTTCAAAATTACATACACATACACATATAGACAAACACACACACACACAGACATACACACAGACACACACACACTGCAGATCTTTTACTTTTCTTGACAAAGTGGGAAGACCATGCCATGTTGGGCCTGCAGTGGTACATGGAGCTGAGAAGCAGTTTCCATTTTACATGGAAAGTGTCTTTTGGTTTGTTCACGCACTGATGAGTCAACTCATCATCCAACTCATTTAATTCATTTGTTACCTGTCTGTCTCCCAAAGAATCTTAGTTTGTAACTTCTGTAAGGATTAAAAGTCATATATATGTAAAGTGCCTAGCACAGTGCCTGGAACCATGGTGCACAATCAATGTTAGCTAGTATGTTTATTTTCCCACAAGCAATGTGAGAAAATCATGTGCTTTGGAATCAGAAAGACCTGGATTTGAATCCTGGCTCTGCAATGAACTAGTTCTATAACTCCAGGCAAGTTGCTTAATTTCCCTGAGCCTCAGTTTCCTGCTGTGTCAGCTGTGAAAAATAATACCTTTCCCTGCAGGACTAATGTTAGTATCACAGATTAAATTTTTTTAAATGTTTATTTTTGAGAGAGAGAGTGCAAGTTGTAAAGGGGGGGAGGGGCAGGAAGAGGGAAACAGGATCTAAGGTGGGCTTTATTTGACAGCGGAGAGCCAATAAGGAGCTTGAACTCACAAATCTTGAGATCATGTCCTGAGCCCAAGTCAGGTGCTTAACAAACTAAGCTACCCAGGCACGCCCACAGATTACATTTGTAAAGAAAGCATCTGGCCCTGTGCTTGGCATAGAATAGTGGCCCAATAAAGGGAGGTATTACATCAATAAATATCTTTAAATGAATAAAAAAATATAGGACTGTCAGGGACACATGGATGGCTCAGTCGGTCGGTTGAGCATCTGTCTCTTGGTTTCAGCTAGGTCTGGCTCTCAGAGTTCATAGGCTGGAGCCCTGCCTTGGGCTCAGCACTGATAGCATAGAGCCTGCTTAGGATTTTCTGTCTCCTTCTCTCTCTGCCCCTTCCCTGCTCTCTCCCTCTATCTCAAAAATAAATAAATAAACTTAAAAAAATATGTCAAGGGGCGTCTGGGTGGGTCAGTTGGTTAAGCGTCTGACTTCAGCTCAGTTCATGATCTCATGGTTCATGGGTTTGAGCCCTGCGTCGGGCTCTGTGCTACAAGCTCAGAGCCTGGAGCCTGTCTTTGGATTCTGTGTTTCCTTCTCTCTCTGACCCTCCCCTGCTCATGCTGTCTCTATCTCTCTCTCAAAAACAAATAAAACATTAAAAATAATAAAAAATTAAAAAATATGTCAAAAAGTCAAGTATTGTCAGGTATACTTTGTACAAAAGTATACTACTGCACAAAAAGGTATCAACGATGGCAAAGCACTCATTTGTAACAATTCCATTGAATAAGAGCAATGACAATGCCATAATCAAAAAGTGATTTATGTTTAACATGACTTTTTTTTTTGGTATTTTTGTGGTATCTGTGACCTTTCTGGAAAATTCTATCACTTCCAAAAAATAATTGTGTATTATTATAAACCCATGACATAAGAGCAGCTGAAAAGTTGTCCAGTTTCCTCTATCTAGTTCATTCTCTCATTCTTTTCCATTTAAATTCCCTACTTGAGAAAGATAACATCAAAAGGAATGTGTGCCATTAAGTACAATTTATTAAATAAATAATCATTAAAGAGTGATTTGCTTACTCACTGTTTAGTTGAGCATCTGTTTGGGCCAGTCAGTTGCTCTCATTTTGTTTTCCTCCTTGCCTTTTGCAGTACTGTTCCCCTCCAAGGGACACAGATCCTGCTTTAGCAAGGGGAAAGTGCCCTTGTAGGATCACCTGTCTCTTTGGCATTACCCACTTTATTGCACCCCTCCTACTGATGTATCAAGCCCTGCAGGTTCTAATCCTTGCTCACCTCTCTGGCTTCATAATGGCCTCTTCTTTGTATCCACATTTGCCTGCTTTGCCACTCCTACGTACGCTCTGCATCACCCTGCTTAATTGGGTGTTCAAAAGAGTGGAAGAGAGCCATAGAAAAATTTACTTCTAGTATACTATCATTTCCACATGAAAATGTTACCTCAAATTCACAGATTTTATAGATGTATGCTGGATACCAAGTTACATCAGCTAAGTTGTCCTTAAATGTTTTAAGACATCTTAGTGATTTAATATTTTGAGGCTATCACAGTTCATGTTTTATAATATTTATAACACACATATATTGACATGATATAGCATTAATTACTATAACCACAATAAAGCAGAGCATTGTGTCAGCATTTGCAGTGATTTTGAAGCAATTAAAGAGCATGCATTAAAAGTCCCTGAGACAACAGAAGAGATGATGGATCTGATATTTTATGTAGAAAAAGCCCGGACTACAGGGATTCAAGAGTTGATTTTACGAATCAAGGTAAGAATCTTTTAATTGCAATATTTTATTTACTTATTTGTTTGTTTGTTTCTTTATTTTAATGTTTATTTCTTGAGAGAGATAGACAGAGTGTGAGTGGGGAGGGGCAAGAGAGGGAGACAAAGAATCCGAAGCAGGCGGCAGGCTCTGAGCTGTCAGCATAGAGCCCAACATGGGGCTCGAACTCACAAACCACAAGATCATGACTTGAGCCAAAGTCGAATGCTCAACTGACTGAGCCACCCAGTTGCTCCTAATTGCAATGTTTTAAATTAGTTTTTTTTGTTTTTTCATTGTGGAGTGTGATAAGCATTTTGGAAATGTGGAAAACGTACAGTTAAGCAGATATTTATAAAGTGCTCCTCTATGTTGCCACGGCCGAAGTCAACATATAGGATATTGTCTGTATCCCTGAAGCCCTCTGCAGGTGATTTTTCATCATAACTGCTTCTCTCCTTCTCTCCCCTAGAAGTTTCCCCTTGGTTTCTACAGTAATCACACATTTTTATTCTTTAGTTCCACCAACTGTGTGTATGTCCTCAAACAACATGGGTTTAAAATTTTTTCTTTCTGTTATAATTTCTTTTTTAATTTTTTAATGTTTTTTTTTTAAATTTATTTCTGAGAGAGAGAGACACAGCATGAACAGGGGAGGGTCAGAGAGAGAGGGAGACACAGAGTTTGAAACAGGCTCTAGGCTCTGAGCTAGCTGTCAGCAAAGAGCCTGACGCAGGGCTCGAATCCACGAACCATGAGATCATGACCTGAGCTGAAGTCGGATACCCACTGACTGAGCCACCCAGATGCCCCCCGCTTTTTAAATTATTTTTATGTTTTATAAGTTCTACAATTAGTAGTATGATTATGCCTTTCCCAGCATAAGATTATATAGTCTTTCACCTGTATGGTACTCAATTCTTAGTTTAAAAATATGAAATATAACACATATACCCCAAATTGCATAAAACATAAATTGTGCAGTTTAAAATATTATGAAGTAAAATAAATAAAGAATAAAATGTTATAAAGTAAACACTCAGTAATTATCACCCAAGGAAGACATAGAACCTTGCCAGCACACTAGAAGCTCATCACGGTCTCTTTTTCCTGGATGTGAACACTATTCCTGACTTTTATAGTAATCATTTCCTTGCTCTTCTTTATAGTTTTACCATCTAAATATGCATTCTTAATCAATGTAACTAATTTTTGTCTCACCTAGATCTTTATATAAATAGAGTCACACTGTTTCTATTCTGTCAACATTATGTTAGTAATGCCATTGTTTTTTGGCTTTCTTTCCATTGCTGTCTTACTTATATTCCTTATTATATAACCATACCAAAATTTGTTATTTTAGTTCTATTGTTCTGGGTATTTGGTTGGCTTCTACTTTTGCTTTTTTTTTTTTTTTTTTTTTTTTTTTTTTTTTTTTTTTTAAAGAANTTTTTTTTTTTACTTTTGCTATTAATAGCAATGCTGCTGAGAACATTTCTGTACATGCATCCTGGTGTATGTATATATTTGTGCATTTCTCCTAGGCATTATAACATATATTTACTTTCACCTTTACTAGCTTAAGGCAAGATTCTTATTTATTTATTTATTTAAAGTTACATACAAGTTAGCTAGCATATAGTGCTCTAATGATTTCAGGAGTAGAATCCAGTGATTCATGCCCTATGTATATAACACCCAGTGCTCATCCCTACAAGTGTCTTTCTTTATGCCCCTTACCCATTTAGCCCATCCCTCCACCCACAGCCCCTCTAGCAACCCTCAGTTTGTTCTCTATATTTAAGAATCTCTTATGTTTTGTCTCTCTCCCTGTTTTTATATTAATTTTGTTTCCCTTCCTTTATGTTCCTCTGTCTGGTATCTTAAATTCCACGTATGAATGAAGTACTTGTCTTTCTCTAATTTCACTCAACATAATACCCTCTAGTTCCATCCAAAATTCTTTTCTGAAGTAGTTCCAATTTTATACTCCTCG
Organism: Crocuta crocuta; assembly: GCF_008692635.1. Lineage (NCBI taxonomy): Eukaryota > Metazoa > Chordata > Mammalia > Carnivora > Hyaenidae > Crocuta > Crocuta crocuta. Next base: position 1,323,878 of record NW_027532166.1, read on the forward strand.
CGGCAGTGTATAAGAGTCCTAGTATTTTACATCCTTACTCATTCTTGCTATTTTGACATATTTTAAATTGGTTAGTCTCTTTTCTTAACTGTAGAGAACGAATTGATGGTTGCCAGAGGGAAATGGGGGGGGGTAAAACGTGATGGGGATTAAGGAGTACACTTGTGATGAGCACAGGGTGATGTATGGAAGAGCTGAACCAATGTATTGTATACCTGAAACTACTAGGACACTGTGTGTTAACTGGAATTTAAATAGAAGCTTTAAAAATTTGCCAGTCTGTTGGGTGGAAATCATTGTATTTTTGATTTGTAGTTTACTTTAAACAAATGAATTTTAATACTTTCCATATGCTTATTGACCATTTGGAATTCCTCTTTTGTGAAATGCCTTTTGTGAATATACTTGGTTTTGCCTATTTTTCTTTTGGGTTTTGTGTCTTTTTCTTATTGATTTGTAATAAGTTTTTTAATCATGATAAAATATACATATATTTTATAGCAAAAATGTTTAAGCTCAGTGTAGTGGTTTTGAAGATGTTATTGATAAGTGTGTCCTTCCTTTTACTGTAATTTATTTTAACTTAAAAATTTTTTCAATATTTATTTTTGAGAGAGAGCATGTGCATGGTGGGGGAGGGGGAGAGAGAGAGGAGACAGAGGATCCAAAGGGGGCTCCCAGCTGTCAGCTCAAAGCCTGACATGGAGCTTAAACCCATGAACTGAACCATGAGGTCATGACCTCAGCCAAGGTCAGACGTTCAACTGACTTAGCCACCCAGATGCTCCTAATTTATTCTAACTTTTAAATGGTGTTTTTGTTAGAGAAGTTCTTGATTTTAATGCAAATGGAGCAAGTTTTCCTTTTTATAGCTAGTGCTTTCTGTTTCTTGTTTGAGAAATCTTTTCCTACCCAAGGTTATAAAGATTTTTTTCTTGTATCCTTTTTTAGAAGCTACTTTGTTTTGTCTTTCAGGTTCAGATATTCAGTCTTCCTAGAATCTTTTGTTTTGTTTTGTTTTGTTTTGTGAATGATGTGAAGTCCATTTTAATTATCTTTCCACATAGATGAGCAATTATATATTTATCAAAGAGACTATCCCTTCTCCACTGCCATGCAGTGCCACCTCTATCCTATATCAAGTGTCCATGGTGATGTGGAAAACAAAGGCAAAAGAAAAAACTTAAATTTCCTGGGGCACCTGGGTGGCTCAGTCGGTTAAGCATTTGACTTCAGTTCAGGTCATGACCTCACGGCTCGTGAGTTTGAGCCCCGCGTTGGGCTCTGTGCTGACAGCTAGCTCAGAGCCTGGAGCCTGCTTCAGATTCTGTATCTCCCTCTCTCTCTGACCCTTTCCTGCTCATGCTCTCTCTCTCTCTCTCACTCCCTCTCTTTCTCTCTCTCTCAGAATAAATAAAATATTAAAAAAAAGAAAAAAACTTAAATTTCCTTACTGCCTACAGCTCATTGACAAGTCCTTGAAACAGACAGCATGACCTTCCTCTGGGAGCTCAGCTGCCTTGATGATGACACTTGCTAAGGGCAGAGGTAATCTTATCTTAAAGTTATCCTTACCTCCAGGATCCTAGAAGTCTACTTTAACATATAAATATTCCTTTGGATACTTCCTTTTTCTCAACCCCCTGCCCCCCAAGGTATACGTTGGCAATCATACTCCAAGTATATGGCCCCCTGATATACATCTGAAGGGTCTCATGACTGAGGTTTTAGTACACAGTAATAAATGACCTTTCCTAACAGCAGTTAGCTCCTCAACATCCTGGAAACTTTATTTCCAAAATAAGCTTAGAGACTTAAGCTATTCCCAACCCCCTCCAAATTTGAAAGTATAATATAATCAGTTACTCTTCACAACCTCAGTGCAGCTCTTTTTGCCCACAGGTCCTGTCCCCATGCTTTAATAAAACCCTTTTTGCATCAAAGATGACTCAAGAATTCTTTCTTGGCCATTGGCTCTAAACCGTAACATTTTCCACATCACATATATATGCAGATCTATTTTTTTTTCTTCCAAGTTTTTATTTAAAGTCTAGTTAGAGGATGCCTGTGTGGCTCAGGTCGGGTTATGATTTCATGGTTTGTGAGTTTGAGTCCCACATCAGGCTCTCTGCTGTCAGCACAGAGCCTGCTTTGGATCCTCTGTCCTCCTTTCTCTCTGCTCCTCCCCTGCTCTCTCTCTCTCTCTCTCTCAAAAATAAAATAAACATTAAAAAAATAATAAAGTTCAGTAAACATACAGTATAATATTAGTTTCAAGGTGTGGGATTTAGTGATTTATCATTTATATACAATATCCAGTGCTCATCACAGCAAGTGCCCTCCTTACTATCTATCACCCATTTAACCCATCTCCCTATCCATCTCCCATCAAACCCTCAGTTTCTTCTCTATAGTTAAGAGTCTATTTTATAGTTTGTCTCTCTCTCTATTTTTTGCCCTATGTTCATCATGTGCAGATCTATTTTAAGACACTCTATTCTGCTCCATTGGCCTTTTGTCTATCATAGTATCAATACCACTCTGACTTAATTAATTACAATGGCTTAATTGTAATAGCAATCATATGCTTTTTTTTTTTTCATTTAGGCCCCTGGACTTTAATTTTTTAAATATTTTAATATGAGTATATCTGACACCCAATGTTACATTAATTTTAGATGTACAACATAGTGACTCAACATTTCCTTACATTATGCTATGTTTACCACAGGTATAGCTATTGTCTTTCACCATGTAACACTCTTGTAATATCATTGACTATATTCCTTATACTGTACCTTTTATTCTCATGACTTTTACTCATTCCATAACTGGAAGTCTGTGTCTCCCAGTCCCCTCCACCCATTTGGCCCATCCCCTCACCTCTTTCCTTCTAGCAGCCATCAGTTTGTTTGTGTTTATAAGTCTGATTCTAGAATAATAAGTCTTGGTATATAAAAGTCTTGGTACCTGGTAGAACATGCCTTCCTACTCTTCTTCACTAAGTGTCTTCCTTGTTCTTGGCCCTTTAGCCTTCTCACATAAATTGTAGAATTAGCTTATAACATTTCATAAAATAACCTTTCGGAATTTTGGTTGAGATTGCTTCAAATTGATAATAAATTTTGAGCATTAGCATCTTTCCGACATAAATTCTAGAATCAGTTTTCACATTCCACAAAATCTTTTAGGATTTTAATTAGGAATGTGTTAAACAGGGGTGCCTAGAGGGATCAGTCAATTAGGTGTCCAACTCTTGATTTTGGATCAGGTCATGATGTCAGGATTTGTGAGATTGAGCCCCACATTGGGCTCTGCGTTTTCTCCATCTGTCTCAAGTAAATAAATAAACATTTTTTAAACAAAAAAAGAATGCATTAAATAGACAGAATCGTCTCATTTACACATGGGGTCTTCCAATTCATGATATATCTTTTGTTTATTTGCCCCCTTTTTAACATCTCTCAGTATTTTACAATTTCCTCCGTACATATCTTTTTTAGATATATTTTCAGGTACTTAATACCTTTTAATGTTAAGTGATATCTTTAATTTTTAAAATCTTTTTATTATTGGAATAGAAAAATATAATTAATTTATAAAATAATTAATAGACTTTATTTTTTAGAATAATGTTAGATTTAAAGAAAACTTGATCAGATAGTATAGAAAGTTCCCATGTTACATAGCCCCCAGTGCTCTTCATACTCCATTTACTCATTATAAGCATCTTACACTAGTATGTTATGTGTATTAGAATGAATAAACCAGTATTGATACATTATTAACTAAGGTCCACAGGTTATTCAGTTTTTCTTACTTTTTCCTTAATGTCATTTTCTGTTTTAGGAACCTATCTAAGCCACTATATCTAGTTGTGTTTTCTTTTTTTAAATAATTTTTTAAACATTTATTTAATGTTTAAAATGTTATTTTTGAAAGACAGAGAGAGAGTATGTGAGTGGGGGAGAGGCAGAGAGAGATGGAGACACAGAATCTAAAGTGGGCTCCAGGCTCTGTGCTGACAGCTCAGAGGCTTGATGCAGGGCTTGAACCCACAGATCATGAGATCATGACCGGAGCTAAAGTTGGTTGCTTAACCAACTGAGCTACCCAGGCACACCTCTAGTTGTGTTTTCTTGGGCTCCTCTAGCCTCTGATAGTTTCTCAGATTTGTTTTGTTTTTTAATATCCTTGATAGTGTTGAGAAGTATGGGTCAGGTATATCATAGGATGGCCCTCTGTTGGAATTCATCTGATGTTTTTCTTTAAAAAAAATTTTTTTTTAATGTCTTATTTATTTCTGAGAAAGAGAGTGTGTGAGCAGGGAAGGGTCAGAGAGAGAGGAAGATACAGAATCTGAAACAGGCTCCAGGCTCTGAGCTAGCTGTCAGCACAGAGCCCAACATAGGGCTCGAACCCACAAACTGTGAGATCATGATCTGAGCTGAAGTTGGACACTTAACTGACTGAACCACCCAGGCGCCCCTGATGTTCTTCTCTTGATTAGACTGAGGTAGTGGGCTTTTGGAAGGAGAATCACAGAGGTTAAGTGTACACATATCACATCACATCACATCACATCATATCAAGGGTACATATTATCAACATGATAACTGTTAATGTTGACCTTGATCACTAGTCTGAAGTAGTGTTTATCGGGTCTCTCCTGTCTTTTCTCCCCTTTCTGTGATGTCCTCTCTGGAAGGAAGTCTCTATATGCAACCCACTCTTCAGAATTGGAGAGTTAGGCTCTTCTCCTTTACTGTTGAGTAGCTACATAATTTATTTGAAGTCTTTCTGCATGAAGGATTGGTCTTCTTCTCCACTTATTAGTTTATTCAATTATTTATTCATATCACTATGAACTAAGGGATATTTATTTTATACTGTGTGCTATAATATAAAGTATATTGTTATATATACCTTAATATCTATCACTAAATTTTTTAATTTTTGAGTCTTTTTTTTTTTTTAAAAAACTTTAGCTTTAAAAATGTTATATATGTTTTATTTCTATTCTTCATCTTAATAGTTGAAATTCTTTTGGAATGTCTACATAAACCATCATATAAATTGCAAATAATAAGAGTTTTGGTCCTATCCTCATAAACATTACATGTTTCCAAAACCTTGTTTATTTTCTTTGCTATGATGGACTGGCTAGGACTATAATACAGTAGTCACTTGATCCCAACCTCAAAGGGAGAGCTTTCAATATTTCAGTATTAAGTATGACATTTGGTGTGTGTGTGTGTTTTTAATAGGTACCTTTATCAGATTAGTATGCACTCTTATATTAGGTGTTATTTATTTGTTTGTTTATTTTGAGATTTCTTTTTTCCTTTTTTAAAAAAAAATTGAGGTATAGTTGACACACAGTGTTACATCAATTTCAAGTATACAACATAGTGATTCAACAGCTCTGTACCTTGTGCTGAGCTCATAAATGTAGCTACTATATTTGCACAATACAGCACTATTACAATGCCATTGACTATACTCCCTATTCTGTACCTTTTATCTCCATAACATATTCATTCCATAACTGGAGCCTGTACCTTCCAGATTTTTTAAAATATTATAAATGGATGTCAAATTTTATAAAATTCTTTCTTTTTTGCATCTATGCTTTTTCTCCTTTAATCTATTAGTATAGTTAATTCCATAGATCAATTTTTGAAAGTTATATTTCTACATGCAATATAATATGCATTCTATACATTATCTGTATATTATATACATATATACTACATCTGTCATACCAAAAACTTATAAATTAGATCTTTGGGTCTATATTTCAATTCTTAAAAATTACATCACTGTATATGAATCAATGAAAGCTGTAGGAGGTAAAGGTGCTCAATTTCTCTACTCAGGTCAATATACTAGTTTTAAAGGTTATTTTTCCCCTTTGCAAAGGGAAAAATATGTAAGAAGAACATATGCTTACTATGGCAAACAGGGTCTGACTATCACCCTTAAACTCTTCCTGAACAATTGCTGTATGTCAGTAAGAAAGGTGGTAATGCCATTGAAGATACAAAACAAAGCAAAAGATGCTAAAATCTATGTCCCTAAAGATTCAAAATTAAATACTTAAGAATAAAAAATATAAAATTCTTAAAAAAATTTTTTTTTGATAGAGGGGTGGAAGGAGGAACAGAGAGAGGAAGAACACAGAATCCACAGCAGACTCCAGGCTCTGAGCTGTCAACACAGAGACCAACGCAGTGCTTGAACTCACGAACTGTGAGATCATGACCTGAGCTGAAGCCAGATGCTTAACCAGCTGGGCCACCCAGGCACCCCCGAAATATAAAATTCTTTTAAGTCAAAAGTTTAAGGTGTCAAACAAAAGCTGCATTTTTGATCACATTTTTCAGTCATGCACAAGGGAGACCAAGAGTACCTTTATGATAAGTCAACTTCAAGATGAAACCGTTAGGCACACCTGGATGGCTCAGTTGGTGAGGTGTCTGACTTCACCTCAGGTCATGATCTCACAGCTCGCAAGGTGAGGTCTCTTGTTGGGCTCTGTGCTGACAGTTCAGAGCCTGGAGCCTGCTTCGGATTCTGTGCCTCCCTCTCTCTGTGCCCCTCCCCTGCTCATGCTATCTTTCTCTCAAAAATAAACATTAAAAATTTTTTTAAAAGATGAAACCTTTAAAATGTTTTATTTCCGGTATAGAAATCTACAGCTGTATGGTGTGAAGCCAAATAAATAATCCTACAGCTACTGAAATGCCCATGTGATTTGGGTGATATGAAATATCAGTTAATATTCTGAGTCAAATTAAAATTTGAAAGAGTATTAGAAGTTGTTGGTTCTTCTCTTTTCCACAATGCCTTTGTTTTCTTTCTTTTATTTTTTTAAAAATATTTTTATTTATTTCTAGGAGAGAGAGAGAGAGACAGCATGAGCAGGGGAGGGTCAGAGAGAGAGGGAGACACAGACTCTGAAATAGGCTCCAGGCTCTGAGCTGGCAGTCAGCACAGAGCCCGATGCGGGGCCCAAACCCACAAACCGTGAGATCATGACCCAAGCGAAAGTCGGACGCTTAACTGACTAAGCCACCCAGGCGCCCCAATGCCTTTGTTTTCTATATGGTGTATTATATCTGGAGTTTCTTTTGTAGGAATCCAAACGCCGAATGAGTTACTTTTTAGATGTTTTCCTATTTCCTCCAGAAGACTTAGCTTTAAATTCAACCGTCCTTATGTGGCCTTGGAAAATTAATCCTGTCTTTGATGAAAATGATGAGGTGAATATATTTTTCAAAATGTACTTTTGTATTCTGATGTTTTAAGCACATTTATTTAATCTACCTTTAAAAAGTAACGTGTGTCAATATGAGTTTGGGGCTAGCAACATTTATGGTCCTGCAGGCTTAGGACAGGTTGTTAGGTTTAATATAGGGTCTGGTAAGAAGTGGGACTGACATTAAAGAGGTCAGAACTATTCTAAGTTAAAAATAAAAAGAACTATTGTAAGTTAATAATAATAACAGTAAACACAGCCTTAAGTGCTTTGCACTTAGTAATTCATTTAATACTCACAAAAATCCCAGGGGCTCCCATTTCCCCCATTTCATAGATGAGAAAAATGAGTCTCAGAGAAGTTAAGTAACTTACCTAGTATCAGAATGATAAGAAGAAGCAGATGCAGAATTTTATATCAGACTGAGTATACTTTAGATTTTTGGAAAAGTTTTAGTGTAAAACAGTTTCTCCTATAGTGGGAAGTGAAATGGTACAGTAATAAAAAGCATGGGCTTCAGTCAGATAACCCAAGTTCTAAAGCAGATTTTGACTTTTATGACTTTGTGACATTGGATATGCCTCTTGATTTCTTTAAGTCTAAATTTCTTCATCTCTGAAGTGAGGATGATAATAACAATAACTGTGCTAATATAAGTAACATGTTGAATAGTTCTTGACACATGGACTCTGTTAAATAAAGTATCTCACTAATATGTAAGAATTGTTGCCGTCACTTCAGAGAGCTAGGAAAAAATGTTCTGTGTGGTTTATTATTCTTTGTATTTTTATACCGGTCGGTGTGTCATTCTTGTACTCATTTTTACTTCTGTGGTGGTTTTTTATTACTACACAAAGCTCTCAGACTTCTGATTTGATAAATTTCCTTTGTAACAAAATAATTAACCTGATTAAATTGTCTCTTAAAAAGCTTATCGAGAATGCAAAACATAAAAAAGAAAATGAGTTGATAGCCAAGAGAGAGAAACTGATTTTGGAAATAGAAAAGGAATCACGCCGCATGGAAGAGTTTATGGAATTCGCAGAACTGGATCGCATGCAACAGGTGTGATGAGCACAGAAGACAGTAGCTACGACAAGCCTGTAGGTTAACGTGGGACATGTTTGCATATACATAACAACACGGAAAAACACATGCTTGCTATGGCAAACAGGGCCTGACTCTTAGGCCTGAACTGGCACTATTTATGTATGTTTGTTGTGACTTAGTCTTCTACCTGTAAAATAGACAGAACCATGAATTTTGCTCTGTACTCTATACCATAGTTCTGTTGTGAAGTTGACAGTTAAAGCCTTAATATAAATGCAAGGACACAGCCTATGCAATGTCATATAATCTTATTTTAATAACGTTACTTGGCTATTTCTTAAGATAAACAATTATTTGCTTTCAGTACGTGACAGATGTAAGGCAACTACAAAAACGTATTCAGGAGTCCGAAGAAGCAGTTCAGTTTATTAATAAGGAAGAGGAACTTTTCAAATGGGAATTGACAAAATATCCTGAACTGGATAAATTAAAAGTGAACATTGAGCCCTATCAGAAGTTTTTTAATTTGGTTCTCAAGTGGCAGCGAACAGAAAAACGGTAATTTCTGTTAGCATAATAAAAATTAAGCAAATCTGGGGCACCTGGGTGGCTCAGTTGGTTGAATGTCTGAATTCAGCTCAGGTCATGGTCTCATGGTTCATGGGTTCGAGCCACGTGTCAGGTTCTGTGCTGACAGTTCAGAGCCTAGAGCCTGCTTCCGATTCTGTGTCTCCTTCTCTCTCTGCCCTTCCCTTGCTCATGCTCTCTCAAAAGTAAATAAACATTTTTTTTTAAAAAAGTTTAAGCAAATGTTATGAAAGGATTTGTAAAATGTTGCAGTGATTTGATAATGTTGTTGGTTATGTGTTTGAAAGTAAGACATATTCATCCATTTGAAAGAGAACCAAGTATCACACAGGCAAAGTGTCAGCCGTTGCTAAGGTAGCATCTACCCTTACCTTAAATATAATATCTAAAGTCTCACTTGGGTTTTCCAGAATGGATTCACTTTTTTTAATGCAATTAATGAATTTGACTAATATTTCTGGAGTCAAATCTGCATTTTACTTGGCTACTCAAAAGTGCATTTTACTGCACTTTACTGCATTTTACTCATCCATTTACAGTCCGATATGTGTTTTAGCACACGTGGCATGGCTGAGATGATGGAGTTAATCTTCTCTCTCTACCGTCAGCTCTCCCTTTGTGATTAAGAAAAACGGCTCTTCCCCCCACAGTTGTTTCTCTTTTGAGGAGTTGAGCCTAAAGAATCTTAAGTTCCTCTTTACATTCCAGACATTTCTGAGTTTAGTATTTTTCCTTTCAATCCAGGTGGATGGATGGAGGCTTTTTGGACCTTAATGGGGAAAGCATGGAAGCTGATGTAGATGAATTTTCCCGAGAAATTTTTAAGACCCTGAAATTTTTCCAATTGAAGCATAAGAAAGAATTGCAAGAAAAAAGGAAAGCAGCAAAAAAGCGGTCTGTGGGAGAGGACAAACTTGAAGAAGAACCAAAAGAGAATCCAACTATTACTATGTGCTCCACAGTAATGGAGCAGATTAAAGTTTTTAAGGTATGAACACATTTAATGACTTTGTAGAAAGTCCTGGCAGGAGCTGTTTACATCATCCAGTGCTAATGAAGAGAAAGAGAAAGATTTGGAAGCAAAACCAAAGCTGAATCTGGAAAATTTGATCTATTACTAAATCCATGCTTCATGCTTTCCTGATAAAGTCATTGAAACCAATCCTTTCATAGAACTATGCATGGCAAATAGAAGAGACTAGAATGACTAGCTACAATGACATAAAGAGGGTAAAAATTTACTTGAGTGGACCAGTCAGCCTATGTAAGGGCAACAACACAGTGTAGCAGTTAGTTGGGAGAGCTTTAAAGTCACACTGCCTAGATTTGTCTCACAATTTCATGCTTGGTAGTAGCATATCTTAGGCAACATATTTAGCTTCCCAAGCTTCAAGTTGTTGTTGTTTTTTAATGTTTATTTATTTATTTTGAAGGACAAGGGGAGGCAAGGGACAAGCAAAGAGAGAGGGAGAGAGAAAGAATCCCAAGCAGGCTCTACACACCCAACAAAGAACCCAAGGTGGGACCCGAACTCACAAATTGTGAGATCATGACCTAAGCCAAAATCAAGAGGTGGATGCTTAACTGACTGAGCCACCCAAGCACCCCTCAAGTCATTTTTAATGAGACGATACTCACAGATTTTGTGACAGTTAGTAAGGCCTCCAGCTTCCCTAAGCAGTAGTGGCCAGATTCCAGGGGTAGTGCTGTTTCCATTGTCAACGCAGTGGAAACTTGGATGGGATTTTAAGCATTGTTCGTGTCTGTGTCTAGCACTCTCAGAGATTCCATGAACTGCCTGAAATTAAAAAAAAATTTTTTTTAATGTTTTATTTATTTCTGAGAGAGAGAGAGAGAGAGAGAGACAGTGTGAGCAGGGGAGGGTCAGAGAGAGAGGGAGATACAGAATCTAAAACAGGCTCCAGGCTCCGAGCTAGCTGTCAGCACAGAACCCGACGTGGGGCTTGAACCCACGAACTATGAGATCATGACCTGAGCCAAAGTCAGATGCTTAACCGACTGAGCCACTCAGGTGCCCCCGCCTGAAATTTTTTTAAAGAAACTTTTAAAAATTGTTTTCAATATATAATATATTTTTGTGGCTTAAAAAACTGAAAGAGACATATCTGAAAAGCTTCTTTCCCATGTTTTTACCTGTATAACTCAGGTTATCAATGTTACTACTTTCATGTATATACTTCGAGTTTTGTTACATACACAATCATGTAAATACATATTCTTATTCTTTCATCTTTTTACATAAAATATAGTGTCCTATATGTATTATTTTCCATCTTTGTTTGACTACTTCATCTTGAAGACCTTTTCTCATTATATATAAACTTTTCTTTCTTTTTTTTCTTTTGTTACACCTATATAGTGTTATATACCGGTGTAAGATCTCATGAGTGTGCATGACTTGACTTGTAGGCTTGACTACAAGGCAGATTCCAGAAGAGCAAACACCTGGTTAAAATCTATACTCAGATTACCTTACACAGGGGCTATACCAACTTCAACTCTCACCAGCCTCAATAAGACATTATCATTGAACTTGAGTTTTTGCTGATCTAAGAGAATTTTCATTTCTCTTATTAGGTAAAATGTTAAGCATATATTTAAAAAAATTTTTTTTACTGTTTATTTTTTGAGAGAAACAGATAGAGTGTGAGCAGGGGAGGGGCAGACAGAGAGAGGGAGACACAGAATCCGAAGCAGTCTCCAGGCTCCAAGCTGTCAGCACAGAGCCTGACCCGGGGCTTGAACCCACAAGCTGTGAGATTATGACCTGAGCTGAAGTCGATGCTTAACAGACTGAGCCACCCAGGTGCCCCCTTTTTAAAAAAAACTTTTTTTTTAGTGTTTATTTATTTTTTGAGAGAGAGAGAGTGAGCAGGGAGGTACAGAGAGAGAGAGGGAGAAGCATATTTTTTATATATTTAAGAATGTTTTTTATTTTATCATTGTCTATGTGTATATTGAATTATTGATCTTTTCTTACTGATTTCTAGGACATAATATATAGATATTATTTATATTAATATTGATGATATTAATATTTCTAAGACACATTAATTTACTAGGGTATTATAAGTATATATATATAATCCATATATATTAAATATATTAGGCTTTTTTATGTATGCTGTATTTTGAAAATATTTGTTATTTTTTTTTACTTTATTTATCATGGCTCTTGCCTTGCAGAAGACTTTATGTTTTAATTTGAGTTTAGATTTATTATTCCTAAAATAAATGGAAAAGGAAGGTTTTTTTATTTTTATGTAGTCATCATTCTGTTCCTTTTTTATTTCTATTTCTTTATGAAGTAATTTCTGTGTTCAGCATGGAGCTCATGACCTTGAGATAAAAGTTGCATGCCCCACCGATTGAGCCAGCCAAGTGCCCCCCCATTCTTTTCCTTTGTCTACTGAATTTAATTTAATTTAATTAATTTTTTAATTTTATGCTTATTTATTTTTGAGAGAGAGAGATACAGAGCATAAGTTGGGAAGGGGCAGAGAGAGAGGGAGACACAGAATCTGAAGTAGACTCCAATTTCCAAGCTGTCAGCATAGGGCCCGATGGGGGGCTTGAACCCACAGACCATGAGATCATGACCTGAGCTGAAGTCAGATGCCCAACGAACTGAGCCACCCAGGTGCTTCCCAGCCTCTTAATGTTGGAAGTTTTTTTTTTTTTTTAATGTTTTATTTATTTCTAGGAGAGAGAGAGAGACAGCATGAGCAGGGAGGGTCAGAGAGAGGGGGAGTGACAGACTCTGAAACAGGCTCCAGGCTCCGAGCTGGCAGTCAGCACAGAGCCCGACGCGGGGCTTGAACCCACGAATCGTGAGATCATGACCTGAGCCGAAGTCAGATGCTTAACCGACTGAGCCACCCAGGCGCCCCTTAATGTTGGAAGTTTTTGGGGATCAGTCATTGGTCCTTTTCTCTATCTACCCTAACTCTCTTGATGATATCATCAATCTCATCAAAAATATAGATGATTTTATATATGATTATATGCTTGCAACTCCCAAATATTTACTCTAGCCCAGACTTCTCTAACCAGTCCCAAGGGTCATTTATACAACTACCTACTTTTAATCTTCCCTTGGATGTCTAAATACTTGGCAAACTCAAAAATTCTTTCTCCCATTGCCACCTCCCTGGTCCACGTTACATCATCTTTTACATGCATTTCTACAAGAAAAAGGTCCTAATGGGTCTCCCTGCTTCTACCTTTGCCCCTACCTCCATCCCATCATCTGTTAAAAATATAGCTACTAGTGTAAATTAAATAAGATCATGTTACTCCTCTCCTCAAAGTTCTGCAAAGCCTTCATGTGTTACTCAGATAAGAAGTTTACATGGCAGTACATAATCTGGCTCCTCTTTATCCCTCTCACTTCACTTGAACATTTCTTTATTTCTCGGACCTTGCCTCCACCTTCTCTTGCCCCTCACAGACCATGCTCTAGCCATGCTGACCCCCGTTCTCAGTTCTCAAGCCCCCCTGCCTGAGGGCCTGTGCTGCTGCTGTTCCTCCTGCCTGCGGTGCTCTTCCCTTATCTATGCTCTGTCCCACGTCCTCCATCCTCCGCTCCTAAGATCTTTGATCAAATTGTCACCATATCCAAGAAACCTGCCCTGGGCATCTTACTTGATTCTTATCCTGCTATAATTTTCCTATTTTCTGTAGCATTTATTACCCTTTAACATACCAGATAATTAAATTTTTATTGAGATATAAATAACATAAAACATTGTGTTAGGTTCAGGAGTACAACATAATGATTTGACATTTGTATGTATCACAAAATGATCACCACAGTAAGTCCAGTTAACATACATCGCCAGACATAATGACAAGATCTTTTTCTTGTGGTAAGAAGTTTTAAAATCTACTCCTAGCAACTTTCAAATATACAATATGGTACTAGAGTCACCATGCTGTATGCTGTATCCCTCAGAGCATATTTACTTTATAACTGGAAGTTTGTACAAAGGATATTTGTTTAATTTATTGATATATCCTAATCACTAACAATGATGCAGATACTAAACAGTGTAGATGCTAAGTATTTGTAAATGAATATAGAAAAGTCAATAAGGAATTTACTTTCATATATTTACTTTTCATTAATTCTTCCTAATCCCATCTTCCTTATATTCTTTTATCATGAGAGTTTTTAGGACCCTACTCCTACTGTTACATACAGTTAATACTTTTTCCCTTTTAAAATAGGGGTGCCTGGGTGGCTCAGTAGGTTAAGTATCCAACTCTTCATCTCGGCTCAGGTCATGATGTCACAGTTGGTGAGATCAAGCCCTCTGTGGAGCTCTATGTTGACAGTATGAAGCCTGCTTGGGACTCTCTCTCTCCTTCTCTCTGCCCCTCCCCTGCTCACGCTCTCTCTCTCTCTCTCTCTCTCTCTCTCTCAAAATAAATAAATAAACTTTAATAGAATAAACTCAACAGCAAAGGACTCTGACAGTTGATGATTATGTTTTTACTAATAAATGGCAAAATCGCAGAATAAGGACCATATAATGATTTGGTGGTGTTGTTCACTGCTGCATCTCCATCACTATAACTGAGTTTGACATGTACTAGGTCATTAAGACTTGTTGAGTATGGAGTTTGTTTCCTCTCCTGCCTCCTACCAAGGTACTCTCCATGCAGGCTTCCTATTCTGCACTCAACTTCTTCCATCCTCTCATTTCTGTGAGAGGATAAAGAATTATTATTATTTTCTTTTGATATGACATGCTTCAAGGGTGCCTGACTGGCTCAGTGGGAAGAACACAGAATTTGTGATCTCGAGGTCATGAGTTCAAGCCACATAGAGATTGACTAAATAAATAAATAAATAAATAAATAACTTAAAAAATATGGAACACTTCACAAATTTGAATTTCATCCTTGCACCGGGGCTGTGCTAATCTTCTCTGTATTGTTCCACTTTTAGTATATGTGCTGCCAAAGCAAGCACGATGATGATTTATTATTTTTTTAATTTCTTTTAATGTTTTTCTGTTTTTAAGAAAGAGACAGACAGAGTGCTAGCAGGGGTGGGGCAGAGAGAGAGGGAAACGCAGAGTCCAAAGCAGCCTCTGGGCTCTGTGCCGAACCCAACACGAGACCTGACTCGAGAGCTGTGAGATCATGACCTGAGCTGAGGGTGGACACCTAACTGACTGAGCCACCCAGGTGCTCGATAATGAATTTTTAATAAAGCTTAGTCACTTTGAGAGTATGTCCTTTCTATTTTGTAGGTGTTAAAAATTCATTTATTTAACAAATACTTATTGAGCACTTGTTACGTTATATTAAGTTCTGATGAATGCTGGAGAATATGATGGTAACACATGTTGGTGATAACAATGGAAAGTCAAAAACAAAGTCCTTACTGCCGGAGTCCCGCTCCAGCAGGGTCCAGGGGTCCCTGAAGGATGGACGGTGTTGGCGATGGAGGGACGAGAGAGGGGCGAGATTCTTTCTGGTCACCAGCCAGGCCTCTCCACACTGTCTGAGATTCAACTTTATTTTATGATTTTGTGTTTAGGGGACAGCACAGAAGTGGCATTCTGAGGATAAATCCTTTTTTCAGTAAAAACTTTCCAGAACATGATATACAAAAGATGGGGAACAGCCCCAGAGGTTGCATTAGCATAGTAAAGGCACAAGTTAGTTCTTTGTGAGCAGGGGTCAACAAATCGCTTAATGGGAGGTATTAAGAAAAACAGGTCTTTCAGGAACACAGTGTTGCTCCCATAACCACAAAAGAAGAAGTTCATTTAGTAAGTTCCTTCACAAGTGCAATCAGCATATCCAGGCCAGAATGAGTCACTCCTAATACCAGTTAACAAGGTGACTTGGAGGTCGGTACTCAAGCAGAAACAATTGGGTGGGAGTGGATATCAGTCACCATCTGATGGTAAGAGTCCGTGCAACTTACCTTAACCTCATAAGGAGTTCTTACTCAACCTATGAGTTCAGAAAACGGCTCCCAACACCTTACTAACCAAAATGAAAAGTTGGATAATCTGGGCACCTGGGTGGCTTAGTGGTTAAGCATCAGACTTCAGCTCCAGTCATGATCTCGTGGTTAGTGAGTTTGAACACTGCATTGCGCTCTCAGCTGACAGTGTGGAATCCTCTTCAGATCCCCTGTCTCCCCCACTCTCTGCTCTTTCCCTGCTCTCCCTCTTTCTCTCTCTCTCAAAAATAAACATTAAAAAAATGAAAAGTTGGATAATCTATGATCTTCCAATTAAAAAAAATACCTAATTATTATTTGCAAAAAAATGGAAACATGACTGTCATACAAATATAAAACTAAACATGTGTCAGGGCACTTTGGTGGCTCAGTCAGGTAAGCGTCCAACTTCAGCTCAGGTCTTGATATCACAGTGTGTGAGTCTGAGCCCTGTGTTGGACTCTGTGCTGACAGCTCAGAGCCTAGAGCCTGCTTTGGATTCTGTGTCTCCCTCTCTCTCTGCCCCTGCCCCACTCATACTCTGTCTCTGTCTCTGTCTCTCTCTCAAAAATAAACATTAAAATTAAAACAAAATAAACATGTATCAAATAATTCTATTTATTAATTATGAGGGAACTAGTTAGGTGATAAGTCTGGTTCAAAGAGCATTTGAGGAGCTAGACTGCACAATTTAATAAAGGAACATTAGGAAAAGATTGCTAGTATTGATATAAAGCTGGTTAATGTCATACAAAATAAACCAAATAAACATATTTGGACTTACCTTTTTTTTTTGATAGAATTATTTGCACCTCTAACGGACAAAAAACTACAAGTTGTAATTTTACAATGTCTGGGACTTTGAGTAATAGTGAGTTGAACACAATACAGTCTTTAGTTGCATTTTTTCTCAGGTGGCCCTGTACCTGAGATGGCATTGAAAGAACACACTATCTACTATTTTTTTGCTTCCCCCCCAGATACAAGTTTTAAATAATTTTTATTAGCACCTGTTGTGAAACCAAAAATCGGGGGAACCAGTGCCCTATAATACGGTGCTGGAAACAAAGTTAGTGTTGGGTAATGTTGGTTGATTGCTTTAAATTTGAAAAAAGTATATTGTTATGTACCTCTAATTTTATCATTAGCTTACAGTTTTTTTCTTTGTTACTAGCTTGTATTTTTTTCAATAGATTGTTGGGATATAATCCACATATCATAACATTTGCTCTTTAAAGCATACAGCTCGGTGGCTCCTTAGAATATTCACAGAATTTTGCAACAATCGCCACTATCTAATTTTAGAACATCTTCTTCATTCCAGAAAGTTAGCCCTTAGCTGACAGCGGTCACTCCCCCATTTCCTGCTCCTCCCAGACAATGGCAACTACTAACCTACTTTCTGTCACTATGGATTTATCTATCCCCGACATTTCATATAAATGAAATCATATTACATGTGGCCTTTGTGACTGGCTTCTTTCACTCAGCAGGTTTTCGTGGTTCTTCTGTGTTGTAACATGTATCACTCATTCTTTTCAAGTTTATTTAATTATTTTGAGAGCAAGGGAGATGTGGAAGGTGCAAAGAGAGAGGGAGAGAGAGAGAGAATGCCAAGTAGGCTCCGTGCCTTCAGTGCAGAGCCTGACCCAGGGCTCAAACTCATGAACCATGAGATCATGACCTGAGCTGAAATCAAGAGTCAGAGGCTTAACCAACTGAGCCACCTAGGCACCCCTCATTCATTCTTTTTATTGATAAATAATATCTATTGTATGGATGTATCATATTTTGTTTATCCAGTCATCACTTGTTGTACATTTGCATTGCTTCACTTTATGGCTCTTATGAATAATGTCACTATGGTTATTCATGTGCAAGTTTTTATGTGGACATACGTTTCACTTCTCTTGAGTATATGCATTGGAGTAAAAATTCTGTGTTTAACTTTTTGAGGAACTGCCAGACTATTTTTCAAAGTGACTGCATTGTTTTACATTTCTACCAGCAATACATGGGAGTTCCAATTTGTCCACATCTTTGTCAACACTTATTATTGTCTGGTTTGTTTTTTTTTTAGTACAGCCATCTCAGTGTGATGGAGTGGTATCTCATTGTGATTTTGATTTGTATTTACCTAATGACTAATGATGTTGAGCATCTTTTAATGTGCTTATTAGCCATTTTTATATTTTCTCTAAAATTTTTTTAAAAAATATTTATTTATTTTTGAGAGAGTCAGAGACAGAGCATGAGTTGGGGAGTGACAGAGAGAGAGAGAGGGAGACATAGAATCCAAAACAGGCTCCAGGCCTAAGTGTCCATCAACAGATNAAGCATGAACAGAGAGAGGAGGAGACAGAGAATCTGAAATAGGCTCTAGGCTCTGAGTTGGCTGTCAGCACAGAGCCCAAAGTGGGGCCCGAACCCACCAACTGTGAGATCATGACCTGAGCCGAAATCAGACGCTCAACCGACTGAGCCACACAAGCACCCCAAAACTTTTCATTTTTAATAGAGAGAGACTCAGGATGAGCAAGGGAGGGACACAGAGAGAGGGAGACACAGAACGCAAAGCAGGCTCTAGGCTCTGATGCAGGGCCTGAACCCATGAACTGTGAGATCATGACCTGAGCTGAAGTCAGATGCTTAACCAACTGAGACACCCAGGTGCCTCCATTTTTATATTTTCCTTGGAGATATATCTGTTTAAACCCTTTGCCCATTTTTAAAATGGGTGGTTGTCTTTTATTCAATTGTAGAATTTTTTTTGTATATTCTAGATACAAGTCCCTTATG
This sequence comes from Crocuta crocuta, assembly GCF_008692635.1. Lineage (NCBI taxonomy): Eukaryota > Metazoa > Chordata > Mammalia > Carnivora > Hyaenidae > Crocuta > Crocuta crocuta. The sequence goes on from NW_027532166.1 coordinate 1,342,561, forward strand.
AAATATATGATTTTAAAAATCTGGGGACACCTGGGTGGCTCAGTCAGTTGAATGTCCAACTCTTGATTTTGGGCCAGGTTGTGGGATCAAGCTCCATGTTGGGCTCAGCGGGGAACATAGAGCCTGCTTGGGATTCTTTCTCTCCCTCTGTTCCTCTCCCCTGTTTACACACATGCTCTCTCTCTTTATCAAGAAAAAAAAAAAAAAAGAAAAGAAAAGAAAAATACTTTTTCCCATTTATTCTGTGAATTGTCTTGTATTTTTTATATATTTTAAGTATCAGGTTTTATTTAAAAGTGCATTTTGATTAATTTATGATCCAGGTAAGCTGTTAAGATATCAGTATACTCTCTGGGGCACCTGGGTGGCTCAGTCTGTTAAGTGTCCGACTACTGGTTTCAGCACAGGTCATGATCTCATGGTTTTGTGAGTTCAAGCCCCATGTCGGGCTCTGCTCTGGCAGCACAGAGCCTGCTTGGGATTCTCTCTCTCCCTTTGTTATGCTCTTCCCTGTCTCTGTCTGTCTCAAAATAAACAAACTTAAAAAATTTATAAGTTATCACTATATTCTCTGGAATAATAACTTTATAAATATTTAAAACAAAAAAATTTTAACAACCTTCACTGTTACTGTTTTGCAATACACATATCACCTTGTGAATACACACATACACACACAAACCTTATGGAAGATAATTCTGCACATAAAATACAGAATATATATATATATTTCTTCATTCTTAAGAAGTATTTTGTTCTCCACATTGGCAAGTATAGAATAGAATACTTCCCCAAACATAATTATGTTAGGAGTAAAACTTAAGAGTTATATACAGTTTCTGCACAAATATGTTTTAAGGAAATAGATCTCTGTTTTGTTGTTCATCAACAAAATTGTCATGAGTGTAGATAATTATTTATAGCTTTCAAGTTTTAGTTAAGTGAGCATTTTCAAAACTTTTTTTAAAATAAGGTATTCATGGCTGTTTTCATTGTATTCTGTGGATTATCTTTTAATTTTTTTTTTTTGATGGTATGTTTTGAAGCACAAATGTTTTAAATTCTGATGATGTCTCATTTACTTATTTTTTCTTTTGTTGCTTGTGCTTTTGGAAGATATGAAATCTCTAAAAGATTTTCATTTAGTATGTCTTTATAAAAATCTTTCCTCCATATTTTCTTGGATAAGGACAGCCCAGGAAGGCCCCTTTTTGTGTATGATATTGCTGTTCACAGCTTTGGTTGACAGACCTAGTACAAATTTGGGAACAATGTTGCTGTATGCTGCCTATAGGACAGTAGCTCTTAACTTTGCCTATCTTAGATAGTTATGCTGTGCATATTTTATTTGTGTGCATATTTATCTGTCCCTAATATCTTGGAATTTTTCTGAGAAATGGAGCAATAATGCAGCATCAACTTATTAAAATACATTTTAAACCTCAGGAGCACCTGGGAGGCTCAGTCAGTTGAGCATCAGACTTCAGCTCAGGTCATGATCTCACGATTTGTGAATTCAAGCCCTGCACCAGGCTTACTGCTGTCAGCTCAGAGCCCGCTTCAGATCCTCTGTCCCTGCTTTCTCTCTGCCCCTGCCCTGCTTGTATTCACTCTCTCAAAAATGAATAAACATTAAAAAATACACTTTAAGCCTTAAAAAAAGGAAGCTGGGATTGTGTTGAATCTTTAGATTGATTTAGGAAGAATTGCTGTCTTAACAATATTAATTCTTTCAATATGTGAGCAAGGAGTATTTTTACTTTTATTTGGTCTTCTTTAATTTCTTGTAATTTTTGGTCTACAAACATTTCATTTCTTTATTAAACTTACTCTTCCAAGTATTTTATATTTCTTTTTTTTTTTATTTTTTTAATGTTTTATTTATTTCTGAGAGAGAGAGAGAGACAGCATGAGCAGGGGAGGGTCAGAGAGAGAGGGAGACACAGAATCTGAAATAGGCTCCAGGCTCTGAGCTGTCAGCACAGAGCCCGATGCGGGCTCAAACCCACAAACCACAAGATCATGACCTGAGCCGAAGTCGAAAGCTCAACTGACTGAGCCACCCAGGCACCCCCCAAGTATTTTATATTTCTTGATACTATTGCACATGAGATTCTTTCCCTTACTTTCAATTTGGGTTGTTTATCATTAGTTTACAGAAATACAATTAATTTTTTATATAGATCTTGTATCCTGCACTCTTGCTGAACTCATTTATTAGCTTTAATAGTTCTAAAATAAAGTCCTTAGTGAGGCACCTGGCTAGCTCAGTTGATGGAGCATATGACTCTTGATGTCAGGGTTGTAAGTTCCAGCTTCATGTTGGGTGTAGAGATTACTTTAAGAAATTTAAAAAATAAATGAATTCCTTAGAATTTTCTATATACAAGATCATGTAAGCTGTAAATAGAGATAGTTTTATGTTTTTTTTCCCAATATAAGTGTCTTTATTTTTCTCACCTAATTAGCGGCCTAGATATTGACATTAGGGTGTTGTAGTTTAATATTTTTATTGTCCAGTTCACACAAATTGACTTCTGCCCCTCAGAGAGGACACAAAGTGGAAAGAGAAATAGGCTGTGAACAACTGGTTGTAGTACAAGCTAGAATGAAGAAATTCTTAGGCAAAGGATAGTAGTATCCTCTGAAAGAATAGGGCACAGAGCAATTAATTTTGTCATTTGGAAAACATATAAGGCTTTATTAAGGAGGTGACCAGAAGTGCAAGTTTGATTTTGTTGGGCTTTGAGTTGGAATGGGAAAAGGAAAAGATAAGTATTCTTTCTCTTTCTTTCTTTGTTAATACACTTTTATTATCCAATACTGGGAGATTATATGTAACATATATGTAAGCTATGAAGAAAATGAACACCCATGATCCCTTCCCCCTTCTTTAAAATTAAAAGATTATCAATACTCTTGCTTCCCTCTATGTAATCCTTCCCTATTTTAAAAAGGTTTTTTTAATGTTTTATTTATTTCTGAGAGAGAGAGAGAGAGAGGGGCAGTGTGAGCAGGGGAGGGTCAGGAGAGAGGGAAGTGTAATCTTTATACTACTGAGGTTTCATCTATAAAATCTATGCATGTGTGGCAGTCAAAAGAGTGATTCATTATTGTTTATACTTTCACCCTTAGGATTATATCCCTACTGTCTCCATCCTGTGCAATCCAGGAATGAGAGCTCGTCATTGGACTCAGATATCAGAAATTGTAGGCTATGACTTGACTCCAGATTCTGGAACTACACTGAGAAAAATTTTGAAATTAAACCTTACACCATACTTGGAAAAATTTGAAGTAATAAGTGCAGGTGCAAGTAAGGTAAATATGAAGATCAACTGAAACACTTTATTTGATGAGTTTGTTAATAAAAATAATCACAGGGGCGCCTGGGTGGCTCAGTCGGTTAAGCATCTGACTTCAGCTCAGGCCATGATCTCAGTTTGTGGGTTCAAGCCCCACATCAGGCTCTGTGCTGATGGCTCAGCCTGTTTCAGATTCTGTGTCTCCCTCTCTGCCCCTTCCCCGCTCATTCTCTGTCTCTCAAAACTGAATAAATGCTAAAAATTAAAAAAAAAAATAAAAGAAAAATAAAAATAATCACAGTTTTTGTTGGGTATCCAGTGTGTGGTACTGGATAGCAGTGGGAGGAGATGGGGGAACCTGATTGAAAACCACTCATTCCCCCCCCCAACAAGGTATGTGCTTCTAAATTACTTCTTTGTTTTGCATCTGAATAGAAATGGCTCCTTTGACCTCTTCATGTGTGTGTTGGTATGTGATGTGTCTGTATTCTAACAGAATAAGTAAGGTCCTCTGGGCTCTTGAAATATACATAAGTATTTCAGAAAGGCCACTTCAGAGAAGGTCCAGCAGCTATTTTATTCTAGTGTCTATTTTAATACTGGCAGCGGTAGTTTTCATAGCAAGTGAATTTTTTTTAAACTACACTATTATTCTCAAGAATTTTTAAATTGTTTAAGAAATCTTTCTAAACCTAAAGACAGTTACAGTGTCACCACAGATTATGTTAAGAGAGTTGCTGTGTAATGCACTCATCACTGGATTCACCAGGGAAAAGGCAGTACAGTAAATAAGGCCTTTCTTCACCATCCCATTCTTTCTTCTTTTCTCCCTTTTAGGAATTTTCACTAGAGAAAGCCATGCATACAATGATCAGAACCTGGGATGATATTGCTTTTCATATAAGTCCATATCGTGATACTGGAGTCTCTATTCTTTCTTCAGTAGATGAGATTCAGACTCTCCTTGATGATCAAATTATAAAAACTCAGACAATGAGAGGCTCACCTTTCATCAAACCATTTGAAAAAGAGATTAAGGTATGTCAAATATGATGGTTTCTGGTTATTTATAAAAACTATAATCTTGGAGTGCCCAGGTGGCTCGGTCAGTTAAGCGTCCAACTGGATCTCAGCTCCGGTCTTGATTTCAAGGTTGTGAGTTCAAGACCCATGTTGGGCTCTGTACTGGGTATGGAGGTTACTTAAAAAAAAAAAAAGAGAAAACAAAAACAGGGATCTTATTACAAATATATTACTGTGGAAATAAGTCAGTTTTTTTATTGCTTTGGTGAAATACAGGAACAGATATTTAAAAATTAATTTGGAATCATATAGAACATATCTTGAGACATTAATCATTTTGAAAAGAGAAAATTATGTTTTATTATAAAAAAACCTCCCCACTGACAGTGATAGACTTAGAAGGAAAACAGTCCTATTGATTCTAACTTTAGACAGCCTAGACCCTGTTTTATGCTATATTCTTGTAACTTGCACTGAAGTCCTATATACCATACTCCAGTTATATTTATAAACAACCAGCTTGAGGGTCTTTTAGAATAATTAATGAATTATTGTCCATTTGATATCAACACAAACACGATAAGTAAGATTATTTCATAATCTTATAGTTGATACAGGTAAATACAGAAAGCAAACAAATTATATTAATAGCTTCCTAAGTAGTATCAAAATTCTAACTGGGGGCTATAGAAAATGGGAGAAAAGACAAAACAACAAATGGATGCTTCCCTGATATTTACAGATTTCTAACTTTGTGCCGGATACTGCTCCAGGGGCTTTACATTTCTTATACCATCTAACCCCCGTAACAGACATTCAAGATCAGCATTGTCATTATCTGTACTCAGAGATAAGGAAACCAGGGCAGAGCAAGATAGGTAATTTACCTATATTCACCTAGCTAATAAAGGACAGAACTGGGATTCAAACCAAGGTAGTCTGGTTTTAATTTGAACGTAAATAGTGCTAGCATAGAAGACCTTGGCTCTCAATATTTGGAGAAGACAGATTGCTGCTCTTCCAAAAGGACATAATGCTACACATTTTCCCATGAATCAGGCTGGTCTACCTCTTTTTTGCAGACATTACAAGGGAGAATTTACAAGACAAAATTAAAAGCTCTTTGAGAGCTTTTAAAACTAAAAATATGAGACCTAGTCCCGAGACATAGGATCTTAAGCCACATCTTTATGAACCAAAGATATTGTATCATGATCTTCAGTTAGTGAAATATTTTGTCAATTCTAGGAGAACTGTGAGAATAAGGAGACTTGTTTGCTTGTTGCTCTCCCCCAGTCCCCAAGTTGTGTTGTCGTAGAGCAGGGTTTCTTAACCTGGTACGGATGACATTTGGAGCTCAGTAATTCTTTGTCATGGGGGCTATCCTGCACATGGTAAGAAGATTAGCAGCATCCCTGCCCTCTACCCACAAGATATTAGTAGAACCCTCACTTCATCAGTTGTGACAAATGAAAATGTCTCTAGACATTGTCAAATGTCCCTTGGGGTGGAGGGTGAAATAGCCACTAGGTTGATGACCACTGGTATAGAGCAGAGTATTACTGGATGCTTTTCAGGTTTGGGATGATTCTCTAGAGATTAGGAGTTTGGTCTAAGTAACTACAGTCATTTGCGATGCTGAGTTTCAATGATTTAGGAAAACTTTGGACTTCCTAGAGTTTTTCTAAGTCCATGTGATACCCATAAGTGACCTTGAGCTGTTTGGCACTGGTTTAAAAATAACAGTGGGTTTTAAATAAGTATTCTTTGCTGTAATTTGTGACTTTCCTTTAATAACTGGAATTTAGTACAGTATGCTTTTCATTAAGGCCTGGGAGGACCGTTTGATTCGAATACAAGAAACGATTGACGAATGGTTAAAAGTACAAGCTCAGTGGCTGTACTTGGAGCCCATTTTTTGTTCTGAGGATATCATGCAACAGATGCCAGAAGAAGGGCGTCAATTTCAGACAGTAGACAGACACTGGAGAGATATCATGAAGTTTTGTACAAAAGATCCCAAGGTGAAATGTTTGTTTTCTCTCTTACAAATAATAAGGACCTTTAATTTTGGCTATTAAAGAAAGCATTTGTTTTTGGTTTTTTTTTTCTGATTACAAAAATAAAACCTGCTGCTTGTATACAAACTGCAAAGTTCAGAAAAATATAAGAAAGCACAAAGCATTAAAATAATTTTACTTTTCAATTCATATAATGCACTACTTATAACTCTAACAGTGGAGCTGCCTCTCAAATGTACATTTAATTCACTTGACTGTGGCACGTACTCACTGCTTTTCTTCTCTTGTAAAATGAACTATAAAATAAGATAGAAAGAGAAAGGAGGGACAAGGAGAGAGAGAGACAAAGGATGAGTATAGGTGATTCACCTGACATTCTACCCAATGACTCCATATGCTTGGGAGTGATAGGAATAAAGAATCTGCAGTTCTGGGATGCCTGGGTGGCTCGATTGGTTGAATGTCCAACTTTTTTTTTTTTTAATGTTTACTCATTTTTGAGAGAGAGTGAGCAGGAGAGGGGCAGGGGGAAAGAGGATCTGAAATGGGCTCTGAGCTGAGAGTAGTGAGCCTGATGCGGGGCTCAAACTCACAAACTGTGTGATGATGACCTGAGCCAAAGTTGGAAGCTTAACCGATTGAGCTATGCAGGTGTCCCAAATGTCCAAATCTTGATTTCACCTCAGGTCGAGATCCCAGGATCATGGGATTGAGCCCCATGTCAGTTTCTGTGCTGACCACGGAGATTGCTTAAGATTCTCTGTCCCTGTCTCTCTCTCTGTCTCTCTCTCTCTCCTCCCCCTTCTCTGCTCATGCACTCTCTCTCTCTAAAATAGTCTTTTTTTAATAATAAAAGAAAAGAATATGCAGTTCTCTCAGTTGACCTCACTTGCTGTGTGTCTCTCCTAGTAACTATAGCACCTTGTTGTGTGTGATTCTCATGTTCAAAGACAGACTATGTATTTTTCATGCACACACGATGCATAGGCCACAGATGAACATCCACGTTTTTATCTGGCATTCAACTTAAGAAATAACTGTTTGTTTCAATACTGGGTGAAAATTAGCCATGCTGGACTTCTGGAGAGTCAACAGTACACTGAAATTTATGAGTTTTGAGGATTTTGCCTCACATGTTGACCTTAGAACCTTTGTGAAACATGATTTCTTGTAGACTAGAAGTCAGTAAATTTTTTTCTGCAGTGGGCCAGATGGTAAATATTTTAGACTTTGTGAGACAGACAGTCTTTTTTGCAACTACTCAACTCTGCCATTGTAGTAGGGAGAAAGCAGCCAGAGGCAATATGTAACTGGATGGATGTGTCAACTGTTATCCACAGTGACATTTTCATGTGCCATGAAATATGATTTTCCTCTTAATTCTTTCAACCTTTTTTTAAAAAACTTTTAAATGTTGATTAATTTTTGAGAGAGGGAGAGAGAGAGAGAGAGCAGGTGAAGGACAAAGAGAGAGAGAAAGAGAGAGAGAGAGAGAGAGAGAGTGAGACACAGAATCCAAAGCAGACTCCAGGCTCTGAGCTATCAGCCCAGAACCTGATGTGGGGCTTGAACTCAAGCCGTGAGATCATGATCTGAGCTGAAGTCGGAAGCTTAACCTACTAAGCCACCCAGGTGTCCCAATTCTCTCAATCTTTTAAATTAAAATTTTTTTAAACATTTATTTATTTTTGAGAGACAGAGAGACAGAGCATAAGCAGGGGAGGGGCAGATAGAGGGAGACACAGAATCCAAATCTGACATGGTGCTCAAACTCACGGACTGTGAGATCATGACCCGATCTGAAGTCGACTGCTTCACCTACTGAGCCACCCAGGTGCCCCAATCTTTTAACAGTATAAAAATAAATGTTACCTCACAGGTCATACAAAAACTGGCAGTGTAGTAACATCAAGTTTTGTGCCTTAACTGTATACAATCTTTATTTGTCAGTTATATCTTATAAAGCTGAATTAAAAAAAAAGAAAGACGCTGGCAACAGGTTGGTTTTAGCCCATGGGATACAGTTTGCCAACTCATACTGTGGATTGTTAAGTTTATAGTTGATGGTTGTAAATGTAATAATTAAACCACACACCAATCTGATAGACGTTTCCCACATCATTCAGAACAATACAGGAGAAATGAAAATGTGTATGAGAGTCATAACTTCTCATTTGTAACTTGCATCCTTGGATAAGAATATTTATGATTTATTGAATTATAGTAGTTTTACATTACATAAAAATTTTACAATTTTTCATAAGCTTTTGACATTTCAACATTTTTGACATATACTATAAATTAATGCATACATCTTATAATTAATTATATCTGCTATATAAGTGCTAACTTGAACAAATGTGTATCTTTTAGGTTCTTGCTGCTACTTCTTTAACAGGTTTATTGGAAAAATTGCAGAACTGCAATGAACTTTTGGAGAAAATTATGAAAGGGCTCAATGCATATCTTGAAAAAAAACGGCTTTTCTTCCCTCGGTATGATGGATAACTAATTATTCTGTAATTAAAATGATTTTCCAATATGTGATGAATTATAACCAAAGCATTTGTTTTTGCATGTTTTTCTCTAGTTTTTTCTTCTTATCTAATGACGAAATGTTAGAAATTTTGTCAGAAACCAAAGATCCACTAAGAGTTCAGCCTCATTTAAAAAAATGCTTTGAGGGCATTGCTAAACTGGAATTCCTTCCCAATTTGGACATTAAGGCCATGTATAGCTCTGAAGGGGAGCGAGTGGAACTGATCGCACTTATTTCCACGTCTGCAGCGCGAGGGGCTGTGGAAAAGTGGCTCATTCAAGTGGAAGATTTAATGCTCCGGAGTATTCATGATGTGATCGCTGCAGCCAGGCTGGTGTGTTTCCTGAGATTTAATGTACACCGTATATTCTGAAAACGCTCTCTTTTTAGGAGGTTTTGAATGTGTGCTGGTAAATTAACACTTGCAGTTCTTACTATTTAAAACCGTTATTTTTTATTCTTTATTTGTTTCTAACATTATTATTAAGATAATAATATTAGTGAGAATTGATAACAGTATGTAATTAAGGACTACAAAAGACAAAAGGTGTTATGAGAAAGAATAAGCAAGGTATATATAATTTAGAATAGGAAGAGGGGGATGCTTTGAGTGATAGGTTCTTAGAGGAAGTGAAATTGAAAGTGAGACCCAAAGTAGGAATTAATCAGGTAAAGAGCAAATAGGAGAACATCCAGTAGCCTGTTATAGCCACGGGGATCAGAGAAAACCTCAGACGGGGGTGTTAAATGCATGGTCTACTACTGTTTACACCTAAACAATTACTTAGAAACTTGAAATGAGATGAACAAACATTCAAAGAGGGTATTTAATATATGAAAGAAATGTAACACCTAAGTACTACATGTAACTTACTTATGCTAATCCAATTAACCTAATCTTGAATAATAAAATTCAGTATATTTCTGTCGTTAGGACCACAAAGGAACAGGTATGTCGTTAAAAAAACAAAAGACATTTTAAAAGGCATTGCAGCTTTATAATCCAGCAACTCACTTTGTATGAGTGAGATATGCATTTTCCTTCACCCTATGACACTCATCTTACTGCAGTGGATATTCTATTCAGCTTCAGTGTTCCCGCAGATAAATCTTGACTTTTTCTCTCCTTTTTTCCATTTATGCTCCCAAACATATTAAAACACATAGGGGGGAAAAAATCAACATTATCTGTGAAAGTATTTCCTTTATTAACATAGAAATTTATTTTCTATGTATTTGGCAATGGCTCATACAGTCTTTGAAACTTACTTTCTTTGAAACGTATTGTTTTTATTTCTAAATATTTCTAATTTGGGGCCTTTGGGTGATTTGGTCAGTTAAGCTTCTGACTTCGGCTCAGGTCATGATCTCAGGGTTTGTGGGTTCGAGCCCTACGAAGGCTGTGCTGGCAGCTCAAACTCGTGAACCACAAGTTCATGACCTGAGCCAAAGTCCACGCTCGACCTACTGAGACACCCAGGCACCCCCCAAAAATAAATATTTCTAATAAAACATATTTAAGTAATAATATATTTCTATCCTTATGTTTAACATCATTTTGCCTAAGATGGTGTTATTGTATTAAAAATATAGTTTCCGGGGCGTCTGGGTGGCTCAATTGGTTAGGCAGCTGACTTTGGCTCTGGTTATAATATTTAAAAAAAATTTTTTTTGATGTTTTATTTATTTCTGAGAGAGAGAGAGAGACAGACAGACAGACAGCATAAGCAGGGGAGGGTCAGAGAAAGAGGGAGACACAAAATCTGAAGTAGCCTCCAGGGTCTGAGCTAGCTGTCAGCACAGAGCCTAACACAGGGCTCAAACCCACGAACCATGAGATCTTGACCTGAGCTGAAGTCAGATGCTTAACCAACTGAGCCACCCAGGCACCCCAGCTCTGGTCATGAGACAACCACTTGCCAGTTCAAGCCCCAGACAGGGCTCTGTGCTGACAGCTCAGAGCCTGGAGCCTACCTCAGATTCTGTGTCTCCCCCTATCTTTCTGCCCCTCCCCTGCGTGCACTCTGTCTCTCTCTCTCTCTCTCTCAAAATAATATACATTTAAAAGAATTTTAAAAATATAGTTTCCATTAGTGTCAACTTCAAATTTTGTTCTGCAGTTGTTTTTTTTTCAGTTTTTAGTTTGAATCTACTATTATCACATGAAGTAGGTTATATTTTTAAAAAGGTTAAACTCTGCCCCACTCCAAATCCATTTAAATGCATTTTGAACATAAAAGTATTAAGTGAGAAACGAGAGCATGCTTTGAACTCAAAAGCACGGATTGTTAAATTATGTATAATTCAACAAATATATAATTGTTCAAAATATATACTCTGGTCATGTAAGTTTTTAGAAAAACTATGGATAAATCATACAGAGGTTCTAACTACTAATCGAGTTTTCCACTAGATTGTATAGTCTCCTTTTAAATTAAATCTGGCATCAATATGTATAATCTATTAGACTTATTTTTTGTGGATTAATAAAACCCTGATATTTCACTATAACAGGAGTAGTATGTATTCTATGTAGAAAAATTGACAACTCCTCATAGCAAAGCAACATAAAAATCATAGAGACATCAATTTCCAGAAGAATCAACAATAAATTCTTCCAGAGACAACTGATTGTTAACATGCCTGTTCATCTTTCCATTCTTTTATGAATAAACAAATAATTAAAAAACATAACTTATACAATTTTTCTTTTAGTATCTAAAACTTTTCATGACTATGGGATATTTAAACATATGAAATGTATCAAATATTGCAGACATTTAGCTTCCCTCCCCCCTCCCCCATCCATAGTCTTTTAAAGTTAGAAATGCATTTTAATTATTCAGGCTTATCCAGAATCTGCAAGAAGAGACTGGGTTCGAGAGTGGCCTGGACAAGTTGTCCTTTGTGTTTCTCAAATGTTCTGGACTTCGGAGACACAAGAAGTTATAAGTGGTGGGACAGAGGTAAAGCCCTTTTTTTCTTTTTAACATAACATTCTTTTTTACTGCTATGTTTCTTAGTTAACTTATCTATTCTTTGTAAAGGCAGTCTCCCCACCAGTTTGTACAGGTAGCATTAAAATTATACAATTCTTGGGGCACCTGGGTGGCTCAGTCGCTTAAGCACTGACTTCGGCTCAGGTCATGATCTCACATTTCGTGCGTTTGAGCCCCGTGTTGGGCTCTGTGCTGACAGCCAGCTCAGAGCCTGGAGCCTGTTTCAGATTCTGTATCTCCCTCTCTCTCTGACCCTCCCCTGCTCTCTCTCTCTCTCAGAAATAAATAAAAAATTTTAAAAAATTATACAATTCTTTGGAGTGCCTGAGTGGCAGTCAGTGAAGCATCCAACTCTTGCCAGCTCAGGTCATGATCTCATGGTTTTTGAGTTCAAGCCCCACACCAGGCTCTATGCTGACAACGTAGAACCTGCTTGGGATTCTATCTCTCCCTCTCTCTCTCTCTCTGCTGCTCCCCTGCTTGTGCACTCTCTCTTTCTCTATCTCAAAATAAATAAACATTAAAAATATAAAATTATATATACAATTCTTTGACAACTTGTTCTTAGTGTTTTATGAAGCTTAAACAAATTCACTCTGTTCTGTAATTCATTTCTCTATTGAAATATATTTATGAAGTCAAAATTGTTTTGTAAACTGGTATATAAAATACATGTTTTGGTTACTATATGCCATTAGTTTAATTGTTTTTTTTATTTTGTAGGAATTAAAGAACTACTATAAGGAACTTCAGAGTCAACTGAATGATATTGTGGCACTGGTAAGGGGAAAACTATCAAAGCAGACCAGGATTACTCTGGGGGCTTTGGTCACAATTGATGTCCATGCTAGGGACGTGGTCATGGACATGATTGATATGGGTATGTGACTCTTTTCTTTAATATTAAAGATAAAATATTAATAGCTTATAGAAACAAAGATTTTTTATTTTTATTTATTTATTTTTTAAATAGTTTATTGTCAAGTTGGTTTCCATATAACACCCAGTGCTCATCCCCACAAGTGCCCTCCTCAATGCCCATCACCCCCCTTCCCCTCCCCTCCACCGCCGTCAGCCCTCAGTTTGCTCTCAGCATTCAAGAGTCTCTCATGGTTTGCCTCCCTCCCTCTCCCCAACTATTTTTCCCCTTTTCTCCCTCATGGTCCTCTGTTAGCTTGCTCCTAATCCTCCTATATGTGCAAACATATAGTATCTGTCCTTCTCTGCCNGAAACAAAGATTTATACTATATGTCTTTCCCTCTCCCCACAGGATTTTTTATATATGATCTTTTCTATAAACTGGAAAACAAATTATTTTAATGTTTGCTATTATGAAAAATGATAGAATACCTATTTTTCAAATATTTTTACATTTCAGGATGGTCTCTTTTACTTTATTCTTTCTAGGTGTCTCACAGGATACAGATTTCCAGTGGCTTGCTCAGCTTCGATATTATTGGGAATATGACAATGCTCGAGTTCGTATCGTTAATTGCAATGTAAAATACGCTTATGAATATCTTGGTAACTCGCCTCGACTTGTCATTACTCCTCTAACTGACAGGTGTTACAGAACATTGGTATGCATTTAAGTTATTTTAGTTCATACATTAAAGATTACTTTTTGGTGTGGTGTCATGTTCTCTTGTCCAAATTTGACATGGCTGTCCTCATTTTATTCTCCTATCTGCAATAGTTGAATAAGCTCTCCCTTCCCAGTCCCAATCCCCTTTATGTGAAAGCATAGCAATGAGTGTTTATTTCTGGGTGCTTTTGTAGAATACAAGAGTGTTTGGATTCTAATGTTTGAAAATCATGAGTCTTTCCCATTCGGGATAATTAGAAAAAGAAGGTATTAGAGATTTAAAGAGAAAATTGGAGCTTCAGGAGACAGATTTGGTTGTTGCAGCGGAGCCCTGGGTCACATGACCGGAAGATGAGTAAACTCCATCTGGGCCTTGGAACTCCAAGTTAGTTCTGTCTTTTTCTTTTTTTATGTTTTTGAGAGTGAGAGAAAGCACAAGTGGGGGAGGGGCAGAGAGAGATTGAGAATCCCAAGCAGGCTCCACACTGTCGGTGTGGATTCTGATGTGGAGCTTGAACTCACAAACTGTGAGATCATGACCTGTGCTGAAGTTGACTTAACCTACCGAGCCACCCAGGCGCCCCAGGTTTTCTTTTTCTTAATGTTTTTTTATTTTTGAGAGAGAAACAGAACATGAGTGGGGAAGTAGCAGAGAGAGGCGGGAGTGGGCGGGGGGTACACTGAATCCTAAGCAGGCTCCAGACTCCAAGCTGTCAGCACACAGCCCAAGGCAGGGCTTGAACTCACAAACCACAAGATCATGACCTGAACCAAAGTCGGACACTTAACTGACGGAGCCACCTAGGCGCCCCTAAAGACTGAGTAGTTCTGTTGAATAGGAGGGAGAGAGCTGAAATGTAGGGGGTGGTGATAAGGTCAGTGCTTGTTGAAAAGCTGTGGAAGATGAAGTTATGACTATTAAAATACTCAAACACCTGGGAAGAAGGTTGCCACGTAAAATGCAGGACTCTCCGGTAAATTTGAATTTCAAATAAACTATAATTTCTTAGTATAAGTGTATTCCAAATATTGTACAGGACATACTTACACTAACAAATTATTCATTGTGTATCTGAAATTCAAATTTAACTGGGTATTCTGTATTTTTATTTGCTAAATCTGGCAACCCTTCCCGGGAATTGAGGAGAAGCATCAAGAAACACCATTCCACCTGTGCTAAGTAAAATTAAAGTATGTTTGACTGAGTTCTCTAGAAGCGGAGACAAAACGGGGATTCTTGGCTAAATGATTTACTAGGGAATGCTTTCAGTAAAAGCCTGTAGGGAAGTGAGGAAAACAGGAGGGAAAGTAAAGGTGAAGTTTCAACAGATGTACAGATTTAGCCTGATCTCAGGGGGAGCTTTGGAGCATGGATAGCATCACGGGGTACCCCTCTTTAAGGCAAGGGGTCTGGCTTTTATATTCCTTATACTCCGTGTCTATCAGTCACCCTTGGGGTTAGGGGTATGAAAATTAACAAAGGCAAACCTCACTAAAATGGAGTTGGGAGGCCATGAAGGAGAAGCTCTTAAGCCCTACTACTATTCAGCATCAATTACAAAACCAACAGGAGGAGACGTACTTTACATTCCTGACAGGAAGAAGCATGTGCTTGATTACCTCAACAGGAATAAGGATTCTGTTCTTGTCTGGCAAGATCTTAGCCAATGAGAGACTGTCACAACTCAGCCAATAAAAAGCCACTACACTTGGAACTCCCAGTTTCCTCCAATGGATTTCTGGTTTATAATGGCTCCTCCCAAAGGACCCCCCCCCCTCCGCCCCCGCCCTACCCCTTCCTCTATAAAAGAGCATTCCTCTCCTCTGTTCCTAGACTTGCTTATGGTTTTGTGGTAGTTTGTGTCTGGAATCGCAATTGTTTTTGCTGTTTCCATGTAAGCCCATTTTTGCTGGTAAACTGACAGGTTTACTTTGAAGAGTAACACGGCTGTGAGTAAGCTTTCAAGTACTTGCTGATAAGGTCGCTCCGGTTAGTCAAGGGCAATTCTCAGGAGGAAAGGACAGTTGTGAGCTATTTGTAGCTGATTCAACAATTGGCAGATGGATGCAATGGCCAGTAAAGGGTGCCAATACATCTATGATAAAATGTTTCACCAACCGTCTATTTTCCCAGGAAGCTACCTAAGGGCAGGGACCATGTCTGTCCTGTTTTCTACTCTAGTAGTGAACAGGTACATGGTCAGTCCCTAAATACTTGTTGTGTAAGTGAGCCTCAAGCTTCTGTGTCCTATGTGGGACCTCGATGAAATCAGAAGCTGTGAATACTTGTGGAAACTAACAACTTCCAGTTGTAAGATCAGAATCCCATTAAACTCGACATTGAAAAATTTGTAAGCATTTTCTTGAAACCATAAAGAAGGGAAAACCTGAGGTTTCCAGCAATTAAGTTAATGGGCATCAACAGTATAGCATTTATTACAAACTTAAGGTGGGTAAAATATTAATATTGCCTTTCTTTAATAATCTGTTTTATTTTAGTAAATGTAAAAATATAATTTGTTAATCAAAATTTTTATTTTTTATTATTAAAGTATTTAATTTTTTAATGTTTATTTTTGAGAGAGAGAGACAGAGTGTTAGCCGGGGAGGGGCAGAGAAAGAGGGAGACACAGAATCCGAAGCAGGCTCCAGGCTCTGGGTGGCTGGCACAGAGCCGGATGCGAGGCTTGAACTCACGGAGTGCGAGATCATGACCTAAGCCACAGTCAGATGTTTAACCAACTGAGACACCCAGGCACCCTTTAAATTATTTTTTAATAGACCTTTCTTTAAAGCAATTTCAGTTTCACAGCAAAATTAGTAGAGTAAAAGAAAGTACAGAGAATTCCCTCACCTACTATCCCTTACCTACTAATATGTACAGCTTTGGTCCCTTAGCCCTATTTTTTCTAAAAGAAGTTAAATTTCACAAACTTTTATACTAGTTTTCTTGAAACAAAGTCAATAGTTGGAGTTGACTGTAATTTATATGCTTCTAAAAAAATCTCCAACCACTGTTCTAGTCCTCCAACCACTGTTGGAGTCCAAAAGAACTAGAATTCAGGAAGAATTCAGATACTGCTGATATTGTTCTTAAGGAGCTTAAAGACTAATTGAGAGAAAAAACAATGTACGAAATTAACTGTAAGGCAAGGTAGACAGTGATCCTGCTGGTAAGAGAAGTACAGAACAGTGTTGTAGGAATGGAGAAAATGGAGAACATACCAAGAGTGGAATGCAGTAGTCGGGGTGAATTATAAACAAATATAGATAATAGATATTCTGTTTCTCTTCCACCTGATGGGCCCCCATTTACAGCACTCATTACCAGGTGTTGACTTTCGGCAGGGAGCCACTGAGGTTGTTGATGATCTCCACTAATGTCCACAACGATCTCTAATCAAACCTTTCTGACTAAATGTTACTACCTCCAGGCTAGATTCTTAGGGCTTTTAAAGGCAAATGGGATACCCATGAAGAATTGTAATATAAGGAGATTTTGATACATTTTTACCTTTTCTGGAATTTTTCCTTGTGCAGCTGAAAAATTGCATAGTAAAAATAAACTGAACAATATGATTGTTATTAGTGCCTCTTTGAAGGTACACAAATAAGACTCAATCCATTTTGTAAGCAAGGGTTTGTTCCCTAGCTATTTTTTCTCCCAGTTATGCAAGGATTTCTTTGAATGTTGTATGTTTCTTTTCAGATTGGTGCCTTCTATTTAAACCTTGGAGGGGCTCCAGAGGGGCCAGCAGGCACTGGAAAAACTGAAACCACCAAGGACTTGGCTAAAGCGCTTGCTGTCCAATGTGTGGTGTTCAACTGTTCCGACGGGCTAGATTATCTAGCCATGGGAAAGGTAAAGTTGCATATTAAATGTTACAAACCTACAGCTAGTTGTCGAACTGGATCAACTGAAATAAACTTACGTTTAAACGTGTGAACGTGGTTTACACATTGTGTGAACTTCAGTTTTAGGGGTAAAGACATTTCTTTTTAGGATTTTATTTATTTATTTATTTATTTTTAGAAAAATAAAAATTGTGACCAGTAAATTTTTTAAATTAAATTAATTATTTTTTAAGTTTACCTCCAAGTGAGTTAGCATATAGAGCAACAATGTATTCGGGAGCAGAGTCCAGTGATTCATCCCCTATGAATAACACCCAGTGCTCCTCCCAACAAGTGTCCTTCCTTAACGCCCCTCACCCATTTAGCCCTTCCCCCCCTCCCACACACCCCTCCAGCAACCCTCTGTCCTCTGTAAGACATTCTTTTTTATCCTGGAGAGGGGGGTCATTAGACTTCATTTTCAGTTTTGACTTGAAAGATTAAATGTTTAACAGATGACGCCCCTTCGTAGGAAAACTCATCTCCTTTTTTCTTGTCCTTAGTTTTTTAAAGGATTGGCCTCTTCTGGTGCTTGGGCTTGCTTTGATGAATTTAACCGAATTGAGTTGGAAGTGTTGTCCGTGGTAGCTCAACAGATCCTTTGCATTCAGAGAGCCATTCAGCAGAAACTGGATGTGTTTGTTTTTGAAGGGACAGAACTTAAGCTCAATCCAAACTGTTTTGTAGCTATCACGATGAACCCTGGCTATGCAGGGCGGTCTGAATTGCCAGATAATCTGAAGGTAATATTTTATGAGTGTAAATTTGTTCATCAAAAATAACATCCACTCAAAATGGTGTGATTTTTCTCACATGTATTTGTAAATCTCCCGTTTACCTTTTCCGATACCTATAAGTAAACCTCTAAAAACATTTTTTTGGGTGTCTAATGCATATTAAAGGACATGACATCATTACAGCACTACTGAGAAAAAAAATCACAGAATTAATAAAACCTTGCTATATTGGGGAAATAAACGTGAATATCACTGCATTCTGTTGGTGTGCTTGTGCTCAGCCTTTAAAAATGGTTTCCTTTATAAAACCAATGTATTTCGTTCATTATATACTTCAGGTTCTTTTTAGAACTGTGGCTATGATGGTTCCAAACTATGCCCTCATAGCAGAGATCTCCCTCTACTCCTATGGATTTTTGAATGCAAAACCTCTGTCTGTGAAAATAGTGATGACCTACAGGCTTTGCTCAGAGCAGCTCTCCTCACAGTTTCATTATGACTATGGAATGCGAGCAGTAAAAGCGGTTTTAGTGGCTGCTGGAAACCTTAAACTAAAATTTCCAAATGAAAATGAAGATATACTTGTAAGTATTAAATATATACATTGTGAAACCTTCAATAGAAGATCTTTTTTGTCTTTTTTTTTTTTTTTTAGGAAGGTTGATCAGGAGCTATAAATAGGCAAATAAGAAAGTTGTTGCTTTGAATCTTTTTATGTGAGGCTGAAATAATAGTTTGGGGTTATGTTATTCATTATACTTTATAGGAATATCAGGTTGGTGTTTTAGTACAGGGATTCCATAAATCATAGATTCATAAACTTTTGGTGGTGAGGAGGGTGAGGAATAAGGGCAATTAACTTCTGTTGCACTATTTGAATGATTTTAGCTTCTTCGATCAATTAAAGATGTAAATGAACCGAAGTTTCTATCACATGATATACCCTTATTTAATGGAATAACTAGTGATCTGTTTCCTGGTATTAAACTTCCTGAAGCTGACTATCATGTAAGTAAACCAGTGAGAATGACTTATTTTGCAAATAAATCTGATGACTCCGTCATTTCCAAAGTTTCAGATGAGTGAAATTATTCTGTTTGGAGGATAAACCCCTACTTTGCCACTTTCATCGATGAGGATGAGTAAAATTTAGTATCTTCTGTTATATGATACCAATGTTAAGATTCAGATCAAAGATAATGTTCTTTCTAAAAGAATGAATACTCTTTTATTTCCTATGTTGTGATTTATAATATGTTCTACAATGTATACTATAATGCTGTTGTGTACTTTGGCAGATAGAAAGAGGGTAAACTGCAAGTGGCAAAACATCCTATAGTTAACATAAGGATTTCTCAAATTTAAGTAATAGGCTGACTTTTTTTAAGATTTTATTTTTAAGTAATGTCTACCTGCAGTGTGGGGCTTGAATTCACAACCGTGAGATAAACAGTTGTGTACTCCACTGACTGAGCTAGTCAGGTGCCTCCTGACTTTTTTTTTTTTTTTTAAAGGAATCAAACCATGTGCATTTCCAATTTCATAAATTATAGACATTATAATGTACATATATATACTTATGTATACACATAAAAATAAGTATTTGCTATTTATAGCTGTTATATTATGTAAAATCAAGATACACATTTTTAAGTGTTTTTGTTTTAATTCTAGTATAGTTAGCATATAGTATTAGTTTTAGGTGTACAATATAGTGATTCAACTATTACATATATTCCTCAGTGCTCATCATGATAAGTATACTTCTTAATCCCTATCACTTATTTCACCCATCCACGCCCATCCCCCACCTCCCCCCTGGTAACTTTAAGTTTATTCTCTAGAGTCTGTTTCTTGGGATTTTTTTTTCTCTTTTTTCCCCTTTGCTCCTTTGTTTATTAAATCTTACACATGAGTAAAATCATATGGTATTTGTCTTTCTCTGACTGACTTCTTCACTTAGCATTATACTCTCTAGCTCCATCCATCTTGTTGCAAATGGCAAGATTTCAATTCTTTTTATGACTGAGTAATATTCCATTGTGTGTATATACCACATCTTCTTTATTCATCTATCTGAGGACATTTGGGCTACTTCCATAATTTGGCTATCGTTAATATTGTGATAAAAATAGGGGTGCATGTATCCCTTTGAATTAATGTTTTTGTATTCTTTCGGTAAATACCCAGAAGTGCAATTGCTGGATATAGGGTAATTCAATTTTTAACTTTTTGAGGAAACTCCATACTGTTTTCCAGAGTGGCACACCAGTTTGCATTTCCACCAACAGTGCAAGAGGGCTCCTTTTTCTCCACATCCTCACCAATATTTGTTGTTTCTTGTGTTTTTGATTTTAGTCATTCCAACAGATCTGAGGTGATATCTTATTGTAATTTTGATTTGTATTTCCCTGATGAGTGATGTTGAACATCTTTTCATGTGTCTGTTGGCCATCTGGATGTCTTCTTCAGAGAAATGTCTATTCATGTCATCTGCCCATTTCTTCACTGGGTTATCTGTGTTTTGGGTGTTGAGTTTTGTAAGTGCTTTATATATTTTGGATATTAACCCTTTATCAAATAGGTCATTTACAAATATCTTCTCCCATCCAGTAGGTTGCCTTTTGACTTTGTCATTTCTTCTGCTGTGCAGAAGATTTTTATTTTGATGATTTCCCAGTAGTTTATTTTTGCTTTTTGTTTCCCTCGCCCCAGGCATATTTAGAAAAATGTTACTTTGGCTGATGAGAGACATTACTGCCTGTTCTCTTCTCTAGGATTTTAATGGTTTCAGGTCTCACATTTAGGTCTTTAATTCATTTTGAGTTCATTTTTGTGTTTGGTGTATGTTAAGAAAGTGGTCCCTTTTCATTCTTTTGCAGATAGCACCATTTGTTGAAGAGACTTTTTCCTATTGCATATTCTTGCCTCCTTTGTTGAAGGAGGTTAATCACCTATATAATTGTGGGTTTATTTTGGTTTTTCTATTCTGTTCTACTGATCTATATGTCTATTTTTGTGCCAAAATCAAAATAAATTTTAAAATTACAAATAAAACAATCTTAATGAGATAGGTCATATGTGGCTGACATTAAATGCCACTTTATGGCAATTTAAATGGTAAAATGTACAGTGAAGACTTTGAGTTCAGCATGTATAAACTCCCTTTTACTATTTGTTGATTCAATTCTCCCACCCCTTCTTTCTATTGATATTACTATAAAAGTTTCAATATCATTAAAGTGTCACTTGATTTAAAGACATCCTGTACTTTTTTAGTCTTTTTTTAAACTTCAGACTCAAATACTAATCTACGTCCTACGGCAGTATCAGGTTAGTGTGATCCTAGGGTGTCTTCCCAAACCAACAACCAAGTCTCTTTCTCTGGACATCAACTGGGTGTTCAACAGTTCAATTCTGACACTAACTGGCACAGATTAAGGGCTCTGTCCTACAAGACTTCCCCTCACTTCAGAGAGTCTCAAGTCTCGGGTCACCTATACTTGTGACTGGCTGGACTTTTCTACAACCTCCCCACCAGCTTTGATAATTTGTTAGAACAATTCACAGAACTCAGGAACACAGTTTATTATTAATGTTTACTAGTTTATTATAAAAGATACAACTCAGAGGGGTGCCTGGTTGGCTTAGGCAGTAGAGCATGTGACTCTGCACTTCAGGATTGTGAGTTCAAGCCCCATGCTGGGTGTGGAAACTACTAAAGTAGCAAGTGGCAAGGGACATCTGAGTGGCTCAGTCAGTTGAAAGTCTGACTCTTGATTTTCAGCTCAGGTCATCGTTGCAGGATTTTTCACCTCAGTACCCAGGATTCATTGTCTTGCTGCTTCAAAGAATGAAGAGGTGGATACAGAATAAAATGAGCAGCAGGCAAAAGTTTATTAGAGCATGAGATCAGAAAGTAAGAATAGTATGAAAGCTCTCTTTACAGAGAGGGGGTTTTCAAAAGTGAATGCCTGTAGACTGTAGGCAAGGGACTTAGTTTTATAGGGTTTTGGTGGGTCCCTTACCTTCCTGCTTGTTCCTTCTCAGGTCCTACCCTTATTGGCTAGGTAACTAAATGCCTAGTCATTCCTTTTTGATTGGCTTGTTTCCATTGTATGAGGGGTAGTCTGTGGCCAAACCAGTTCCTGTGGGCCTTAATATTTTAGGGTCTACCACTTATTTTAGTTAGGTATTTTGTCATATTCCAGAGGGAAACGTGAGGGGAAGTAGGTGGTGTCTGTTACATTCACAAGAGGAACCTTAGAACCTTACACCTGAGAGAGTTAGTAGTTCATGGTCAGATGTTCCTAGCATTGTTTTAAAATATGTGTTTTCCCCATCCAGGGACCTCAGGTCCTAACCTTTCCCTCTCTGCCTATTTTACCCTATAGTTTTCTATCATATGATCCCAGGGTCATGCCTGCATCCAGATCTGCTCTGAGCAGGGGCAGCCTGCTTAAGATTCTCTGTCTCTCTCTCTGTCTCTCTGTCTCTCTCTCTCTCTCCCTCGTCCCTGCTCTCATACTCTACCCCCCTCTTTAAAAATAAATTTTAAAAAATAGAAAAGATCTAATGGATACAACTCAAGAAGAACGAAATGGAAGAAATGTATAGAGTAAAGTATATGGGTGGATGGCAGCATGCTTCGAGGTAATGTCATTCTCCCTCCATTTCAGTGTGCTCACCAAACCAGGAGCTCTCTGAATATCATTGTGTCAGAGTTTTTTACAGAGCTCAGCCTTCTATCCCGTCCCTCCCTCCTTACCACCCAATGCCTTCACCAAAGGCTGGGAAGTAGGGCTGAAAGTTCCAACCCTCTAATCACTGGGTCTTTCTTGTGACCAGCCCCATCCTGAGGCTATCTCAGGTCCCCAGCCTGTCACTTGATCAGCATAAATTGGGTGTGATTGCCAAGGGCTCATTAAGAATCACAAAGACAATCCTATCACTCATGAAATTTTAAGGGTTATAGGAGCTCTGTGCCAGGAACTGGGAATAAAGACCATATAAATTGTTATGTTATACCACAGGTAATAAGATGATTTAGAGTATGCTAATATGATTTTCAAAAATCAGAATAAAAATACAAGAAGTGTAACATTGTCAAGGAAAATTCTTGTACTTCTGTGAATATAGCAACAAATACATGGACCCACAGCTTTCAGTTTGAGAAATGCTACTAAGAGTCAGTGCTGGGAGGGGTGTGGCCAAGTGGCTCAGTGCATCTACAGATGGGGCAAGAGGAGCCAGGGCCACGGGGAAAAAACTCCTAACTGTGTCATATTGCTTTTTAACATGGACAGTATTCCTTTATTTTCCCTTTACTGACTTCTTTTGGGTTTCAGATAATGTTTATTTCTCTATGATTCTTTTCTCTTACTGCATTTTTAGTTTTACCTCAGTGGTCATTCTATAGGATATAATGAACATCCTTGAGTTATTACAATTTACCATAAGTTTGTATTTTACCATTTCAGAAACAATGTAAAAATTTTCTTTTATTTTTTTATAGTTTGTTTATTTTTGAGAGAGAATGCACACGTACCAGCAAGGGTAGGGCAAGGAGAGAGGAGGAGAGAGAATTCCAAGTAGGCTCTGTGCTGTCAGGTCCCATGTTGATCCCATGAACCATGAGAGCGTGACCTGAGCTGAAATCAAGGCTTAACCTACCGAGCCACCCAGGTACCCCACGATATAAACACTTTAAATGGAGTAATTTTATTATCCACTCACCCTACCCATTGGGTTATTGCTGTCATTTATTTTACTTCAGCGTATGATAAACTCCACAATACATTATTAGTTTTTGCTTTTGGTATTAGTATTTGAAAAAATAATCCTTTTTATTTACTTATCCTAGTGTTTTTTTTATCCCTTCTGGTAGGTATAAGCTTTCATCTGGGATCTTTTTCCTTCAACATCAAGAACTTCCTTCAGTATCTCTTGTGTACATGTGGGTCTTCTGGCAACAAATTCTTGTAGCTCATTTGTTTGAAATGCCTTTATTTAGTCTTCATTTTTGAGGAACATTTTCCCTAGAAACGGAAATCTAGATTGGCAGTGTCTGTCCCTCTTTCCACATCATTTTATAGATATTATCCTATTAACTCCTGGCTCTCCTGGTTATACTTAGAAGTCAAGAGTTTTTCTTATTTATGCTTGTCTGAATGTAATGTGCTTTTTCCCTCCAGCTATTTTAATATTTTTCTTTGCCTATGTGCCTGGTCTTCTTAGTTTTGTACTTATTTGGATTTATTGCACTTCTTGAATCTGTGGATTCGTGTATTTCTCCACAAAATTCTCAGTAATTATCTCCTTAAATATTTTGTCTGCCCTATTTTGTCTCTCCTGTGCTTCTGGAACTCCAATTAAATGCATGTTAGATCATTTTATATTATCTCATACATCTCTTATGCTCTGTTTTTATTATTTTTATATTCTGTTTTGTAGTTTGATTACTTTTTATTGACCTGTCTTTAAGATAAATCATTTTTCTTTTTTTTAGTCTGCTGATAAACCTATCCAATGAATTATTCATTTCACATATTTTTTCAGTTTTAGTATGTCTAATTTGGTTTATTAAAACCAAATATTTCAAAAAAAAAACCAAATATTTCATTGTTTGAATTCTTTATTTTTTCATCTTTATTTTGTCATTGTCTATTTTCTTTCATACATTTATAACAGTTATTTTAATGTTCTTGTCTGCTAATTATGACATCTGGGCTATCTGGGAGTTTATTTACTGTTTATTTCCTCTTGATCTTCAGCTATTCTCATGATTTGTAAAGTTTGATTTTATGTTAAAAAACTATGTATAAAATAATTGTAGAGACTAAAATGATATGATGTTTTGTAGAAAAACTGTGTTTTCCCTTTGCTAGATAACTAGACTGCCTGGTGATCAAGTCAATTGAGAGTTGACCAAAGCCGGAGTTTTACTGAAGCATTATTGAGCTTTAGTTTACCTCTGGTTTCAAAAGACTTTAGGGTAAGAATTATCTTACTGTATCATAGAGCCCTCCCTCTAGCAGCATTCTAAGGTATGGCAGGCTCAATGCAATGCCCACCTATGTTCATACCTAGAAAATGCTCCCCCAGGCTGAATTTGCTGTTGATTTGTGCTCATCTGGAAAGGCTTATCCTTTTCTGATATTTAGTTCCTTTAGACATATTTGTATCCAAAGCACTCCTATATCTTTAAATTTTTTGATTTTTTTAGACTGTTTATGTCTAGTTACTACAGTGTGAAGGATTGTTTGGCATGTCCTTCTGTATCCTAACCGAAAGTGAAATTCTGGAAAATCCTATTTAAAGGGGTTGCTTCTGGGGCACCTGGGTGGCTCAGTCAGTTGAGCATCTGACTTTGGCTTGGGTCATGATTGTGAGTTCAAGTCCTGCATCTGGCTCTGTGCTGACAGCTCGGAGCCTGGAGCCTGTTTCAGATTCTGTGTCTCCCTCTCTCTCTGCCCCTTCCCTGCTCATGCTCTGTCTCTCTCAAAAATAAATAACATTAAGAGGTTGTAAAAAAATAAAAGGAGTTGTTTCCATACAGCCTGCAGCCAGTGCTATGGTGCTATGATCATTAACTTATAATAGGAAATAATAATATTTTTAAAGTAATTTAATTCTATTCTTTTAATTATAAACATTCAGCTTTAAAACACCTTTAAGAAACAATTTATCAATATAAAAGATACAGTTTTTTATTTTAAAATGAAATCCTACATTTATAAGACATGGATATAATTTATAATACAATTTTATAAGAATGCATTCCATTTTTCTTTTATTTTAGGAATTTTTGGAATGTGCTCATGAAGCCTGCAAAGTACATAATCTTCAGCCAGTTAAATTTTTTCTTGAAAAAATGATTCAGACATACGAAATGATGATTGTTAGACATGGGTAAGATTACAGATTATCTTTGTCTGCCATGGTTAGATGCTGTTTTCAAATTAAACTATTAAAACAACTACAATTTGTTAACTAAAAGATTCAGCTACTCAAGTAGGCTGAGGGACAAAGAACCCCATCTCCCATTTCCCATCCCAGTGGCTTAAAAACAAAAGTTTATTTCCCTGTCATGCTACCCATCCAATAAAGATTGGTAAGGTGTGCTCATTCAGTGATGTAGTGCTAATGACCACCACAATTTGCCCTTTTGGTCATCAAATATGTTATTTGCTCTCCTTCATGCCCATGAAACATACTCTTCACTTCCCAGGAATATACCTGAAAGGTTCTAGTCAATCAGTGAACCATACGCAAAGTTCAGGATCTCTAGGTGATGCATGATGGTTTCTGTATCAGATTTGGAAGTTGTTCCTCATGATCCAAAGACCTACATAGTAGAAAGACAAGTTACCTGCCCTCCACACATTCAGTCTTCATTATAATACTGGGCTTACCAGAACAGGTTATTGGAGCAAACACTACCATCCAGAAGTTTAAGAACTGGAGACACAGCCAACAACTGTGGGTAGCAATTCTCCAACCCAGCTACACTGACTGTGAAACTGATAGTTTAAACTTCAGGTTCTCTCACTTGTAGAAGGCTTTCCAAGGAGTCATAATCATTTGCTATACATACTTCATTATATAGGGTGTCATTAAAGTGGCTGTGGAAGTTTTATATCAGTAGTTACATATATATATCTATATTCCAACCCCCCCTTGGAGAGCCTACTCCACCAATTGTATAAACTTTAGACCCCCTAAAACCTGGATCTACATTTGCATGGTTTTGCTCCTTGGAAGGGGCTTTCCTGTTAACTGTTCTCTGTGGACCTTGGTTCAACTTTCTTGAGAGATCTTTCCATCTTCATTTTCTTCGCCGGTCACATGTGAAGTGGACAGTAGAGAATATGTCCTCGGGAGCTGAGAAATGTTTTCAGCCTGCTTCCTGCCTATAGAAAGCTGAGGTCTCAAAAGTCATGATTTTTTTTAAAGGCAGGATTAAAAAAACTAAACAATTTCACATTGTGTAAATTTTCAAACATAGGCAAAAATAGATGGAATTGAAAAAAAAAAAAAGAGGGACTAGTACAATCAACCCTTATGAATCCAATATGCGAGGATCATTTTTAAGTCTTGAACATTCACATGTGTGTTAATCTAGATTCATGGTTTGTCAGTAAACTCCCTCAAATACTTGATATACTCATCTATTTGATTCCAGGCAACTCTATGTGCCAGTAGCCACAACTACAGTCCTTACTAAGTGATACCTTTATAAATTTCCTTGCAGTATCCTTGAATCAATCAGGCTTAACTGGGAAGGCCACAAACTTCATCTATTTTCCCTGAATTATTTTATCCTCCTGAAATGATTAATGTGAACTATATTAATCTCATACATTTTAATAAAGTGAAACAATGGCTTTACCCTTAATTTGATCCTTGGTGCCAGGCTGAGTAGATTTTTCTTGTTCAAAGGCTTTCTCAAATTGTCTTTATTTACCAGTTAGGAATGAGAATAAGTTGCTTGCAGGTTCTGGAATTTCTGGACTCCCTCTCTCCTCTTTCATTCCAACTTGAAAACTGGCTATTTCTTTTTTTCTGGGCTCATTTCTTTCCTATAGTTCTTTGTTAAAAGCAGCCATCAACTACCCTCATATATTAATAATCATCTGTTTACTATCCTTTTTCCTAAAATGACAATTTTATTACATATATTATCTGTATTCCAAGTTATCTCAAGGAACAAATCTACCAAGTGTTTCATCATTGCATAATATTAATTGACAATCTTTTAGCCTGTAATAATGGTTAATTTGCCACCCACAACCTGGCCTCAAAGCCATTGCCACATATTTAGGTCTTAAGAATACCTTGCCCCCTTCTAGGAACCAATTTCTGTCAGTAATGATGGGCCAGATTATTCTTTAATGATCAGTCACTAAGACCCAAATCTTAGTGACTTAAAAAAACAAAGGTTTATTTCTTATTCATGCTGTGTCCACTCTAGGTTAACAGGAAGGATCTGCTCAGCATGATTACTCAGGGTCCCAGGCTATTGGAGCATCCACCATCTCAACATGATGGGTCACAGCTCTGCTAGAGGGAAAAGCCCTGTTAGAGGAGAGCTCTGTAGGCTCCCTCGCTGGCAATGATCTATACCCTGCTAGGACGTAACACCCATGTTTCCACTTGTTACTCATTAGTCACCTAGTATTTCCACAAGGGACTGAGGAATCCTACTATGTGCTGGGAGAGAGGAGATTCAGAAGTATTTGGCAAAGAGCACTAGTACTTACCGTAGTAAGCAAAGACTTCAGGAAGGGGAGTCTTTTCCATTTCTCTCCTTGGGATGCCCAAAGTCTTTTTTTTTGAGTGTATCATTAGGTTTTCATTTTCATTTGGAGATTTTTATTCTCTTTTGTAGGTCGTGGTATTAATGAAGAGAATCTTAGAGGTAAACCAGTTCAGAAGTTAAATGTATTCTCGAAGTCTGAGAAAAATTCATAGAATGTCAAAAATGATAAATACCAGTAAAATATGAAAATAATTTATCATTTTTTAGAATAATACTGCATAATTCTTTTCCTTAATAGTTTTATGTTGGTAGGAGAGCCTTTTGCTGCTAAGACAAAAGTTCTGCATATGCTGGCTGATACTCTAACTCTTATGAATGAACGTGGCTATGGAGAGGAAGAAAAGGTTATTTATAGGACTGTAAACCCCAAGTCCATTACTATGGGCCAACTTTTTGGACAATTTGACCCAGTGTCTCATGAGGTAATCTACAGTATATTCTCTTATTGACTATGTACTTTAAACCAAGAAATTTGAAATGTTTCTGTATGATCACTTTATAGTCTTGTAAAGAAAGCTTTCCAACTCTTTTTCTTCCCCAGTGGACTGATGGTATAGTGGCTAACACTTTTAGAGAATTTGCCTTATCAGAAACACCTGACCGGAAATGGGTTGTATTTGATGGTCCCATTGACACTTTGTGGATAGAGAGCATGAACACAGTATTGGATGATAATAAAAAGGTAAATCATCATAATTAAAAGCAAAACTGATCACAATATGAATATACCAAACACTACCAAGACGTAAACTTGAAAAGGGTTAAAGTGGTAGATTTAATGTAAAATGATTTTTTTGCCAGTTTTTGAAAAAGCAAAATAGATGCAAATATGCTTAAGCAATGTTATGTGTTCAACAACTAATTGACTAGGACTATATATTTAAAGCAAAGGATGCAGCAAGTTTAGTAAGTTTATAAATTATCTTTTCAATGAAAACTATGCTATAGTAAATCCTTTGCTTAATTTTTTTATAGAATAAAAATATATTAAAACCACATGTTAACAGGAAAATGTGGTATTGTAGTAGATGTTAAGTTGTTAAGTGATTCCTGTATTATGGTTTCTTACAGAACTTTCATATATTAGGAGAAAATTAAAGGGCCTCATTCCTTCTTGAAAACATTAAAGGCAGGGCACCTGGGTGGCTCAGTTGGTTAAACTTCCCACTTCAACTCAGGTCATGATCTTTCAGTCCATGGGTTCAAACCCTGAATCAGGCTCTGTGCTGACAGCTAGAGCCTGGAACCTGCTTCAGATTCTCTCTCTCTCTCTCTCTCTCTCTCTCTCTCTCTCTCCCCCCCTCCCTCCTTCCCTCCCTCTCCCTCTCCCTCACTCGCACTCTGTCTCTCAAAAATAAACAAACATTTTTTAAAAAAGAAAACATTGAATGCTCCAGTGCACTTTTATGTGCTGCATTACCTTAGAAGCTGTGAAATATACTAAAGAATTAGAAAATGGAAGTCCTCTAGTATTTAATTTAATTGAGAGGCTATATGTAAACTATAAAATGTGACTAATTTTAAGTTTAGGTTCTGTGCTTTTTTAAAAACTTACATGTGCATTCACATAACCATCATTTAAATAAAGGTGCATGAAATTTTTGCACTCTACAAGCTACACTCACATTCCTTCTGAATCGGTATACCCTCCTCACTAGGGCAATCGCTATTCTGACTTCTGTGATAAATTAGTTTTGCTGCTTCTTGAACATTATGTATATGGAATCATACTGCTGAGTATTTTCCTTCTTGTAGTCAGTGTGGTATCTGTGATACTCATGGTGTTGTACTTCCATTTGACTTAATTTGTTCTTCTTATATCTGTGGGTATTCCACTGTATATATCACAACTTATTTTCATACTTAAATGAAATAACCACACTACTAAACAAGCAAATTAATTAGCATTCAAACAAATACACTAGCACACATTTTCATAGGTGATTGGTCATTTGTTCATATTCTTTCTTTCAGTTACATTGATTGAGCTAAGAAGTAGCAATGATTCAGAAGAGAAGAGGGGTTATTCAAAGTCCAATTAAGAGCCAGGTGGGAGGATTGTCTCATTGGATGAGAGGAAAGTAGGAAGAGGATAGGTATAGATACAGATGGATATATGGATTCGATAGTGGAAATCTAAAGGCAAATCCTTTTGATGATTTATTTTTTCTTTGTGAAGTGGTAGACCCTGGTTCTTGGCACACTGGAAGAGAAAAGGAGGAAGGTTTAAATTAGCCATTATGCCAAATGGGAAAGATAACTGCCTAGGAAAACACAGAAGCCTGTCTGAGGATTAGTAGTAGTAGTGCCAAAGTCTGCCTTTGTGAGATTTTCCCTAACAGTCTAAGCAGCTTGGATTTAAGTGTAGATTATGTTTCTGGACTGAAAGCACAGAAACACTTTAAAGATACTGGTAGGAGAGTGCTGGAAGAGCTAGGCCATGGGAAAAAGCTGCTTAATAATGAAGGACGTGAAAACAGCAGGGATATGAAAATGGAGAGTAAGTGGAGAAGATGAGTGAGTAGATGAGTAAGAGCACTGGATGGTTGGAAACTGGAGGCAGAGACTGGGAAGCTTGAGGTTAGTATTTCAGAATTGTGTAGTGTTCCAGGAGAGAAGGTCCCAGAGAAATAAACTGGATGGCTGGAGTGCAGTAGGAGAAACATGAACGAAAACAGGGTAGTCAAGGACCTGAGGGGCTGCCTTTTTGAAATGCTCCCCACTCACGAACACTGGATCGGGCCAGAGTGAAAAAAAAATTGAGCCATGTATCAAAGGGAATGCTTGGGTGCTGGTGAGTGACAGCAGGAAGCATGGATTGTCAAAGGAGCAGAAGATGGAAAGAATGGGGTAGAGTATTAGGAAACACTGTGAGGGAGTAAAGAGAAAGCTGACTCCATCTCCCAAATATGAAGTAAATAGGAGAATGTTTCCTGAAATAATCTGGTAGAAAATTAAAAGTTTTCTAGACCAACACTGTCCAATAGAAATTTCTGCAATGATGGAAATGTCTGCACTGTCCGGGAAGGTAGATGCTAGTCACATGTGATTATTGAGCATTTGAAATTGGGCTTAGTGCAAAAAGTACTGACTTTAAATTTAATTTTAACGACTTAAGATGACGTTATTTAATTAGTTAAATTCATTTGGTTTAATTAGTAAAAAATGTAAATAGTCACGTATGAACACTGGACTAGCATATCAGACAATCCAGCCCTAGGCCATTCACTTAGTCTACAGAGGTCCAGGAATGCTAAATGCCACATTGTTGACATTTAACTCGATAGGGGCAAAACTGGGACTAAAGTGATGGTTTTAGAGAAGAAACCCTGAAAAAGAAATGAAAAGGAAGAATTGAAAAAAAAAAAAACTTAGAAATGAAATTAAACTGGGATATCAACAATTAATTATTAAAAAATTTTAAAGTTAATGATAATTCCAAAGGTAGAAGCCATGGAAATTGAGAAGTTGAGATGGCTTTCATAATAATGAACAAGAAAGGAATTGGGCAGAAAGGAAGCAGTTGTCAAATTGAGGTTTTTTTTTTTTTTTTTACATATTTGATTGGAGAGGAATATTTTATTTTTTAAGTTTTTATTTAAATTCCAGTTAACATACATACAGTGTAATATTAGTTTCAGGTGTACAATATAGTGATTCAACACTGCCATACCTCACCAGGTGCTCATCATCAGTGCACTCCCTAATCCCCATCGCCTATTTCATCCCTCTAACCCACCCACATCCCCTCAGGTTACCCTCTGTTTGTTCTCTATAGTTATGGGTCTGTTTCTTGGTTTGCCTCTCTCAAAGAGGAATGTTTTAGATTAAAAGTGATCTATGCCCCATATTAAACACAATGCATGGTCCTTGACTGAATTTTGGCTTGAGTAAATCAGTTGAAAAGACATTTCTAATGTAATTGAGGAAATTTGAGTACTGGCTGAATATTAGTTGATATTAAGGAGTTATCAGTAATTTTGTTAGGTGTGATAATGTTATTGAAGTAATATTTTTTTAAGTTTTTTTATTTTGAGAGAGACAGAGAGCAAGTGGGGGGAGGGGCAGAGAATCCCAAGCAAGTGCTCTGCACTGTTGATGCAAAGCCTGACGTGGGGGCTCAATCTCACAAACCATGAAGTCATAACCTGAGCAGAAACCAAGAGTTGGACATTTAACTGACTGAGCCACCAGGTGCCTTGAAAACCTCTTATTTTTTAAGAACTGAATATTGACATATTTGGATGTGAAATGCCATGGTATGTATAATGCTCTTAAAAATAGTGTTTTATTCCTCAGTATCCTTTTTTCTAAATTCTGCACCCAGTACGAGGCTTGAACTCACAACTCCAAGGTCAAGAGTCACATGCTCAACTGAGCCAGACAGGTGCCCCTTAAAAATACTTTTTTTTAAAAAGGAAGCAAATGTGGGAAAATGTTAACATTGGTTAAATGCAGGAGAGGGGTACATTAATGTTTATTCTTCATTTTCAATTTTTCTTATTTTATTAATAAAGAAGCCTTTTGACAATTTTATGAAGTCAGGTGTATTTCACATAATTTTTAAATATTTAGGGAATCCTGGGTGGCTCAGTTGGTTAAGCATCCGACTTCGGCTCAGGGTCATGATTTTGCGGTCCATGGATTTAAACCGCACAATGGGCTCTGTACTGACAACTCAGAGCCTGGAGCCTGCTTTGGATTCTGTGTCTCCCTCGCTCTCTCCCCCTCCCCCACTCACGCTGTGTCTCACTCTCAAGAAAATAAACATTAAAAAAATTAAATATTTAAATTCAAGTTCATATACAATGTAGCATTGGCTTCAGGGGTAGAACTCAGTGATTCATCACTTAACATATAATACCAAGTGCTCACTTCAATGAGTGCCCTCTTTAGTGCCCATCACCCATTTAGCCTATCCCTACCACTCAACTCCCTTCCAGCAATCCATGTAATTTTTTTAAATGTTTGTTTATTTTCAAGACAGCATGATTGAGGGAGGGGTACAGAGAGCGGGGAACAGAGGATCCACAGGGGGCTTTGCTCTGACATCAGAGAGCCCCTTATGGAGCCCAAACTCAAGAACTGTGAGATCATGACCTGAACCAAAGTCAGATGCTTAAATGACTGAGCTAACCAGGTGCCCAACCCATGTAATTTTATTAATAGCAAGAAATGAGATTTGTATAGGATTTTTGCAGTATGTTATGTAGTTCCTTTCTTGCCTAACTCTATGGGAAAGAAGTTATCTCAGTTTATAGATGAAGAGGCTGGGAGTCAGAGATGCTATGTATTTGCTTATCTAGTATGTAACTGACTGAGCTAGATGTAGGTTACAATTTTCTGGATTTCATTCTAATACTTATAGGCTATATATTATCTTATACATACAATATATTTTTACTTGAGAGGTTTGAGTTTTTAAGAAATAAACATTTGAAAAACAATTGCCTTTAGCTTTGCCTTATGAGTGGAGAAATCATTCAGATGTCCCCTCAAATGAGCCTCATCTTTGAAGCAATGGACCTTTCCCAGGCCTCGGTAAGTTCATGTTTTAATAGAACAGTAGGTTGTTTATTTGTTCATTTGGTCAATAAATATTTTCTATTATATGTCAGAAGACTAGTTAGGCACCAGGAATACTAAGACGAATAAGGCACAGTGTATAACTCCTTTAAGGAGGATGAGAAGCATGCTAATAAATAATCCCACTATACTGCTACATGTAAGTGCTCTAAGAATACGGAAGGGGTGGGTGCCCAAGAAGCGAATGGGTAGAGGAGGACCATGGAAAATGTTTGAGCATTTGATCTGGCTGTGAAGGGTAACTCTTCCCTAGGGAGACTAGTTGGGGCTGGGCATCTCAAATCATGACAACATGATATGTGAAGACCCACAGCCATGACACGTGTAGGGAGGCTGTAATTGCCAACATTTAATCTAATGTCTGTGAGGCTATGGAGGAGGACAGGCCTTGAAGTTCATTCAAAGAAGTAGTTAATGATTGCCAGGTACTACTGACATAAAAGCAATATTGGAAAAAGAAAACTTGTCTTTTTTTTTCTAGCCTGCCACTGTAAGCCGCTGTGGCATGATTTATTTGGAACCCTCTCAGTTAGGGTGGGAACCGATTGTATCCTCGTGGTTGAATTCCCTGAAAGGACCTCTACAAGAACCAGATCATCAAGCTCTTCTGAGAGGACTCTTTGACTGGTTAATAAAGCCCTCTTTAATGCTTCGTAAGAAAAAATGCAAGGTAACACTGGAATTATTTGACCCATTCAAGTTTGTTTAACTCGACTAAGGCTAACGTCACAATAGCAGGATAAATAACCAAAATCAGTTTTCCCTTGACATTTAGTATCCACTTTTAAAAACTGAATATTTATTGTGATAATCAGTGGTTCACATGCAGTTGTAAGAAGTAATAGATCCCATGCTCACTTTACCCAATTTCCCCCAATAGTAATATTTTGCAGGACTATATTATATCACAAGGATATTGACATTGATACGATCTACTGATATTGTTCAGATTCCCCTAGTTATATTTGTACAGCCGTATGTTTATCTCTCTGGATTTTAGTTTAAAATTTTTAATAATTTATAATTTTAAATATAATGCAACTTTGTACCCTTTGCCCAATGTCTCCCCATTTCCCTCACCTCCCCACCCTCAGTAACTGCCATTTTACTCCAGTTCTATGTATTCACCTTTTAGATTGTACATATAAGTGACATCATGCAATTTTTTCCTTTCTGTGTCGGGCTTTTTTCAATTACCATAATGTCTTATAGTGCACCCATGTTGCAAGGGCTCTCTTAAAAGAGACTTTAAAAAAGGCTCTTTTTTTTAAGCCTTAATAATATTAATAATTTATTAATATTAATAATTTAAGTATTAATAATCTGTGATATACCTATGTATATATATATATATGGCAATTTCTTTATCCATTTGTCCATCAGTGAACACTTAATTTATGTCCCTATCTTGGCTATTGGGAATAATGCTGCAATGAACATGGTAGTGCACATATATCTTTAAGGTACTGATTACATGTTCTGAAGAGGGATTGCTAGATAACATGTTCTATTTTTAGGGTTTTGAGGATCTTCCATATTGTTTTCCACAGTGGCTGTGCCAATTTACATCCACACCATCAATGCACAAGGGTTCTCTTTTCTCCACATCCTCACCAACACTTGGCACCTTTCATCTTTCTATTCATCCTAAAAGGTGTGCAGTGATATCTCAGTGTGATTTTGATTGCATTTTTCTGATGATTAGTGACGTTGAGTGCCTTCTCCTGTATCTGTTAACCATTTGCATGTTTTCCCTGGAAAAAGTGTCTATTCAGACCCTTTGCCCATTTTTAAATTGGATTTTTTTTTACTATTGTATGAGTTTTTATATATATATATATTTTTTTTAATGTTTTATTTATTTCTAGGAGAGAGAGAGAGACAGCATGAGCAGGGGAGGGTCAGAGAGAGAGGGAGTCACAGACTGAAACAGGCTCCAGACTCTGAGCTGGCAGTCAGCACAGAGCCCGACGCGGGGCTCGAACCCACGAACCGCGAGATCATGACCTGAGCCAAAGTCGGACGCTTAACCGACTAAGCCACCCGGGCGCCCCTGAGTTTTTATATATTTTAGCTATTAATCCCTTATCAGATATATGGTTTGCCAATATTTCCTATCAATTTAAATATTGCCTTTTCATTTTGTTGATAATTTCCCTTACTGTGCAGAAACTTTTAGTTTGATGTAGTCCCGCTTTATTTTTGCTTTTGTTGACTGAGCTTTTGTCTTATCCAAAAAATCATTGCCAGGGTCAATGTCAAGGAGATTTTCAAGGCAAATATTGTTAAAATATCTATACTTCCCAAAGCAAACCACACATTCAATGCAATTCCTATCAAAATAACGCCAGCATTTTTCACAGAGCTAGAACCAACAATTCTAAAATTTGTATGGAACCAGAAAAGACCCTGAATAGTCAATATACTGTTGAAAAAGAAAACTAAAGCTACAGCCATCACAGTTCTGGACTTCAAGCTGTTTTACAAAGCTGTAATCACCAAGACAGTATGATACTGGCACAAAAACAGACACATAGACCAATGGAACAGAACAGAGAACCCAGAAATGGAGCAACAATTGTATGACATGGCTAACTACTCTTCAACAAAGCAGGAAAGAGAATCCAGTGGAAAAAAATTTCTTCAGTAAATGGTACTGAGAAAACTGGAAAGCAACATGCAGAAGAATAAAACTGGCCACTTTCTTTCACTACACACAAAAATAAATTCAAAATGGATAAAAGACCTAAATGTGAGACAGAAAATCATCAAGATCCTAGAGAAAACAGGCAGCAACCTCTTTACCTCTTTGTGACCTTGGTTACAGCAACTTCTTACCAGACACGTCTCTGGAGGCAAGGGCATAAAAGGAAAAACTAACTACTCAGACTTCATCAGGATAAAAAGCTTCTGTACAACAAAGGAAACAACCAATAAAACTAAAAAATAATTGACAGAATGGGAGAAGATATTTGCAAATGACATATCAGATAAAGGGTTAGTAGCCAAAATCAATAAAGAACTTCCCAAACTCAGCACCCAAAATCCAAAAATAATCCTGTGAAGAAATGGGCAAAAGACATGAATAGACACTTTTCCAAAGAAGGTATACAGATGGCTAACAGACGCATAAAAAGATGCTCAACATCACTGATCATTAGGGAAATACAAATCAAAACTACAATGAGATACTACCTTACACTTGTCAGAATAGCTAAACTAAAAACACAAGAAACAGCAGGTATTGATGAGGCTGCAGATAAAGGGGAACCCTACTGCACTGTTGGTACAGCCATTCTGGAAAATGGTATGGAGCTTCCTCAAAAAGTTAAAAATAAAACTACCCTACAATCCTGTAGTTGTACTACTAGGTATTTATCCAAAGAATACAAAAATACTAACTTGAAGTGTGACATGCACCCTGAAGTTTATAGCCGCATACACACACACACACATATGTATACATACACAAAGGAATATTACTTGGCAGTCAAAAAGAATGAAGTCTTGCCGTTTGCAACAGTGTGGTGGAACCTGAGTGTATTATGCTAAGTGAAATAAGTCAGAGAAAGACAAATACCATTTCAATCATGTGGAGTTTAAGAAATAAGACAGATGAATATCGGGGAAGGGAAAGAAAAATAAGATAAAAACAGAGAGGGAGGCAAATCGTAAGAGGCTCTTAAACACAGAGAACAAACTGAGGATTACTGGAGGGGGTGGGGGGGATGGGTAATGGGCATTGAGGAGGGCACTTGTTGGGATGAACACTTGGTGTTATATGTAAGTGAAGAATCACAGGTTCTCTACTCTTGAAACCAATACTACACTGTATGCTAACTTGAATTTAAAATTTTTTTAAAGGAAATTTTCCCCTATGTTTTCTTCTGGGATTTTTATGGTTTCAGGTTTTACGT
Source organism: Crocuta crocuta (assembly GCF_008692635.1). Taxonomy (NCBI): domain Eukaryota; kingdom Metazoa; phylum Chordata; class Mammalia; order Carnivora; family Hyaenidae; genus Crocuta; species Crocuta crocuta. The sequence continues at coordinate 1,380,489 of NW_027532166.1, forward strand.
TTAAGTTTTTAACCTATTTTTAGTTAATGTTGGTGTATGCTGTAAGATAATGGCCTGGTTTCATTCTTTTAAATGTGGATATCCAATTTTCCCAACATTATTTATGGAAAAGACCATCCTTTTCACATTGTGTATTCTTCTTGCCCTTATTGAAGATCAGTTGACTGTATATGCTTGGATTTACTTTGGATTTTCTACTCTGTTCCATTGGTTTATAGGTCTGTTTTTTTGCTAGCACCATACTTGATCACTAGAGCTTTGTAATATGATTTGAAATCAGGAAGTGTGGTGCTTTGAACTCTGTTCTTCTTTCTTAAGATTATTTTGGCTATAGAGAGTCTTTTGTGGTTCCAGACAAATTTTAGAATTGCTTTTTTATTTTTGCAAAAAATGCCACTGGAATTTTGATAAGGATTACACTGAATCTGTAGATCACTTTAGATAGTATGGACATTTTAACAATGTTAATTTTTCCAGTCTATGAGCACAGAATATTTTTCCATTTATTTGTGTCATCCTCAATTTCTTTCGTTAGTATTTTATAGTTTTCTTTTTTCTTTTTTTTAAATGTTTTTTTTATTTCTAGGAGAGAGAGAGAGAGAGAGAGCGTGAGCAGGGGAGGGTCAGAGAGAGAGGGAGTCACAGACTGAAACAGGCTCCAGGCTCTGAGCTGGCAGTCAGCACAGAGCCCGACGCGGGGCTCGAACCCACGAACCGCGAGATCATGACCTAAGCGAAAGTCGGATGCTTAACCGACTAGGCCACCCAGGCGCCCCAGTATTTTATAGTTTTCAATGTACAGATCTTTCATGCTCCTGGGTAAATTTATTCCTCAGTATTTTGTTCTTTGTGATGCTATCATAAGTTGGATTGTTCTCCTGATTTCCTTGCCAGATAGATCATTGTTGGTGTAACACATGCAACTGATTTTTTTTTCAAATGATTTTTGTATGTTGGTTTTTGTATCCTGTAGCTTTACTGAGTTAGTTTGCTCTTAAAGGTATTTCTTTGCATGTGGTCTTTAGGGTTTTCTACATATAGGATCATGTCATCTGCACATAGAAATAATTTTACTTCTTTTCTGATTTGGATGCATTTTATTTCTTGTCTGATTGCTGTAGTTAGTACTTCTTGTTGAAAAGAAGTGGTGGGAGTGTGCATCCTTGCCTCATGTCAGATCTTAGTGGAAGAGCTCTCCGTTTTACCTCCTGGATTATGATTTAGCTGTGGGCTTTTCATAAATGTTCTCTTTTTCATTGCAGACATTTCCCTTTATATCTATTTTGTTGAGAGTTTTCATTATAAATGGATGTTGAACTTTGTCAAATGCTTTTTCTGAATCTCAAGATGAAAATGTGATTTTTGTCCTTCATTCTGTTAATGTAGTGTATCACATTGATTAATTTGCATGACTCTTGGGTTCCAGGGATAAATCCCACTTGGTTATGGTGTGTAATCTTTTTGGTGTATTGAATTCAGCATGCTAATATTTTATTGAGGATTTTTGCAACTATGTTCATCAGAGATATTGGCCTATACTTTTCTTTTATTGTGGTATCCTCATCTGGTTTTAGTATCCTGTGATTCTAGCCTCCTAGAATGACCTTGGAAGTATTTCCTCTACCTCTAATTTTTGCAAGAGTTTAAGAAAGATTGGTATTAATTCTTCTTTCAATCATTGGTAGAATTCAGCTGTGAAGTTATCTGGACTTTTCCCTGGGAAATTTTTCATTATTACTTCAATCTCTTTGTTATTGATCTGTTCGGGCTTCCTAATCTTTGTTCAGTCTTGGTAAGTTGTATATTCCTAGGAATTTATCTATTTCCTTCAAGTTATCCAACTTATTTGCATATAATTTTTCATAATTACCCCTTTATAATCCTATCCATTGTGTCCTTTCTCTTTCATTTCTGATTTACTGATAGGAGTCTTCCTTTTATTCTTAGTCTAGCTAAGAGTTTATTGTTTTTAACTTTTCAAAAAAACCTTAGTTTTGATTTTTTCTATTTTTCTATATTTCATTTATTTCTGTTCTGATCTCATTTGTTTCATTATACTGACAATGGGTTTAGTTTGTTCCTTTTCTAGTTCTTTGAGGTTTAAGTTAGGCTGTTTATTTGAGATTTCTTTTTTAATTTTTATTTATTTTATTTTTATTGTTTAATTTTTTTAATGTTTATTTTTGAGAGAGAGAGAGACAGTGAGCGAGCAGGGATGGGGGAGGGGCAGAGAGAGGGGAAGACACAGAATTCAAAGTGGGCTCCAGGCTCCATGCTGTCAGCACAGAGCCTAATGTGGGGCTCAAACTCACGAACTGTGAGTTCAGGATGTGAGCTGAAGTTGTATGCTTAACTGACTGAACCACCCAGGTGCCCTGAGATTTCTTTTTTCATATAAACATTTATTGCCGTGAACTTCCCTCTTAGTACTTCTTTTGATGCATCTCATGAGTTTTGTGCTTCATTTGTCTCCAGATATTTTTTTATTTTCCTTTTAATTTCTTTTGGACCTGGTGGTTGTTCAAGACCATGTTTTTTATACATGTATTTGTGAATTTTCCCATTTCCTTATGGTTACTGACTTCTAGTTGTATTCCACTGGAGTCAGAAAATATATTTGATATAATTTTAATTTTATTGACTTGTTTTGTCAACAAACATGTCGTCTGTCCTGGAGAATGTTCCATGTGAGCTTGAGAAAGTATGTGTATCCTTCTACTGTTGGGTGAAAAGTTCTACATATATCTGTTAGGTCCATTTGATTTACAGTGTGGTTCAAATCTGTTTCTATTCTGAGTTTCTGTCTGGATAGTCTATACCTTATTGAAAGTGGGGTATTGATATCCACTACTATTTTTATACTGCCATCAATTTCTCCTTTCGGATCTGTTACTGTCATAGACTCTGGGTCTAGTTCTTTCTTGTCCAGCAAGAAAGCGGATGCAGGATTAAAATGTGAGAGATGGCAAATGTGTGGGGAAAGACAAGAGCCCCGAATAAGGGTCCTTGCTCTGTCTTTATTAAGATCAGAAGGCTTATAAACGTGATGGGTGTGCACAAAGAGACAATGAATCTGTGAATATTAACTCATGGGCATGAGGGAAAGGGGGTTTTGAAGATGTACAGTGTTAGAGATTTGGGTCAATATAAAACAAAATCCTGGTGCCAGGCAGATGGGCAGATGGTTGTTAATGGCAGACATGAGGCGCTGTGTGTCTGTTTAGCTTAGCTAGCTGAGGGGATAAGACAGATAGAACATGTAACCTCAGGGTTAACAAGGCACCTTTCTTTTGCTAATCAACTCCACTCTGGATGACCTCACTGGCAGAGGTCTATAGCCCTATTTATCTGTTTACCTAATTTGGTCCTTCTTTCCTATGAAAGCAGCTTTCTGCTGTAGTACTAAATTGGGGGACATTTTTGCCCTGAAAACTAATCTTGCTTACTTCATATACCTTTGTATTGGGGCCTTTGCCCCACCCTCTGTATTCTGGGGGCCTTTGCCCCCTCCTACCCTATTCTGGGGGCCTAATCTTGCTTACCCAAGCTTGGGTGTGCGCCTTCTATGGCTTTGTAATTCTTTTTGCCTTGTTAATCCATTAGTGCAGGCTCAGGGAATTCCTAAGCTTATTCTCCATGTGTTGATATTTTTAATATTTTTAAAAAGTTTTTATTTATTTATTTTGAGAGAGAGATAGAGTGAGTGGGTGAATAAGTGGGGCAGGGGCAGAAAGAGAGGGAGAGAGAGAGAATACCATCAGCATAGAGCCCCATGTGAGGCTCAAACTCATGAATGATGAGATCATGACCTGAGCCAAAAACAAGAGCCTGATGCTCAACCAACTGAGCTACCCAGGTACCCCAGGATCTGTCAGTATTTATTTTATATACCTAGGTGCTCTGATGTTGGGTGCATATATATTTACAATTGTTGTATCTTCCTGTTGAATTGACCTTTCATTACTATATTATGAAATTCTTTGTGTCTAAAGACAGTTTTTACTTACACTCTACTTTGATACAAATATAGCCACTCCTGATTTCTGTTGGTTACCTTTTCCTATTTCTTTACTTTCAGCCTAGGTATTTCTTCTAGACAGCATACAGTTGGATATTGTTTGTTTGTTTTTTAATGTTGTTTATTTATTTATTTTTGAGAGAGACAGTGCAATCAGGGGAGGGGCAGAGAGAGAAGGAGACACAGAATCTGAAGCAGCTCCAGGCTCTGAACTGTCAGCACAGAACCCGACACCAGGCTCGAACTCATGAACCCTGAGATCATGACTTAAGCAGAAGTCAGCTGCTTAACTGACTGAGTCACCCAGGCGCTTGTTTTTTTTTTTAATTTTATGGGGAAGAGTTTAACGTGTTTACCTTTAAAGTAATTTTGATAGGGAAGGATTTACTATTGCCATTTTGTTAATTGTTTCTTTTCTCTCTTGATGTCTTCCTTTGTGTTTCATTGGGTTCTGTACTGATAGGTTTTGATTTTTTTTTCCTTATGTGACTTCTATTGGTATTTTCTTAGTGGTTACTAAGGAACTTACATAAAATGTCTTATAGTTATAACAGTCTCTTTTAAACAACTTATTTTCATTTGTGTACAAGAACTCTCCACTTTACCTCTTATCCTATTGATTTCAGTTAACATCCATTTATATTACATCTCCATTAACATAATTTAGTTACAGTTACTTTAATACTTTTATCTTTTAACTTTTACAGCAGAATTTAAAAGTGATTTACCTACCACCATTATAGTAATATCTACCTTTGGTTTTGTACTTTTGAAGTTATATCTGAATAAACCAAGAGGTAAAATTTATTCCTGCTAAATTCTTTGGATAAAACTATAGTAACTAAAGCTTTTAAATTCCCAATTGTTTTCCATATTTTAAAAGTATTTTAAATATGTGGCATTTAAAACTCACATGTATATTTAGTATGTTATGAGAAAACTTTACATGTTGTATTAGTTTCTCAGGGCTGTCATAACATATTACCATAAACTTGGTGGTTTAAGGCAACAGAAATTTATTGTGCCACAGTCCTGGGGCTAGAAGTCTGAAAGCAAGATGTTGACAGGGCCAAGCTTCCTCTGGAGGCTGTAAGGGAGAATCTTTCCTTACCTCTCCCAGATCCTTTTGACTCAAAGCATTCCTTGACTTCTGGCTGCATTATTCCAGTCTCTTCCTTCATGTTCTCCTGGCCTTTACTCTGTCTCTTTACTGTGTGACTCTTATAAGAATTTAGGGTCAGATATTCCAGAATGGTCTCCTCATCTTGAGATCCTTAACTATGTCTTCCAAGACCCTTTCTCCAAATAAGATCACATTCATGGGTTGCCAGGATTAGGATGTGGGCCTCTCTTTTTGGGGATTCAACCTGCTACACACATACACTCACACATATTAGTTACTTACATATAAGTTCATATATTGATATTGAGAATGGAAAGAGGGTTTTCAGTAGGTTTTTTTCATCCTAAAATATTATTTTAGAGATAGGAAAAATCTTCTGCACACAGAAAATAAATGAATTCCACTTTATGAAAATTTTGTCTTCTGTCTTCATAGAGAAAATATAAAATCATTTTTCAGTTTTTTAAATTTTAAAACTCGAATAGTAGGAGTACCTGACTGGCTCAGTTGGTGAAGCATGCACCTCTTGGTCTTGGGGTTGTAAGTTCGAGCCTCACATTGGGTGTAGAGACTACTTAAAATCTAAAAAACAAAAACAAACTCTAATAATATATGCTGCAAATAATACAGAGCAGGCTCCATCTTTCTAGTGAATGATGGATTTTCTTCTTATAATTTATTCCCATATTTTCCACATCTAGTTAATCCCCAGGATCTATTGATTTTTCCCTCCTTGCTAACTTTTATATCTGTCCTCTCCTCTCCATCCAGTTTCCTCTGACCACCCCTCCTTCCTTGTACGTTAGCCTTAGTTCTGACCTTCATAATTTCCTGCCTGAATCAATATGATAGACTGCTCTGGTCCAGACTACATCCTACTACCAGAATGAAGATTCCAAAACACAAATTCATTCCATGACTTCTGTACTTGCCCTTCATTGGAACCCTCCTCCTCTTGGTAGGAGATCCTTACACACAGCCTTTAAAACCTTCTGTCCGCTTCTCAAGACTTATTTCTTGTCATTCTCCTTTCACTCTCTATCGTTATATCCCACAGGATCCTTCTAATACTCCAGGCCTGCTTACACCCTCTTTTGTGTGTGTATATATAGTTCCCCCGCCTTGAATATCCTTCCCCTCTGCACCTGACTAACAGACATTTTCCTTCCAAATTTAGCTCAGCTAATGCTTTATCTGGGAAGCCTTCTTTGAATTACTCCTCTCCTAATTTCCCTTTTTGTCCTTTTCCCTGGGTCTGGGATCTGGGAGTCTAGTGTCTTCTCCCACCCACACACTTCCATGGGACTTCCTCTATCATGTCATTATTACACCATATTATTTTTTGTCTATTTAATTTCAATATCCTTTTCAGGGATCTTGCATTTTATTTGTATATCTCCTAGCCTGATAAATAGGTATAGTATGTTTTCCTTAAATTTTTTTTTAAGAAATGAATGAATGGCTGTTAGAGACTTCATTGCTGCGATCCTTAGAACACTTTATTTTCTTAGAGTAGCTAATTTTCATTTCTCAGAGAATTTAGAGTAAGAACATATTATATACAACTGTGTAATAGGATAAACTAAGATCTATGAGAGATGTTTTTATCATACCTACAGTTTAAATTCTTTAAGTTTAAATATTATAAAAACCTTATAAAACCATATGTACTTTTATCAGTTTTTATTTTATTCTTTTTAATCCCCTTTACCTGTTTTGCCTACTCTCTCACCCCCTTCCCTCTAGCAACTACCATTTTTTTCTCTATATTCAATGAAGAGTTTCTATTTTGTTGCTGTTGTTTGTCTGTGAAATCATTTGTCTTTTTCTGTTTGATTTATTTCATTTAGTATAAGACCCTGCAGGTCCATCTGTGTTGTTGAAAATGGCAAGTCCTTTTCATGACTGAGTAATGTTCCATTGTATATATCCCACACATCTTCTTCATTCATCTGGACACTTGGGTTGCTTCCATGTCTTGTCTATTGTAAATAATATTGCAATAAGCATAGGTGTGTTTTTTTGAGTTGGTGTTTTTATTTTCTTTGGGTAAATGCCCAGGAGTGGAATTACTGGATCAGATGATGGTTCCACTTTTAATTTTTTCTGGAACCTCCATGATGTTTTCCAGAGTGGTTACACCAGGTTATATTCTCACCAACAGTGTGTAAGGGTTCCCTTTTCTCCACATCCTTGCCAATACTTGTCATTTCTTATCTTTTTGATACTAGCCATTTTGACTGGTGTGAGGAATTTTTTAATGAATTATTTATCATTTCTTATTCTCCAAGTAAGATGAAGGTAAACTGTCTTACCCTTTCACTTTGCAGGAACTGATTCCTACAAGTGATAGCAACGTGGTTGTATCTCTTACACGCCTCTTTGAAGTACTACTCTGTGACGTGCTGGAAAATGATCCTACAAGCAAACATATTCGTGTTTGGATTATGGTAGGTTTTATGCTTCATGGGATTTTTATTTACAGAATCAAATGTGCTTCTGGAAATAATCATTGTGCTGAGGAAGACATAAGATCCAGAGCTATTTTTTGGTGAGCACCGAAAGAATAGCTGAAGATAATGAAGTTGCCCTGACCTGGTATTCTGATTTGAAAAAAAATTTTAAAGAAAGTAAAACATTCCCAAATGAACCCAACCTATCCTATTCTTACGAAAGATCACAATTTGATAAACACTTAATAAGGTGATTTAATCCAGTATCAACTTAAGTGAATTAATTTTGTCTTAAGGTGAAGCCAGAATGTAGGCTGCTACAAGCTGGCTCTAAGAGACCAGAAACAGGCATCCAACCAGCGGGGTGATTAGGGAGAACATAGTTAGGGAGGAGTCAGTGGTCCAGGTCGTAATGTGACCAAGAAGGCCAGAGAACAGGGCTCTGAGGGAGCCAAAGGGAAGAGGCATTTTGTTCTCTTTCCTGCTCTGTGCTTCTTTATCATCTGGCACCTTATTCAGAAATCCCTTCATCTTCTCTACTGAGTCTACCTTCTCTTCTGCTCTGTGGTAATAGCGGTTCCCTCCCGTTACTTCACCTTGTCACCACAGAAAATCTTCTACCTCAGTCACCTCACTTTCCAGGGTTTCCTGCTCAGGGCCACCGCCTTTCCTCCTCCCTTTTCACCTTTATTAGAAGAAATGGAACAGACATGTTTGAAGCATAATTTGTTTGTATCCCCTTTTCTCCTGGAGTTTAGAACTGCCTTTTACAGAAGCTAGTTTTTAATATTGTTCATTATCTATCAATGTTACCTGTTTATAAAATAAAAGTATTTTAGGAATAGTTCATCTGTATAACCTTCAGAGTATGTATGTATATGTATATACGTATGTATATGTGTGTGCACATATATACGCACATACACATATACACATATGTGTATGTGCATATATATAATATATATACAAATTTCATGTACATATATGTGTATGTGCATATATATATAATATATATATACAAATTTCATTCTGTTGGTAAGCCTAAATTCCCTCTATGTTTTTAGTGGTTTAGAATCACTTATAAAGACTAATATAGGGGCGCCTGGGTGGCTCAGTCGGTTGAGTGTTCGACTTTGGCTCAGGTCATGATCTCATAGTTAGTGAGTTCGAGCCCTGCATTGGACTCTGTGCTGACAGCTCAGAGCCTGAAGCCTGCTTCGGCTTCTGTGTCTCCCCCTCTCTCTCTGCCACTCCCATGCTCATGCTCTGTCTCTCTCTGTCTCTCAATAGTAAATGAACATTTTAAAAAAGTTTTTAAAAGAGACTAATATAAATTGGGGCACCTGGGTGACTCAGTCAGTTAAGGGTCTGACTCTTTATTTTGGCTCAGGTCGTGATCTCACAGTCATGAGATCTAGGCCTGAGTCTGGCTCCAGGCTGAGTATGGAGACTACTTAAGATTCTCTCTCTATCTCTCTCTCTCTCTCTCTCTCTCTCTCTCTCTCTCTCNCCTCTCTCTCTCTCTCCCACCTCCCACCTCCAGCTCAAAAAAAGAAAAAAAGACTACTCTAAATTGATAGCTGGTTAAAATTTTTTGATATATAAGGCATGTACCTAGAGTAAAATTCAAAAGGCAAAAGAAGGTTTTCTTTTCTTTTTTTAAAAAAAAAATTATAGTTTTTATTTATTTTTGAGACAGTGAGAGACAGAGCATGAGCTGGGGAGGAATAGAGAGAGAGGGAGACACAGAATCTGAAACAGGCTCCAGGCTCTGAGCTGTCAGCACAGAGCTGGACGCAGGGTTCAAATCCATGAACCGTGAGATCATGACCTGAAGTATCTGAAGTCGGACGCTTAACCGACTGAGCCACCTAAGCGCCCCAAAAGAAGGTTTTCTATCCATATTAGTGCCCTAGCCATTCTCAAGGAAACCACTATTACCAGTGCCTTAAATAGCCTGCTGGAGGTATTTGATCCATACTCTTTTATAGGAATACATTTTTTTACACATGTTAACGTACTATACATACTATACACATGTTAACATAAATTGATAAGGATTTGCACCTTTTCTCACAATATACCTTAGAAATTGTCCCATATCTATATACTTACTGAGTTACCCTATTTAACAGCTGCATGTATGCCGGTATGCATAGCATAATCCAATTAAATAGAGCCCTATTGAAGAACTTTTGGGTTGCTCCTTACCTTTGGCTGTCACCAGCAGTGATGCAGTAAATATTTTTACATATGCATCATTTTGGCAGGTGGTAATCTACTCAAAGCTAAACTCCTAAAAGAGAAATTCCTAGATCACTTGGCATGGGCATTTTAAATTCGGATAGATAGTACCAGAGAGAGAACACTCTCTGTGACTTAGTTGTACTCCATTCCACTTTACCTGGAGATCTGACCTTTTCCAAATATGTTAACCAGGCCTCCTTAATATGTAAAATTTTAGTTAATTTGTTAGAAACTTATTTTATTTTATTTTTAATTTTTTTAAGTTTTTTTTTATTTATTTCTAGGAGAGAGAGAGAGAGAGAGAGACAGCATGAGCAGGGGAGGGTCAGAGAGAGAGGGAGTCACAGACTGAAACAGGCTCCAGGCTCTGAGCCGGCAGTCAGCACAGAGCCCGACGCGGGGCCCGAACCCACGAACCGCGAGATCACGACCTAAGCGAAAGTCGGACGCTTAACCGACTAAGCCACCCAGGCGCCCCTGTTAGAAACTTATTTTAAATAATTCCTTTAAATTAAAACAATTTTTTTTTAACCCACAGGCTTCCTTCATATTTTCTTTGATTTGGTCCATTGGAGGGAGCTGTGATGCAGAGGGTCGGATTATTTTTGACACCTTCCTACGGTTAATCATACTGGGAAGAGACATAAACAACCCGGTACCGGACTCTGTGGGCAAATGGGAATGCCACTTTGATGAAAAAGGCCTGGTCTATGACTACATGTATGAGGTATGGTGGATTGGCAGGTAAAATGGAGTTCCCAGTTGCTTTGACCCCTATGGTTGGTGGTTTAATCCCTTCTCATTGGCTTCTCCTCCTTTAACTTGAGGACACTGGAGATAAACTTTCTTTAAATACATTTTATAATTTCAGATTTAGGTTAAATCTATTTTCTCCACTTAAAAATAATAATTGACGGGGCGCTTGGGTAGCTCAGTCGGGTGTCTGACTCTTGATTTCAGCTCAGGTCATGATCTCACAGTGCGTCAGTTCGAGCCCCGCATCAGGCTCTGGGCTGACGGCGCGAAGCTCGCTTGGGATTCTTTCTGCCTCTCTCTCTGCCCCTTCCCCACACACTTGTTCTCTCTCTTTCTCTCTCAAAAATTGAATGGACATTAAAAAAATAATTCTCAAAAAGATTCTTTTAAACAGCAAGCATCTGAATAATCATTTGATTCACGCACATTTTACTTCACAGAGATACAAAATCTATGGAGAGTGTAGTTACAGCTTTACCTAAATCTCAAGATTTATAGATAAAGAAGTAAGCCCAGAAAGGTGAGTGGCTAGCAGAGCCAGGACTTGAGTCCAGCTCTCCTGACTGCTAGTGTGGAAATTTTTACCCAACACCATGCTAACACAGAGGTTTAAGAATACCCAGAGAGAGTGGGAAGTCAATAGAATAATCTCCAAAACTAAAAAGAAAAGAGATGATCACACAAGCAGATTCTCTGAGTTGGAGGTGAATCTCAAAATGTCCAGCTTAAAGGGGCAAAGGTTGTTGCTGCTGGAGAGAAAACGAGAGTGGAACACCGCTCTTTTGCTTAACCTTTTTGTAAAAGTTGTGACTCTAAGGTATGTACATACGTAACTTTCATAAAAGTAAAAGCTAAAACCTAAAAAAAATAAGAATAAGAATTACTAAAGAAATATACACCCAAACTTGGAAAATTACCACCATCTAGACACATACTGTATACATATGCAATTTTCTGGAAAACAGGAAAAGATTCTTCAATGACAGCTATAGCGCTGACCCAAGGGGATAATTCCGAGATAAATATGTGTTTCTTAAATTGGGTGGTGGATTCATAGGTGCTTATTAATCTATTGCACAACTATAAAATGTTATATATGTTATTTTAGATTAATTATTCCTCCAAAAGTTTTTATTATTATGATAGACTAAGGTTTTTAAAAGCAAATATGATAACAGTGTGTTAAAAAGAGACTTTCAGATACCTATTTTAAAACTTATGTTCTCTTGTAGTTGAAAAACCGAGGTCGCTGGGTCCACTGGAATGAATTAATTAAAAGTACTAATCTAGGAGAAAAACATGTCAAGATTCAAGATATCATAGTCCCTACAATGGACACAATTAGATATACATTTCTAATGGATTTGAGTATTACCTATGCAAAGTAAGAAACTCTGTTATGAAAATTCATTTTAAATATAACAGTGCCATTCTAATAGAATCATAGGATTTTTGAAGTAAACTTAAAGGTCACTCATTTTCAGATAATGGATACCCTCAGGAACTAATTGACATGCCAGGAATGAACTGTTACTAGTGGTAAACTTAGAATCCAGGTTTTCCACTGCCTCCTCCAAAAAATTACCCACCATACATTGTTGCCTGTCATAAATCACTTTGTATTTCTTATATTTGTAACCAAAGGCCAAAAGTCAGTTGCAGTTGATGAAAGGCATGCATTCTACTCAAAGTTCTTTATGCTCCTGAGTGTTGGATGCACTATGATCTACATTCTCCCATTTAGAATTTTTCAAGTATGTCCTATGCCAGTTCTTCATAGCTTAAGATTAACATGGAAATCTCAGACTTAAATCAGAAGAGCACATCAAAGAAGAGGACAGGAAACTGATCAAAAGCCTACTCTGTACTGTAGGCATATCCATACCAACTTTCTTAATAACGGTTTTGTAGTTATTTTTATCTTAAGACAGTAGGCATAATTTATCTTGATACTATTTAAATGAGACAAGTTTACATAGTGTGCATGAATGTCATGGTTTATTTGTTTTTGACGAAGAACCTATTTCTAAGTGAATTTTGTGACAATTTTATCTTGTTTAATTATTTTTTTAAATATTTTTATTTATTTCTAGGAGAGAGAGAGAGACAGCGTGAGCAGGGTAGGGTCAGAGAGAGGGGGAGACACAGACTCTGAAACAGGCTCCAGGCTCTGAGCTGGCAGTCAGCACAGAGCCCGATGCGGGGCTCAAACCCACGAACTGCGAGATCATGACCTAAGGGAAAGTTGGACGCTTAACCGACTAAGCCACCCAGGCGCCCCTTATCTTGTTTAATTAAAATAGCCCATGAAGGAACATGATTTTATTTCTATTGTTACATTAAAATGTTTTTTAATCCAGTATAGCTAACATACAGTGTTATATGTTTCAGGTGTACAATATAGTGGTTAAAAACTTCTATACGTTACTCAGTACTTAATTGTTAAATTTTTACATTTAGAGGCTAATATTGAAAAAGGAAAGGAAGGCACTTCCCAATTCTGCAGAATTCCTAGTATAAGAATTCTTTTACCTTTTGTGCCATGAACCGTTTGTCAGAATAATGCTTTTAAATGAATACATACAAATACAAAATTACAAAGGAAAGGACATATAGAAATACATTTATTAAAATACTGAACAAATTTGAGCTGTTCGTAATGCAGGTGTTTCTTTATTGACACATTAAGATCTGCAATCTAGCAGTGGGTCTAATGCTCATCACAATTTTGAAGAATAAGCATAAGTGATATTTTTGAGATATCTGTAATCATTGTAATATTTAAAATAGTTTATGTGACTTCTAGTGACAAAGACACAGTTGCTATTGATACAATTGCTCCATTTTAGTTAAGGATAGTAAAAGCAAAGACACAACTTTTTTGTCATCCAAAGTTCACAGATTCTCTGAACACTAGGAATTTCTTCCATTGGTCCATGGGCCCCAAGTTACGAACAGTATTTTATTTACTTTTTTTTTTTTTAATGTTTATTTATTTTTGAGAGACAGAGCATGATTGGGAAAGGGGCAAAGAGAGAGGGAGACACAGGAATCTGAAGCAGCCTCCAGGCTCTGAGCTAACTGTCAGCACAGAGCCCGATGCAGGGTTCGAACCCACGAACCGTGAGATCATGACCTGGTCTCACCTGAAGTCAGATGCTTAACCGACTGAGCCACCCAGGTGCCCCTAAAAATTTTTTTTTAAATAAATTGTTTTATGTAAGGCAAATGTTACTCAGACTGAAACATATAGATGAAGTTTCAGGGGCCACTGTAGTTCTAGAAGCACTTTAGTTTTATGGTGCTTAGGTGGTAATTTTTAAAATTAGCATAATTTGGGTCCCTTCAACGACTGCTTACAACAGGACACTGCTCCTCAGCTTTAGCACCCGTCCTTGTGTTTGTCTTCATGCCAAGTTGTCACTCAGAGTGTCAGTATTTAATTTTTAATTCTAAACAAGATTTCCGCTGTGTTTCCCCACAGTTCTGAGAACATAAACTCATAGGATATTTTTCCTTTATAAATTAGTTATGATCATTCAAGAATGAGAGACCCTGGGGCTCCTGGGTAGCTCCGTGGGTGGAGCATCTGAGTTTGGCTCAGGTTCATGGATTCAAGCGCCACATCCAGCTCTCTGCTGTCAGCCCAGAGACCCCTTCGGATATCTGTTCCCGTCTCTCTGCCCCTCCCTACATGCACTCTCTCTCTCAAAAATAAATAAAACATTAAAAAAAAAAAAAGGAATGAGAAACCCTGCTTGAGGCCCCACTGAATGGAGAATTCCTTAGTGTTTGCTTTTAGACAAATATTTCTAAAGGCTATTCTAAAATGCTATTTTAGATTCTAAAATGCTGTTAAGAGGTATATATAACTACTAGCTTTAGACTTCATGGTCACCTAGTTGTGTGTGTGTGTGTGTGTGTGTGTGTGTGTGTGTGTGTGTGTTTACTAGCTGTGAAACAGCCTAATCCTGTCTTAATGTTTCACCTTATTAGTCTCTTCCACATTGTACCCCCTTGCCCATACCTCCAACTAAAAGTAAAAAAAATATATCCCTTTTCTGAGGAGATAAGCTTTAGTTTTCTTTTCTGAAAAGCAAAGCATGTTATTACTTGTTTATGAGGGTTTTTGCACACAGTAATGTTACATCTGTCCAAAGAATTGTTTGTTACTATTAAAGTCCCAATAACCGTAAGTGAAGTACCTGCCAGTCCTCACTTTTTCCAGCCTTACATGAAATAACAGTTGGGATTAAAATGTGAATTTTTAGACAAAGGTGATTTGATTATTTAAGTTTTTAACCAATTTTAGCCTTCTTTAGTAAAAATGTTATTCTGACTTTTTCCCTCTCAAACGATATGTTCATTGTTTTCATAAAGGCCATTGCTTTTTGTGGGTCCAACTGGTACAGGAAAATCCGTGTACGTGAAGGATAAACTAATGAATCACTTGGAAAAGGACCGGTATTTCCCTTTTTACGTTAATTTCTCTGCACGGACCAGTGCCAACCAGGTTCAGGTTAGTTTAAAGCCAGAAACATGGGTCAATAATGAATTTTTTTGCCTTATTTCATTAGTTTTTGAAATTGTATATTAAGTGAGTAGTGTGTAAATCTTCTATAAATTTAAATAAAACAAAAGAACTCTTGTTTTTTGCATTGTAAGTAAGTTTTTAAAAACAAGTTTTGAGGACAAAAGCTCAAGAGAACATTTAAAAAAATTTATGTTCCTATTTGTATTAATTAAATTTCTGGATTAAATATGGATTATTATGTTAAACACACCTATTTAAAAACAAAGGATAAGACACCCCAGTTGGGGCAGTGGCTCAGTCTGGCGCCCAACTCTTGGTTTGGGCTCAGGTCATGGCCTCATGGCTCATGGGATGGATCCCCACATCTGGCTCCATGTTGACAGTAGTGGAGCCTGCTTGGGATTTTCTCTCTCTCCCGCTCTCTCTGCCACACCCCAGCTCACACACACATGCATGAGCTCTCTCTCAAATAAATAAAATTTAAAAACATCAAAAAGAAATCCCAATTAACTAATAATTTCCAAGAGAATAGTAATGTTCAAACCACACTCAAAGGAACGTTTTTGCACGTATACTGGTTTATTGAGCTTTGCCATCCTTTTTTATAAGCCCCAGAAGAAACCACAATTGATTTCTTAACTGGAAAAGAGACTAGGGGAGAGAGAGAGAGTGCGAGTGAGAAATTTCATCTGTTCTTTTTAGACTTTCTTGGATGGTCCCTAAGGGTGTTTACTGCCTACTGAAGCTCTGTCCGTGAAAGAGCTTTCAAACCATGGACTATTGTATGAACTTAGGTGACAATAGGTGACAGGAACCTTGCATCTGGGCATCCCCACCTTTGTGCCAAGTTGGAAGTACTGCATGAGACCTTTTCTAGTCACCATTTTATTTTATTTAAAAAATTTTTTAATGTTTCTTTATTTCTGAAGGAGAGAAAGACAGAGCATTAGTGGGGGAGGAGAAGAGAGGGAGACACAGAATCTGAAGCAGTCTCCAGTGAGATCATGACCTGAGCTTGACACAGGGCTTGAACCCATGAACCATGAGATCATAACCTGAGCTGAAGTTGGACACTTAACCGACTGAGCCATCCAGGCATCCCTCCCTTTTTAAAAAAATATTTTTTTAATATTTGTTTATTTTTGAAGGAGAGACAGAGCGTGAGTGGAGGAGGAGCAAAGAGAGAGGGTTCTAGTCACCATTTTAAATCATCCATGCCTAAATTTGTCTATCCATTCTCACCTGACCTATGGTGAGAATTTCTTTTAAGTCTATAGAATTCTTTTAAGTCTATAGAATTCCCTTAATTTCAAAATTGATAAATTTAGATTAGTGCTTTTAGATATTAAGTTAAAGTTAATAGATATGTTGGGGTGTCCACTGAGGAAGATATTTTGTGTTTGTGTGCAACATAAATATATAAATATGTGTGTATGTAACAATTCTGAGGCCATAGGATTTCAATAAATGCTTTTTGATGTTGAATATAAGGTTTCATATCACCCTAAAAATGAATAAATATAAACACACATAGAGTGCTTCTTGCCATTATTTAGACTTATATAATTAGACTGTAAATTCTTTTTTTTCTCCTGATGTTAAGTTTGGCTTAAACACTACTCTTCTTTATATTTTAGAATATTATTATGGCTAGATTGGATAAAAGACGCAAAGGAGTTTTTGGACCACCTATGGGAAAGAAGTGTATAATTTTTATAGATGACATGAATATGCCTGCATTGGAGAAATACGGAGCTCAACCTCCTATTGAATTACTACGACAGTTTTTTGACTGTGGGAATTGGTAACTATTTAACTGAACTTTTAATTAGCCATGCTGAAGTCATTTTTGTTCCCTTTTTTTTATTTGACTCACATCAAAATAATAGATTTTTTCAAGTTATTTATGGGAAAAATGGTTGCTTAGATTTTCCTATACAGAAATTTTTAGAAGATTTTTCTATACATTTTGATGACCTACTTTCCTCTGAATGTGTGAGTTAGATCACTGCGATGGATAATCTAGTATCGGAAATGTGTTTATTCAGTAATGTAATAAACTCTTTCCTTTTCCACCATTATTTTCAATCACAGAAAATAACGTCCAGATTCTATCTTTCCAAGTCCCATTCTCCTAGGCTGAGAATTTGTGGGTAGGCTTCAACCTCAGTACCATAATCAGTACCATATGTTTCTGCCACTTTAAATTCTCTGTATATTATGTGACTGCTTAGGATGGCCATATCTTTGAGATAGCTTGGTTTTGACAGCACTTTCGTAGATAAGTCTTCTGCTCCCTCCATCCCATTTTTATGATAGAATGATTAGTTCCCAACATGTGAGACATTTTAATTTTTAGTTAGGGTTAGCAATTCTTCATTCCCTCCTTTTAAATATACTTCCCTAAGGCCCAGTATGCAACTGAACAAGATTTTAGAACAGTAATCTTAAAATTAATCGCTGGGCTTGGAAAAAGCATAGAGGACCTCAAAGAAACTATGGCTACAACCAACATGGAGAACAAAAATAGGCATGATGAATTAAAAAATGTGATAAATGAGATACATAATAAACTGGAGGCGTCCAAAGCACAGGTTGAAGAGGCAGAAAGGAGAATAAGTGATTTAGAAGACAACAATTATAGAAAAAGAAGAAACTGAGAAAAAGAAAGATAAACTGATCCAGGAACATGAAAGAAGAGTTCAGTGATACAGAGAGAGAGCTCAGTGATACAATCAAACGGAACAATATCTGTATCATAGGAATTCCAAAGAGGAAGAGAGAGGGAAAGGTGCTGAACGAGTCCTGGAACAAATTATAGCAGAGAACTTCCCCAACCTGGGGAGGGAAATAGATGTTGAAACTCAAGAGGCACAGAGAACTCCCCTCAGACGTAACTTGACTCGATCTTCTGCACAACATATCATAGTGAAACTGGCAAAATATAAGGACAAAGAGAATTTTGAAAGCAGCTAGGGAGAAAAGAGCCCTAACATACAAAGGGAAACCTATCAGAGTGGTGACAGACCTATCTACTGAAACTTGGCAGGCCAGAAAGGAATGGCAAGAGATCTTCAATGTGATGAGCAGAAAAAACAGGCAGCCAAGAATCCTCTATCCAGCAAGACTGTCATTCATAATAGGAGATAAAAGTCTTTCCAAATAAAAATTAAAAGTATTTGTCACCACTAAACCAGCCCTACAAGAAATCCTGAGGGGAACTCTCTGAGGGAAATGTTGCAAGGAATGCAAAATACTAAAGACACCACCACAAGCATGAATCCCACAAAGGACACAATGACTCTATACCCACATATTTCAATAATAACACTGAATGTAAATGGGCTGAATGCTCCAATCAAAAGACATAGGGTAGCAGAATGGATTAAAAAACAAAATCCATCTATATGCTGTCTACAAGAAACTCATTTTAGA